>NC_056687.1:84657399-84989899 GCF_018350215.1 Panthera leo
TTTTCATTTTAATTAGACTTCATTTTATATAGTGGTTTTAGGTTCACAGCAAACTTAAGTAGAAAGTACAGGGAGTTCTCCTGTCCCTATACAATCCTACCTTCCCCCACTATCAACATCCCACACTACATTTACATTTGTTACATTGTTGCCTATAGTGACACAGCATTATAACCCAAAGCTCACGGTTTACATTAGAGGTCACTCTTGGTGTTAAACATTTTATGGGCTTTGACACATACATTATGACATATATGAACTATTAAAGTAGCATATGGAATAATGGTTTACTCTACTGTTTGAGGTATATTACTCTATCGTCTCTTTTCTTGGTAATTCAAAAATCTGTTGACTCTCGTCAATGGATCTTCCTTATGCATTTGTGTTTTTCACTTTACCTGATAGAATTCTGTAATTCTGTAATTTAATTTGGCTCCTTCAGAAAGGATTTGCTTTTGTTTCTGCCAGGTGTCTGAGGTAAAAGCAACTCAGGAACTCTTTCACTGACTTTTCAGCTGGGAAATCTTATGTGGCTATACAGGTGGTAAAAATTCCAGCCCCAAACTTATATGAGAGCATCTTGAGGTGGCTGGAAATATCTAGAGGGTACTGTTTCCTTTTTGTTTTCTGTTCCTTCTAGAGGCAAGGCCATGATCAGCATGTATCCTCAACATCTCTTTCTGTGGGGGACATATTTGTTTTAGTTCACTGACTGAGGGGTTGATCACCCTTATGGTGTCTCATCTTTTTGTAGAAGGCTTTAATTTAAATTCTCATGTAGTAGAGGTTCTAGGTCCCTGTCCTTGCCCAAGTTTTTAGAACTTCCCTCCTCTGTACCTTAATAGAATTGGGTTATGAAATCTCACTTTGTTGTGGCTACTATTACTCAGCCTAGGTTAAGTGATGTTGCAATAATAAATTAGCTCTAAATTCTTTATATGTTATTTCTTATTCACGCTACCTATCTTGAGCAGGTTAGTGGAGAGCTCTGCTCAAAGGAATCACCTAGGGACCCAGTCTTACATGGTTTCCACCATCTTGGCTCTTGACTTTGGCATCTACTAAAGTGAAAGAATGGAAGATAGAAGACAGCACAGGGCATTTCAGCCTCGGCTCTGAAGTGATTCACATCACTTCTGCATACATTTCATAAACCAGCAGTAGGCACACAAACCCACTTAGGTTCAAGTGGACTGGGAAGGATAGTTTTCTGGGCACCCAGGATGGAGGAAAATAAAATAGGATTTAGTGATATATACCATTGTCCCTGGGGTAGCCATTACATATTACCTACCATTGTAAGCATTCCTAAATCTTTGACTTATCAGATTCAGTTTATAAACAACAATTAACCTATTTCATAAGTTCTTCAAAGATGTCATGCATTATTTAACAGTTATATGATGATAAATCATACCTTTAAAAATAATTCAAAACCTTCAAATCCGTAGTGTGCACTGCCAAGACACTTCAAAGCTAACTAGACCCAATGTGATTTTTAAGACCAACTGGTTGTGGTCATCTCAGAAAGGGAGACACAAAAAGAGCATCCCTAGGCAATTCACTTATCAGTAGAGTCTGGCACTTTCCTCATAACATTTGGCAGTCTATGTGCTCACTACGGTCTATTTGCTTTTTTCTAAGACTTGCAGCGAAAATTAATAATTTGTTGGATAAATCCTTGCATGTTCATATTAACATATTTCATCTTTATTTGCTCTAACACAATTAATTACTTTCAAAGAACTACAATCACTATCATCATCATGGTTGCTAATTACTACCAATATCAGTGAATACATACTGAGTGTGGGGTACTAAGTTTCATATTAGTTTACATAATTCAGAGAAGCATTTCTTGTCATGAAATTTTTTAACCTAGGAGAATTAAATTATGGTTCTTTCAGATAATTTATAATTCTGCTTTCTTTTTCCTGATCTTTCTTCAGCAATGGTCATTCTTCATTCTTACACATTTTTATTTAACATTTTAGATCTTTTAGACTAATAATACTAAAGGAAATTTTAAAGTAGTTGGTTTATAAAGGATATATCACAGTGCCTTCAAGGAACCTGGAAATAGGGGAAATATAATTTCCCTTGGAAGTTAAATCTCAAGATCAACACACAATGGCTCAAAGAAGAGATTTCTAAGCCAGTAAGACTTGACTAAGTGGATTGGATGGTATTGTCTACTAGCCTCCTTCTTACCTCATCTATTTCCTCACCTTACCACTTATCCACTACCCCAGCTAAGCTATCTTTCACACCATTCCACTGAATCCTCTCTTGCTAAAGTCACAAATATCCTCGATGATGCCTAATTCAATAGCCACATCTGAGTTTTTAGACTTAGAGAATGAACTCTACTCCTCAGAAGTTTTTTCAAATAATTAGCACTCCCACCATCTTGAAACATATTCTTATTTTGGTTTCAGGAACATGTGTTACTGGTTTTTCTTCTCTCTCATTGGCTGCTCTTCCTCAATCTCCTTTGCTAGACTCTCCTTATTCCTCCTTCTAAATCAGAGTTGTTCCAGGTCTCAGTCTTGGAGTCTCTTCTCTTTTCTATCTGTGATCACCATCTTGAGGAATTGAATTCAATCCCATGGCTTTAAAAACCACCAATATACTGATAACGTCAGTTCCAACCTCTCCCCTATTAATTATAGACTACCAACTATAATCTGCCTTCTGATGTCTAATAGGCACACTAAAATCATCACATCCAAAAAACAAAATCTCTATTGCCTTCTCCTACACAAATATGGATCTTCACTCACCTCATGGTCAGGCCTCAAACGTTGAGTACATCCTTCAAAATACATTCCAAATCCCATCATTTCTTACCTCTTTTGCCATTTTCTGTTCTGCTCCAAGATACCATCATCTCTTACCTGACCCTGCAGTATTTACCTATCCTGCTCCCCATTGGCACCTATGCCCTCATTAGCCAATTCTCCAGGTTGCCGCTGGAGCCGTCCTTTTAAAACACAAATCTGAGCACATCACTCTCTTGTTTAAAACCCTCTAATAGTTTCTATCACATTAGGATAAAATCCAAAATTCCTTATCATGACCTAAACCCTTATAAAGGCCTTTGTGATCTGGCCCCTGACTGCCTCTCCCAAATCATACTACCATTTTCTTCCTCACTCTTTGAACTCTAATAATATTGTCTACTATCTGTTTCCCCAACGTGTCAAGAATGTTTCCACTGCAAGGCTTTTCCCCGGTCTGAACACTGGTCTCATGTCCACTTAGCTTGCTTTCTTGCTTATTTAGGTGTCTGCTCAAATATCACACCCTGAAATAGTCCTTCACTGACCATTCAACTTAAAGTAGCATCTCTTAAACTTCTGGGGTTTTTTCTGCTTCATTTTTTCTTCCTGGTACTTACTATTAACTGTTTCTGTATGATTGATTTATAGATTTATATATTTTTTATTACCTTTATCTCTTCTCCCATTTGGAATGTAAGATCTATAAAGGCAGGGATTTTATTTATTTATTTAAAATGTTTCTTTAATTTTGAGAGACAGAGAGATAGACTGTAAGCAGGAAAGGGGCAGCGAGAGAGGGAGACACAGAATCTGAAGCAGACTCCAGGCTCTGAGCTGTCAGCACAGAGCCTGACGCGAGGCTCGAACTTACGAACCATGAGACTATGACCTGGGCCAAAGTCAGACGCTTGACCTACTGAGCCATCCAGGAGCCCCTATGAGGGCAGGGATTTTATATGAAGCCCTTAGAATCACCACACCATTGTATTGTTAGCACCTAGTCTTTCAATAAGTATTTATTAATGTTAGAATGGATTAATATTTTGACATATTGGTTTGGCCTCTAGTCCTTTAAAATTTAATTAATGTGAGTTTATTCCTCAGAAATGGCTTCCTTTTTAGTGTGCTGGGAAAATCAGGTTTCTGACCTTATAAGGGAGATCAGACACAGTTGTAAATTTATGAAAGTAATGGATAGGGAGCTTCTCAGAATGCCACCTGATCTTGGCAACCTATATGTATTCATGCAAAACTTCATTAGTTGCTTTCTCATACAAAAGAGAGGGTGCTGGAAGGTATGAATGAGTTCATTAGGTCCCAGGCAGGATTCTATTGATAGTGTGGTGGTAGTGAAGATCAGAGCTCCAGAGTGAGACTAACAGGGTGAGTCCTCTACCATTCAGCAATCGTGAAATTTGGGGCAAAATATGTATCCTCTGTGCTTCTTGGTTTCCTCATCAGTAAAATAAAAGAAAGAACAGTATTTGCATCATAGGATTATGGTCAGTTCATACATAAAACTTAGAACAGTGTCTACAACATTGTAAGCACACAAGAAGTATGTGCAATAATTATTATTGTTTTCTCTCAGTTATTCTGTCAGTCTTTCAAAGATCAAATCAACTATTGCAGTTTCTATTACAGGGATGGATTCAAAAAAGAAAGTGAAAAACTGTTTTGAGTTCAGTTTTCATCAACGAGTGTGAGTTACTCCTTTAATTTTGGAGAAATGTTAAGTGGAAGGAAGGCTTGCCATCTGTCTAGGTCCCAGCAGGTGGGTGGAGGGTAACTAGGAGATTACAAAACACTCTGCAAATATCAAATGGCAGACACAATGCTAAAAGTAATTCCTTCTAATTTCACAACCGTACAGTGACCAATGGCTCCACCAAAACTCAGATGATGACTTAAGTCCTGAACCCTGGAGTTAATGAGACAATCACCAAGGCAGTGATGGTCTCCCAGCTATGCAGACTGGGTTCCATATTTATACCCAGACTAACACCAGGAAACAGGAGACAGCAGAGGGGCACTTAAAAAAAAAAAACATTCAGTGCAAAATGTATGTTTTCCCTCTGTTCAAGTCCTGATCCATTATATTCTAGCTTTGTTGAAGAACTGTTTAAAACAAAATGAAACACAAAACCATTAAAATAACATTTGTTGCATACTTACCATGTACCATGCACCATCCAAAGTGTTTTACATGTATTAATTCATTTAATCCTCACAATGCTCCATGGAATAGGTGTTTTTACTGTCCTAATTTTCCAGAAAAAAAAAAACAGAGACAGTCCCAAGAGGTTTGAGAATATACCCACGGGCACACAGTTGGAAGGAATGGAGCTGGAACTTCACCCTGGGCAATCCAGCTCCAGAGCCTAGAAACGTAAGCACGCCATTCCATTGTATTGTTTAGGAAACCTTTTTCAAATTAAAAAAAAAAAAAAAAAGTTTATTTATTTATTTTTGAGAGAGACAGAACACGAGCCAGGGAGGGGCAGAGAGAGTGAGGGAGAGACAGAATCTGAAGCAGGTTCCAGGCTCTGAGGCTGTCAGCATAGAGCCGACACAGGGCTCGTATTCACAGACTGCGAGATCATGACCTGAGCTGAAGTGGGACACTTAACCGGCTGAGCCACCTAGGGACCCCCTTTTTATAATTTTTAATATTTTTTTTCTTTTAGAGAGAGAAACCATGCATGTACGGGCGTGAGTGGGGAGGGGCGGGGGGGGGGGAGAGAAAGAATCTTAAGCAGACTTCACACTCAGTGCAGAGTCTGACACTGGGCTCTATCTGGTGAACCCTAAGATCATGACCAGAGCCGAAATCAAGAATTGGCGGTTTAAATGACTGAGCCACCCAGGTGCCCCATGTAGGAAATCTTTTTTTTAATTTTTTTTTATTTTTTTTAATGTTTATTTATTTTTGAAAGAGAGAGAGACAGAGCATGAGCAGGGGAGGGGCAGAGAGAGAGGGAGACACAGAATCGAAAGCAGGCTCCAGGCTCTGAGCTGCCAGCACAGAGCCCGATGCGGGGCTCGAACTCACAGACCGCGAGATCATGACCTGAGCCGAAGTCGGACGCTCAACCGACTGAGCCACCCAGGTGCCCCTGTAGGAAATCTTTTAAGCACGCAAATCTTATGCACATTTTGATTGTCACTACTATACTTACTATCAGAAATAAACCCCCATTTCTCCTTTACAAGTTTTTTTAGGGATAAGTGCAAGGTACCGGACTACATGGAGGAGATCCATAGAAGCCATATAAAACTTCCCACGCAACTGTGTAACTGGGACAAATTCACTCACATCGATTCTATTGGCTCGCTCTCTTGTCTGCCGCCCCGTTTTAGACAGTTACCTGACTTCTTGAACAATGCAGTGTGTTCTTTTGTTTTTGTAGCAGAGTTGTAGGAAGGCCCATTGTCTCTTTTCTTCAGCAGCAGGTGGAGCGCTAGAGGGACTAAAAATGGAACAGCCTATCCTCTCTGACTCTCTGCTGTGTGTGTGAATTTTAATAGGTTGTTTCTGAAGTTAGGCTCCAACTGTCAAGTAGAAACATAATAATAGCGGGCAAAAGATTATGACTAAAGGCAAATACTTGCCTGAGAGATCCCTCTACTCAATGCCTCATCCTTATTCCTTTAAGGCTAATCTGGAAGCGGGATGGGAGGGGTCACTGGTGTCTTTTGTCCTTCTTCAGGTGAAGAGGAACCTTTTATTGACTCAGTGACTGTGGTGAGACAGAGGGAACCAAGATCCAGGGTAGAGACATAATTGCCAATAGAGACATAAAGGATGTTTTGTCTAAATTTCCTCCCAACCTTAAATCCATAATACAAACATTTTATTGTGCTTTGAAAATGGAGTAAGGCTACTCTCTCCCTGCTCATTTTGGCACTTGCATTCATGTATGTGAGCAAGAGCTTGAGATTTAGAGGCAGATGGAACCCGATTTTACTTACAAGCTGTGGCTGTTGGCATATTTTTCTTATTTGTAAAATGGGATTTATAATACATTCTGGATTGTTGTGAAGACACTACATATACCACAGGACATACAAAATCACTCAGTGAATGGTACCTATTATTATTAACCATAATGTTCAAAAGGTCTTAGGAATGCTGCATTCTATTCAATCCATGCAGACATGTCTTAAATTGTCCATTCGTTTGGACCCATATTTTCAAAAAAGTTAATAGACTTCCTAGAAAATGGCCCTCCTTTTGATAGATGAGACTGTCATCAACTTTGCAGAGACATATAGCAAGTACCACAGCAGGAACAACCCTTCAAAAATAGGGCAAACTTCTTACGCCAGGTAGAATGTGTTTATATCCCATTACGCACCTTGTATGCCGATGTGTCTTTGAAGTCACTTTTCTATGCAGGATTTTCTGCATCTGTAAAATGAGGGCGTTTGCTCATCTCCAAATTCCCTTCCAGCTCAAGCCTCCTATTAGTTTACTAATGAGGTGAGAGATGACATAATTTAGAGATGCTGGGTTTAGGAACTGTGGATTTTAATTATAAAATTGCTTGCTAAGATGCAAGTCATTTTCTATTATCTATTCTAAGTGGTAGGAAGGCTGTAAGTCTCCAGAACTGAATATTATTATCTTGACCACAACGCTTTGTTGTACAACAGAAGTACAAATTACCTACCAATTTGAGGAATTAATTGGACTGCAAGACACCTATAGACAAAAAAACGTCTCCTGAAGCTAGGAAAACAGGCTGGCTTCAGAAATATAGTATATGACCATTTCTTATGGCTCATTCATTTCTGTTTTAAGACACAACCACTTAACACATACATTTATTCGTCGGAAAATTTTTTTTCACAGTGTTTGAGCATAATCTGTATATCAAGTGGCAATAAACATCTTCCACCCACACGAGTTAAATAGTGTGACATCATTCATACTGTGACAAGCCTTGCATTTAGAAAGCCAGGGAAATATTAGTAATCTACTCTAAAAATTTGGAATATGCTACTTTATAAATATAACTTTTAACACTATATTAAGTAGGAAATAAGAGCAACAAAAATAATGCTCTCTTAGTTCTTTGAGGATGGGACTATCTTATTCATCTTCATTTTTCCAGCACTTGCACGGGCAAGAGGATATTTAAATTAAAAAGAATATTTAATATTTGTAGCAGGGATATTTGAATTGAATTTATTTCTTGAGTTAGTAGAGAACTTTATCAAACACCTTATGCTGTATGTTACCTCCTCATGTCTTATTTATTTTATAACTTATTTATTTTATAACTATTTTATACTTACTTATTTTATACCTATTTTATATTATACCTCTTAATTCACTTTACCTATTTTGTCTACCCCCTAAACTCCTCCCTTCTGGCAACCATCAGTTTGTTTCCTGCAGTTATGAGTCCATTTCTATTTTGTTTTGATTATTTGTTTATTTTGCTTTCTAGATTCCACATATAAATGAAATCATACAGTATTTGTCTTTCTTTGGCTGACCTATTTCACTTAGCATAATGCCCTCAAGATTCATCCATGTTGTCACAAATGACAATATTTCCTTCTTTTTTGTGGCTGAGTAATATTCCATTGTGTATGGGTACTACACCTTTTTTATCCTTCAACTATTAATGGGCACTTGGGTTGCTTCCATATCTTGACTATTATTAGAAAACACTGTGATAAACATGGGAGTGCATCTGTCTTTTCGCATGAGTGTTTTCATTTTCTTTGGGTAAATATCAAGAAATGCAATTTCTGAATCATGTGACACTTCTCTTCTTAAAGGAATCTCCTCACTGTTTTCCATAGTGGCTGCACTAATTTACATTCCCACCAACACTGCACATGAGTTCCCTTTTCTCCATATCCTCTCCAACATTTGTTCTTTCTTGCCTCATTTAATCTCAAAAAAAAGAAAAAAAGAAAAAAAGAAAAGAAAATCCATGAGTTATTTTGAAAAATAGGAGTAATTCTGTACCTGGGATCTGAAAGTGAATTAAAAATACATCTAGCTTTTGACCCCAGTCATCTCTCTCCAGTTGCAACTATTAAATACTCCTAAAGAACATGTGCTTGGGGTGCCTACGTGTTCAACTTCAGCTCAGGTCATGATCGAGTGGTTTGTGAGTCTGAGCCCCCTGTCGGGCTCTGTGTTAACAGCTCAGAGTCTGGAGCCTGCTTCGGATTCTGTGTCTCCGTCTCTCTCTGCCCGCCCCCACCCTCCCTCTGTCTTTCTCTTTCTGTCTCTCAAAAATAAATAAACATTAAAAAATTAAAAAACAAAACAAAACATGTGCGTTGGACTGGGACCGCTGCTTCTTCACTGTTTGAATTGGAAACTTAACTCTTACTTAACCCCTCCAAGCCTCAGTTTCCCTGTCTGTCTTTGTTGTTGTTTGGTTTGGCTTAGTAAATATTAGACATAATGTTTGTATCTTGTAGCACAATACTTGGCACAGGGGAAAGCTATCATTATTGTCATTATTATGAAGCTACCTTCCTCACTGGTAAGATATGACATCATCTGCTGTAAAATCAAGAACTACTCCTTGTCATTTCATTAAATCTAGACAAGTTGCCATGTCCCTTTTTGGCATGATAAAATATGGGATTTCAGAATTGTCACGGGATGTTAAAAATATTAACTGCCCCTCCCACCAAGGGCAACCCTCCCCCCCTCCCCCCCCCCACCCCTTGTGTTCCTGATCATCCCCTCAGCCAGACCCACTGGGAGACATAAAAGCCAGGACAAGGTCCCCATGCAGAGCTGAATGATTCATGTGCAAACGCCCTCTCTGATTCATAACAAGGAAAGGACTCATCCTCTCATTCCCAGAAGCCTACGGAGCCAGCCTCATTTGGCAGGGACTGTGGGGGCTCCCAGCTTCCGGGCATGGAGTCTGGCTGCATTCTGAATGCTTGGTGATGACCAAATGGGTGAGGAATATAGCTGTGCAGCACAGCCGACGACTCATGGAGGTACTGTGGGTAATTAGAGATTCATTACAATCCCATAGTTTGTATCATGGCTCGGGGTCAACACAGGGTCACTGCACATGGCAAACTTAGGGAGCTGTGTCTGGAAGGATGACGCCAGCTAGGAGAGGCTGAGAGCTCAAAGCGGACAGGGATGCGGAGCCAGGGGGGCTGGGGTGCACATACACAGCCAGGGACTGGCGACAGCCCGGATGTGGGGCAGTGGGCCCCGCGGGCTCTGGGGAAGGGAGCAAAACACAGGCAGCTGAACTGGCTTCCCCACCGCCATCCCTGCCATCTCCAATTAACCTTCTAAGCCAAGGGTTCCCAGAGACTGGCATGTCAGGGGCCAGTCCAGTTTCAAAAAATAATTGGGGCCTGACATAGGGTAGCCAACTTTTTATTTTGCAGAGTAAGGACATTGAAAACAAACAAAACAGTTGCCATCCGCTATCACCATCACTTCACGAGAGAAAGGGGATTTTTACACTAAATAATGTAGGAAGGACATAATCTCAGGATAAATGACAGTCACGTAAATTTAATTAATTTAGCTCACCAAGTTGTGGTTATTTTTCTCATTACCATGAAGACTTATGAAAACTTTCTTGCAGACTGGCTTTAGATTTTCCCTCTAGATTTTCCACAATGGCAAGACCCAGACAACAGTTTCGTAAATATTCATGAGGAGAAAAATAACACTACAGACTTTATGAACTTTTTATGAAGGAAAAGTTTATGAAGATTTCTTTATAAAAACTTTACGTAGAAAAAATGGCTTCCATTCCTTCTCTATACATTCTTTTCCTACTCCAGCTAAAAACAAGGGGGGACAGAGAAGAAAAGAAAGGTGAAAGAAAGACAAACCTATCTATTAAACTGTTTCATTAGGATGGCCTTCCAAGTTCTGGTGTAAAAATGTTTTAATGGATTTAAAAGGGATTTTTGACCCTGTATTCATTCCTTTAGGGTGATATAGCAATGATAACGTATGCTTGTAGAGCATTTTCATTTGTGAAGGACTTTCACATTTATAGTCTCATTGGATTCTCCAAATTCTGTAGTTATTATTATTATATTACCCATTCTATGGATGAGCAAACTGAGGATAAAATTTGCCCAAGATAGCACATTTGGTAAACTGTGGAGGTAGGATTTAAACTGTTGCCCTCTGCCTTTTGGGATGAGTACTGGGTGTTGTGTGGAAACCAATGTGACAATAAATTTCATATTAAAAAAAAATTAAAATAAAAAATAAATAAATAAAAATAAACTGTTGCCCTCTGGTACCGAATTCTGTGCTTTCCCTACTCCATGCGAAAGAAGGCGATACCTTGACATTTTACCAGGCTCAGTCTATTTTATTCTCCACAAGATTATCACACTTTGGGAAAATTTGATAAAGAACCCAAAATTCAACCAGAGTACATCTAAAATGAAAAGCTATGTTCTCAGTCCCAAGACACTCTAATTACAAAGAGTGGGTCATCTCAAACCTGCTGTATTTAAAGCCATTTCATTATTTTGAGTGGACCACCTGCAGGATGGGAGCATACAAAAAGAGAGAAGAAGAAAGCGCGTAGTTAACAAAACAAACCCCGAAGGTGTCAGTGCCTCACTGTAGCTGGTTTTGTGTTTGTACCTTAGATTTTTTTCTTCCCTTTAAAGACATGCGTGTATCTCTTTCTGCTGCATCAGGATGACGAATTTCACATGATGCTAATTTGTTCACATTCAGAGCTGGAAGATGACTCCTTGCTGTATTGCATCCTTTCCAGAGGTGGTGGGTATAAGGCTGTGGGGTAAGGGGACTGCAGTTTGGGTGAGAGATGGTGGGATGTGTTCATTGTGTGTGGCCAACTGGCTGAGGTAGCATGAATAGTGTCACTCCCACAGGACACACAGGCTCTCCCTGGGCACGAGGGATGGCCTCCCTCCACCCAGGTTTGATTTTCCCAGACATCACTGCCCAAATACTCACCTAGCTGGGGTCAAAATGCTGCTTGCGTGCTGGGCCTGCCCTCAAGGTTCTTTTCCTTCCAACACCAATGCCCGGCAATATCCAGAACTGATAGAAAAAGGAGGAATTTGTGTTTTAGGGAAAGAAGGGCTTTGACCTTAGAGATTAAAATCGGGGAGTCTCCTGTCTATGTCCCTTTGAAACTGTGAAGGCCTTTGTGATTTGCCTCTACAGAATGGGTAGACCAGACTT
Organism: Panthera leo; assembly: GCF_018350215.1. NCBI lineage: Eukaryota > Metazoa > Chordata > Mammalia > Carnivora > Felidae > Panthera > Panthera leo. Next base: position 84,669,379 of record NC_056687.1, read on the forward strand.
CTACACAGGTTGTGATTAATAACTTTTGGAGTTTTAAAATTCTTTGAAAATGAGAGGAGTTGTGCGATTTACAGGTTTTATACCCCAACGTGTGTCTCATTTGCCTGATTAATGGGGCCAAAATATGATCCTAATTAGCTCCTAACCCAGAGATTAAACAACTCTTCATATAAATTCAAGTAAGGTCTATATCTGAGTTAGTGGAATTGCACCAATGATAATCCCTTGGTTTTGAGGCTGTACCATGGTTATGTATGATATAATCATTGATGGCCAGTTGGGTAAAGTGTATTATTTTTGCAACCTCTTCAGAGTCTTAAACTATTTTTAAATCAAAATTACTTTAAAAAAACCCTCAAACTCTACATAGCTCTCTCCTGGGAAGCTAAGAAATCTCCAAGAAGTAAATAACATTAGTGGAAAGGTGATATACCATGTATTCATATCATCAGAAAGCTGAGGGTTTTTTTTTTTTTTTCATCTAGATAGTTCAAAATGATAATCTAAAAATTTCTTTGCTTGGTATTTCCATATGTGTCCTGCGTAGCTGGTTATCCTTCTCATGTAGTAGCAGACCAAAGGACCTCCAATTAGAATTAATAAAGGAATCTTTCTATTTAAGAAAATTGTATAAAAGAGATTTGGGGGAATTAATAACAGTCACCATCCATTGTGGAAGGCACTTGGCCTATGGGCCTTCATACCCATTATCTCATTTAACCCTCATGCTCACACTGCAAGGTGGTTATTATTATTCACCTTCTACAGGTAAGAGACAGACACACAGAAGTTGAGGAACTTATGCAAGGCCATCGAGCTATAAGGGCCAGACCCTCCAGAACAAGTTCTTGAAATGCCTGTGCCACCAGCAATTAGTTACCTACTGGATTTTGATGAGAATGCTGTATATTTTCTAATAATTCAGCTGTTTTTTGACATATATTCCCTTTTGCTGTACATGTTTATTCTACTATAAATTTTATCTTTTAATCATTCATTGATTGACTCCTTCATCCAACAAACATTTTTGGAGTGCTTAAACTGTGCAGCAAAAACAGAAATGCAGAATAATGCCCCTCTCTTCACAGAGGCAGCCAAATAGGTATATAAATATCTAAAAATAGCTATAAGTCTATGGAAGAAACACGAGGGGTGATGGACTGGAGGGCGCAGTGGGGGTGGGGTGGGAGATGAGGCTGCTATTTCAGATGTGGGAAGGGAGGGATCTGGGAGAGGCCTCCCTGGGGGGATAGCAGATGACCAGAGACCTGATGCAGTGCGTGGCAATGCCATGGGCAAAAGAAATAGCAAGTACGCGGGCTGTGAGGAAGGAGGGGCATGGAGAGGCCCAGCGGGGCTGGAATTCAGCTTGCTGGGAGGATGGTAGCCAGCGTGGGGGAGAGGTAGCCTGGTTCATCACTACAGGGTTTTGTAGCCTGTGGTAAAGAATTTGGGTTTTATTCTAAGTGTGATAGGAAGCCACTGGAAAAAGACCTGGTCAAATTTACATTTGAAAAGAATCATTCGGGCTGCTGTCTGGGGAACTGTGTGTTAGGGAGCTGGGCTAGAAGCAAGGGGACCATTGGGGGCCAGTCAAGGGAGCCTGGTAGCTTAGATGAAGGTAAGAGTTTCTTTCCATCCTGGCTCTATGATCTGTGGCTTTCTGACAATAAACTCTAATACTGAATGTCTTTTGGCTTAACAATGCAGGGATCCCAACCTGCCAAAGCTGTGGGCACAGAACAAATAACACGTTTTGTATTCTGAGTGTCTCTGGGAAAGGAAGAAAAACATGACAGGCGAAAGGGAACAAAGGGTGTGTGTGTTTTGCCATTGTCTCGAAAAGTAGATAATGTGCATTTAGTGCCCTCCCCCTTTCAACTCCCTTAGTGCTTATTTCTGCCCCACTAATTTTTACATAATCACATGTGGCCTTTCTGTGCAGCTTCCTTTAAGGAGATAGATCACTTCTTTCCAAGAATACTAGAAGCTCCTAAGGGCAGTTACTGTGTAGATATTAACTCTTCTATTCAATGCTAGAACTGTAGTGTTAAGAATATATACTTTTAGAATGAATTCATATTTAGGTGACTGAATGCATGCAATTGAAATGTGACATTTATTTATTAAAGTTGAAGGTTAGAAAATGACTTAGGTAGGGGTGCCTGTGTGGCTCAGTCAGTTGAGCGTCTGACTTCAGCTCAGGTCACGATCTTGCGGTTGGTGAGTTCGAGCCCCACATCAGGCAGTGTGCTGACAGCTCAGAGCCTGGAGCCTGCTTCAGATTCTGTCTCCCTCTCTCTCTGCAACCCCCACTCAGTCTCTCTCTGTCTCAAAAATAAAAAAAAATTAAAAATTAAAAAAGAAAAAAGAAAATACCATAGGTATTTGAGCACCTGGGTGGTTTAGTAGGTTAAGCGTCCAACTTCGGCTCAGGTCACGATCTCATGGTTGGTGAGTTTGAGCCCTGTGTCGGGCTCTGTGCTGATAGCTCAGAGCCTGGAGCTTGCTTTAGATTCTGTATCTCCCTTTCTCTCTGCCCTTCCCACCCCCTCTCTCTTTCTCTCTCTAAAATAAATAAACATTAAAAAAAAAAAAAAAAAGAAAATACCTTAGCTTTATTAGATGTCTCTTACCTCTCCTACATCCTTTCCAAAGGACATTCTGTGGACCACTGTCCCACAGGATGTTAAGAGGTGGTCATTGATGCTAAGAGGTGGTCAGTTTTTGTGGTCAGCTAGTTTGGAATGTCTATGAGAGAATGGAAATTATATGTTTCTTCACTGTAGGACTCCACAGTGGTTTTACTATGTTAATGTCTACTGTGAATATCCAAAGAGTGACATCATTTGTAGTCTTTCCCTAACTTATTTACCCATGGAACTCTTTTCATGGGAATTGTTTTACAGAGAGCATCTTCTGAGACTAGAGTTATGAAAACATATACTTTGCAAAAGATTTCAGTGGAAATAGACAATACAGTGAGTAGGTTTTTCTTCTCACTGTTATAAAGACCAAAGCCTGTAGCAAAGAAGAACAATTAGCAAAAGCTGGAATTGTCTTTTTCAAACTGACCATCAGAAAGATAGTATTTAAACATACTTTCTACCCTAATCTTAGCAAAATATTGATGGGGTTTATCATTCTGGTGTAAAATACAGAATTCACTCAATTCACTGTGGTATATCAGAATCTACTGTTAAATAGTTGACTAATTTCTTTGAGCCTAAAATAATAATTCATTTACCAGTCTTTTTTTTTTTTTTTTTCAATTATAAAACTTAGCCAAAACCAGGACCACAATTTGTTGCTGGATGTGATTTCTGTAGACCCACAGTTGTGGTCTATAGTACTTTATTTTCACTATCTTACCTGACCTGGAAATACTGAATCTGACCCAGTTCTGCTTGCCTTCCATAATTATGAAACCAAAAAGCAGCCATGAGCAGACCCCACCATCAAGAAATGGCTGCAGTGGTCTGGGCGAGGCTCTCTTGAAATGAATCCATGAGTATCATTCTGGACATAGGCAGGCGCCAAGGCCTACAACAGTTATGAGAATGATCTGGTTAAGGAGTCAAAAGCAACGCAAGCAGAGCATGGTAAGATGATAAGCAGAGTGGTACTGACCACATATTATAACGGAAAGATCCTATTGCATTAAATGAGAGAGACAGTGCCCACCTTTCTTCCGTTAGCATCTGTCAAAACCTGATGGAGGGTGACAACTGAAAACATTACATGCTGAAAGACTCGAGAAACCCAATGAAAGCTGGCATTGCCTCCAGAGAACCAAGAGGCAGACGTTTTCCATCACAGGGCATTTTCTATGACAGATACCAGATCCAACTCCCGAAGCAGACCTTCTACTCAAAGATGAGATCTTAAGAATTGTGCCTCATTGTTTACTCAGTTCATTTTAGTGTGCATTATCTGAGAGGATATTAACTGAGTTAATTGCTGTTTAACTTGACATCAGTAGCTTATAACTCATTATCTATGAATAATGTATTTTAATTAAGTTTTTTTCTTTCAGTTTCATTACTTTTATACCTCTCAGGCAATGGAATTGATGTGTGCCACAATTCTCAGTGTGGCTTATAAGGCCTCTCCCTACCACGGCTCCCATGCCCTGTCACCCTGACCTGGAAAAATTGCCAGCTCCTCATTCCCTTCTCTCTCCATGTGACTCCTTCCCTGTCCTCTAGGCCTTCCCTGGGGATCTTCCCTGACATCACTAGCAGTCCTTAATTCTACCTCCCGTCCCTCACCTACCCCAATTGTGTGTTCGCACACACATGGAGAAGTATTTAGCAATAAGTACTTCTTAGCAATACATTTTTTAGCCTGTATCTTCCCATCACTCCCTAAGCTTCTTAAAGCAGACTTAAAGCTACAACCCCCATACTCATTGTTGCAATCCTGTAACCTATCACGTGCCTAGAAAATATTTGCTCAATTAAGGAATAAATTAATGAATAAAGGATATCTCTGATATTGACAGTATTCATAACTTGTGACTTTCCTGATAGTTCTACTATAGGATTTTTCTCTACCGAAGTTAAAAGTTAATAGTACTCAAATTAAAAAAAAATAAACAAAGTTTACAAATGTCAATTAAGCTTCCCACATGTAGTCTCCAGGGGAATTCTTATAAAAGCCTGAGGTCCTCCTATCAGTAGCAAACGTTCTCTGCAAGCTCTTTGAGAAGAGTTTTGCACATTCTAGGTCTTATGGACATAGAAATATAAATCACATGTCCTGAGCATCTTAAGATTTAACGTTTACCATTTCAGTTTGTCAGCCTAGGGTATGTAGTATTTTGCAATTTTTCTGAGGCACAAAATTTAATCAAGTGATCTATGCATCTGGTTGTGAAAGTGAGTCATTTTGTGTTTTTCAGCTCATTATTTAATATAGTAACTCTTAGGAATTAAAAATAAACTTTGCTTATTTGTGTAACAACACCCAGTGAATGAGGAATAAACTTAGTGACAATTAAGGGATTAAATTTTTGGTGTGAAGATGTGAACAGAAAATAATTCGTGAGACCTCCAGGATCATGTAAAAACATTTCCATTTTCTCTAGTTTGGGATTATTAGGGACTTGGGGGGTATCCCTCATAAATGTCAAAGGTCTCACATACACAGTTGGTATTTCAGCACAGTGTAACTGTCATTCCAAGACAGAACAGGATTGTTGCCACCGATTATAATACATCAGAGAATTTTCCTGTGTTTGAAAAATATACTTAGATATATATATAAAATATACTTAAAAACACACAGACAGCAAACTATTATTTTGTGAAAGACCAGAAAACATTTCGAGGGCTCTGGTAAAATGTTGGCCACCTTGACCATCATAATATTATCCCACCCGGGAGTGGACTAGAATGATTGGGAAGTGAATCATTCCCCAGTTCTTCTTGGATGCTTTTTCCCCCTTCTCTAGTTCTGCCCTCCACTCCTCAGCTTGCAGAGCTGGCACCCCTGGATGTTGCTCTGTCATGGGAAAGGACATAGTCTTGCTTTTGGTGATTTAAATGCAGGGCCAGGTTCATCAACATGTCATACAGAACCTGCCACTCCAAAGGCTAATACTTAGTTTAATGCTTTCCTGTTGCTGTCTTTAAATTCTTAGTAACTTTATCTTTGAACTTGTGTTTTCTAAGTTGAGTCCAACTGGGGCAATGGGGAAACGGAGCATGAGCTTGAGCAAAGGAAATAAATACAATGCGTGTGCCGCCGTTTCTCGCCTCCTCTTTCGTGTGTAGTACTCGTGAGAGACCAAGAGCACAGGGTTACGGTGCACCTGTTATGTGAGACTTCAGAGAGACTCGAATTGAATACAGAACTTGTTTCTAGTGCAGAAACAAAGCGATGGCATTCTAAGAACCATGGAAAACCAAGAAATCCATCAAATCCTTTCTTGCTTGTGTTACTTCCTTGTGTCAGTCATCCACATATGCTGAAAATGATGACATGGAAGGAGAGGGAAAGACAGGACAGCCCATGGTTCAGAATTTCTTTATTCAACAGTAAACCAAAGGTGGAAAGTATTGGTAGAATATGAACGTAAAAGAAATAAAATAAAAACCATCGAGTTTGTTTGGTGCAATGCTTCCACTGTCCGGTAAGAACAAAAGGCATAGGTATGTATGAGCTATGAAAAAGAATTGTGTAATTTCTATGATTCTGCATTTGAGTTAAAAGGTCTTTTATAAAACTGGCATTGCACGATATAAAAATGAATGGAAAATTCATGCTAATAATTTAACTTTTTAATTTTGTTCTTTACTTAGAAAGATGTTAAATAACAGGTTAAAAACACCAAGACTAGTGGGGGAGACCACAGAAAAAAATGAAAAAAAAATTGTTTTAGTGCCTTTAACAGCACATTTTTCTTGCTTTTTACATTTTCATTCTGCACTGGGTCCTGCGAATGTGCAGCCAGCTCTGGTGACTGGATGTCTGCTGACAGGCACTAGGACCCCTGGAGTCTCTGCCCCCCCAACCCCCCGCCCCGACACACACTGCCTTGCCCAGGTTCTCTTCCCTAGATAGACACCATTGTGAAGGGGCTTGGAGTTGCCCAGATTTACCCAACCCATGTGGGTGGGGGAGGGAGAGTTTAGTTCAATCAGGGAGTCTAGGTGTATCCAGGGCAGTACTTTAAAAATTTCCAAACACTGTGCTATTTAGCAAGTCGTGCTACTAGTCATTACACTGATTCTTTGCATGAAATTGCTGGCACCTTGGAAACTGCTTAATGATACAGAAAATTCTATTTTTTCTGTGTGGAATGCCACTGGGCAAGTGGGTATTGCTTATAGATGTATAAATATTGTGCATATTAGCATGAAGAGTCACTTACAAGTCAATAAGCTTTCTGAACTGTGGAAGAACAAAAGAGAAAAAAATCACAGGGAAACGAATAATTTCATAGGATTTTGTTTGATTATTTCTTAACCTTGGAAAGGCGAACCATTTCTATAAGAGGGTGACTTTAATTTTATTTTGAAGGTAATACAAAGGCAACATTAAATTAGTTTTCCACTTTACTATTTAGCCTTGAAAGAAAAAATATATATTTGCTTTCATTTTAGAATCCTGAGTGGAACAACAGAAGATTTTGAAACATGGCAAAGCTTGTGTTCATTGTTGCCTCTTTAATCCTTCTTTCCCACTTTGTTCTTTGGATCTGCTCCATTCTGATTTGCCTTTAATTTTTTTTTTTTTCATACAACCCCCCTAGGAGCATATTTGCAAAGCCATTAATAAGGAGAAGTGTACCACCCACAATTATTACTTTTTAACATCAGAGGTCAAGGCGCGGCCTTCCACAGCTATGGACCAACCTTATGGGGGTTTCAGATTCCAATACCAGAAGTTAGAAGATTTTTGCTCTTGCTTGGTTGTTATTCTCATTACCTGTATACACTACCACATCAGTGCAGCCTATGGAAATGCATACATGGGGACTTTGTGGTCCCAGAAAACTGGATTGAATCTATTCCCGTAGCTTGTGAGAGTAAAGAATCAACCTCTTGGGGCCTCTGCTTCTCGCTCACAAAATGAGGGGAAGTCTTAGCTTATGAAGTTGTCATAAAGATTAAATGAGATAACATATGCAGAGTTGGCTATCTGGCACATGTGAGTGCTCCATGACTATTTTTTCTTCTCTTTTTGCCTTCCATATAAAACTTTACACACACTTAAAAGTCAGCTGCCTTTGTGATATTTTCAAAAAAGAGTAAAGTTTTTGCTGCAGGTAAAAATTTCAAAAATGTGTACAGGTATGTCACTAGGAAAAGTATAACTCCTCCTCCCCACTCTGCTTCCAAAACCCTAGGCCTATTGTCTAAGTAACCACAGAGTATCTTTACTCACATTTTCTTGTGAAAGACCTATGTGAGGATCTTTGTAGCGAGGTAGCTCCCCATTTTCTATAATCACAGATAGGTCATGCTGTACATTCTGATACATAATTCATACTTAGTCTCTTTTCACAGTTGCCTACAATTCATGGTCCCTATTATTTTTAACTGGAATACCAACCACCTTGTTGCTGCCCCACAATTTATTTTTAATTGACTTTTGGTTTGTTTCCAGTTTTTTGCTATCCCAAACACTGCAGCAGTGAGCATACTTATGTGCATATCCTTATCTATCTGAGTAAGTACTCATGTAGGGTACATTCCCAGATGTATAGTTGCTGGGTTGCAGGACATATTTATTTTTACTTTGAATCTTTCCTACGTATCCCTCTCCACCCCCAGCTCCATCATTGATCTCCTTCTCCCCTCTGCCAAAAAAAAAATCTAAATTATTTACAATAATAATCTGATATAATAATAATGTCAGTAATAATATCTTTCTATCTATCCCTTGTTAGGGTTGTAGTGAAGAATAAATGCTTAGGTGAAAAGCTTAAGTTAACGCTAAACTACTTGTATAGGACTTGGCATAATTTAAATTGTAAAAAGTCAAGATATGTGCTAATCAATTTTGCCACTTATAATCCAATGAATGACCTTGACCCTCTTAGGAGTTTGGAAAGACTAAACCATCAGGGGAGGTTTTTTTGGGAAAACTCAGGAGTTGTCCTGAAAACATTCCATATGTATAGACATCTACTCTGCGAGTGTTAGTCCTCAACTACAAACTCTCTCTAGGGTCCTTTTCATTGAAACCATGCTGGATCTCAAATATAAGGACCAAATACAAAATAACACAATGAAGTGCTCCCACAGTGAGGCCTTCTACACCATTACGCAACTGGTTACAAAGGGACACACTCATGCTTTTCTCAAACTTGGTGAACTTCCCTAAGTGGTTTTAGAAGCTCAAATTACAAACAGCTTCCTAATTGTCTTTGAAAACCACCCATCCTATGAGTGTTGAGTTATTGCTGATTGAGTCTTATCCTTGGGTTTTACTGTGTCCTTGCTGACAAGTCCTGGATCCAAGGAAAATACAGAGAAACGCTCTGAAAGCAAACCTGTTCCTATCCATTAGAAAACGCCATTATTCAGTGGCTGCCATAGACTCAGGGAAACAATGTGACCCTTTCATCCCTGTATTTCTCTAACAGTCCTCATTGTATCTGTCTTGTCTGTGAATGGGTCCCACCATGCAGGAAGTGACATGGCACAGTGAACTTAAGAATATTCCTTATTTTTGCTCAGTTGGGTAATACCATGCATCTTACTCCATCCATAACAAGTGGAAAATAATGGTAATTCACATCAGAGTGAAGATGTTCACTAATCTGATTAGCTCATCTGAACAAACTTCTACAATTGAAACAATGTCATAAATTTATATTGTCTGTCTTCAAGTCAAATTTTTCTATAAGGACCTTTTTTAGGGTAATTATAAAATAAATAAGTGGAGAGTGTCATCCCTCTTTCCCCAGAATATTTTGGTCTCCCACATAAGTAAAAATATTTCCAAGGTCACATAGTTAGGACAAACTCAAATTTGTCAGACTCCCAAATTTAAGTTTTTTATCACACTAAGTCATCTGTCAGAGAAAAAAAGGGTGCCTACCTTCTGTGTAAAGATCTAATTTTTTTAATACTTAAATACTGCCTCCACTGCAAACATTTTCTTCATAAATTGGCCATCTCAAGGAAAGAGTCTTTTTTTTTTACTTCTCAATAATCTCCATAAATTATATTAAATCACAGTCTATTTATTAATTTTCATATCTGATAAAAATAGCTAGGAAGATTTTTACCAAACTTGAAGAATGTATTTGGAATTATGTGACTTGATTCACCGGTAATGGTGTACATGAAATTTACTCTGGGGGGGCTCCCAAAAGATATAGGCAGTGATTATCTGGATTAACTGAAACTGGGGCACCCAGGAAAAGCCTATGTGACTGCCAGCTGGCAGAGACCAAGGACAGAGGAAACACAGAGGACAAAGAAAACAGAGCAGGTGTCCTATAGTAGCCCCACTCCAGAAGTCACAAAGGAGCACCCCCCACCCCCCATACAAGTGTGGCTTGTAACTGAACTGCTTCTCACATGGGCAGCTCTGTTTGTTGTGGTCTGGGTGAGTTGCAGCTGGGACTTATTTACCTAAGGAGAGTTAGTCATTCTGTAATACCTCACATTATTTTATCAACAACACTCTAGGTTCTCTCTAGTTGCAAAACTTGGCTTCCTTATCTGAGGGTTTACGGGCCATCCCCTTAAACTTCTCTGGTTCTTCTAATTATTAAGAGAATGGTTAGAAATATGCTAACTTAGAAGCAGGAATCATGCATGGCCATGCATTAGGAGGTATTCATGGTTAATAGGGTGACCGTGTCCTACTCCTGGAAAGTGCCTTCTTAAACCATGTTGTCTGTGCCTCGTTATTAATGGTACACTCTTTCTCCTTTAGAGGTTTGCTCAATAAATTATATAGTCACCCTAACCATAGGTGATAAGACTTTGCAGAACTTGAGCTGAGTCATGAGATGTCGCCTGGATCTGGACATCAGGCCTCCAAGTGTCCTGAACTTTAATGGCACCCCGTGTCCAGATTGCAGTCTCTCCATGAAGGGCTGTTCACTATGAGTTATGACAGAGGTCGCTCCTCACAGCAGAACAAGCCAGTTAGAGAGCAGCTCGTGACTTCTACCAGAGCAGGCAGAATTTCTCCATCTTGAAGGCTCACACTTCCTCGGCCGCGGATGGTTCCTGAAAAGTCTTGAGTTTTGTACTATAGCCCACTGGGTGGATGGGGCTTATTCTCTGGGAAACATGGTATCCTCTTCGTCCGACTACCCTCTCAGGTCTGCTATTGCTGCTCACAGTCCTAGAGAAAACCCTTTTGTCATCCAAGCCTTCTCATATCAGAGCCACCTCCGCGCATCCTTTTCTCTACCAGCCTTGCATGCATGCCCCCGCCCTCAGGCTTACCCGTCTTCTAATCAGAAGACCACCACTTATCGGAATCCGTTGTATCCCCAAAGTCCTGCTCCTGGGAGATACTCAGTCATTTTTATTAATGATGTCAATTATTACAGACAAACTTTATTCCCCAGTTTCTGGTGCTGGTGTAAAATGCCTACAGAACGGCATTCTTCCTTTTTGCCAAAAGCTTACATATTTTGTAGGTCTTTCTTCTTTATCATACGTTAGATGATAAAACGAATCAATACAAATATTTTTTTTAAGTGTGAAACACTCTGAAAGCTTCTAAAGAAAGAAGCTAATATGAAAGTATTTATAAATAATTTGAAAATTGTATTCCTCTTGATTAGACTGAAGACAGAGGCGGTGTCTTAAGGAAGGCCACTGGCACAATGTATATATGTTACTCAGAAAGGGAAGGAGGACTGAGAAAGGAGTCTTCTCCCCTTAACACTGAGTGGCTTTGTTTGCCATCTTGGCTAATTGCCACCTTAGAGTGCCCTCAGAGTCCTGAGGAGATGGGACTCAGGATAAATACTTGCTTGTTAGTTCCTTGAGGCCGGGGTCTGATCATTTATTATTTATCTCTGCAGTAAGTAGCTGAAATGTAGCAGGTGTTCAATAATCTTTCCTTAAGCGGAATGGTGGCATGAAAGATCCATAATTTTGGGCACAGCCTGGGATTTTACACAAGGCATAGATTAGGATGATGAGTGCTAGAGGAGGCATTCCAAACGGGTTCTTGAATGTAGCTTGGGATTGGTCCCGTGGCTATAACATCCTGGAAGACCACATCCTAACCAGACACTAGTTCTTATTTGGAGCACAGCAAGATTCTTATTTAACTGGTGCATATAGATCCCTTGGGACCTGACACCTGCTAGCCTTATTCCCTACCTGATGATCTATTCCTTAGATCAGATTCTCCTGATCTAAGAGATTTTGTTACAGAAACACCAGGCCTTTCCCCATACCGCCAAACTGTCTTTGTTGTTCTCTTTGCCCCGTTACCTTTCCCACCTAGAAAATACTTCTTCAAGGCTCAGCCCAGGCCCTCTGTATGGCAGAAACCATGCCCCCAAGGATTCCAACACCAACCCCACCTCCTCTGTGTTCCCATATCAACTTGGGCATAGCATGTCATTTCATTGGAATTCCTTATTTGCTTTTTATCTTCCCCAAATAGTAAGCTCTATAAATCAAGAACCTCGTCGTCTTCACCCTGGGGTCCCCAAAACCCAGGCGAGTTTTTGGCATAATTTAGATGCTCGATAAATTTTGTTGAACTGAACTGAGCCTGTCTACATACTGTTGAACATCACTCTATTAAAACTGTATGGATGAGGTGTAAAATATTACTATGAATTCAGTGCTTTGCATCTTATCTTTTTTTAAAAAGCTAGAGGCTAAATTTAGACAATTCCTTGCTAGTATATTTATTTGTAACTAGATTGAGGATTTTCAGGGAAAGAAAAAGAAAAGTTGACCTATGAGTTTGTTCTTTTCACCAAAAATAATCTTCTGGGAGGATGGTACCTCAGAGCTGAGATCAAAGATAATTGTGGCTGTCTTAGAAACCCCCAGGTTATTTTTAAGTGAAACAAAATGGGATGATTATAAAAGATTATGTTTGGAAATATAATTATTTCCTAACTTCTGAGCACATGCCTTGAGAGTGCTTCTTTGAATACATGCACTGACAAATATTCCATTAAAGGATAGACTTGTTTACAGCGAAAACATTTCAGTGCAACAGGGTTATCCAGTTGACAATTTCTTGCCGTACATTGTAATTATATAGTGTAATTTTTAAAAAATCTGATTACCAAAAAAAAGCCACATATAAATTATAATTATTTCCAAAATAAATATATATGTATGTATGTCTATATATAGAGAGAGAGAGAAAGAGAGAGAGACATTAAAAATACCTAATTTAATGTAAAATGGACCAAAGTTAGGATATCTAAACTCAAGAATCTTATTGGTGTCATCTTGAGAAAGAGACTGATAAGATATAATTAAGAAAAAGTTTGAAAATAAATACTGCCTTTCATTGTCTCACCGAAATATAAATAAGTATATTTATATATCTGTGCAGTTGACCAGCCAGTGACTAACTACTGTTATGTGAGATACCTTTGGCCATATATCAGAAATTTTAAAAAGATAACTCACCTTTTATTGGAATAAGTAGACAAGGCAGATACCAATTACGCAGAAACATTGCAAGGATGATTGGTTGTCATTTACCCATTATTCTAAAGGGGTATCTTTCTAGCAAATAGGTCACCATCCAAGCTCTGTTACTGTTTGGAGGTCATGATCTCAAAGTAAAAACATTCCAATAATATGGAGGTCCTCCAAAGAATTGTCTAGGAGACCAATTAATCTGAAGCCATGTCAGCTATAGCCAAGTGTTCTGGACTAAAGCACATGGACTGGATAAGTTTTGCTCTTATGTTGTCTATGTGGTGATAGAATTGAAAGGGTGAAAGATCTAAGTTCATTCGATAATTATTTTTTGAGGATCCATAAACATGGTGCAGGACACAGAAAGACATTGCATGGTTCCTCGCCTAAAGTAATTTAGGGACTAATTTGGAAGATGTGATTTAAGCATGAGCAACAATTACAGAACACCAAATGCAATCCATTTTCAAGAAATGTAGTGGGAGATTAGGAGATATCAAATAGGGGGGTTTGGAATGGTGGAAAGGGTCAGTCTTCCTGCCTACCTGGGGCTGGTTTCCAGGTCATATATGTTGCAAATGCAGGTTTCAGGATTCACTTGTGCTCTGTGGTCTTGAGTAAAGCCCTGATTTCAGAGAAAAACATCCCTGGCCTGTGCTGATAAGATGGACTGAGTGATGCCAAATGGAACTCATGGTTCCATTTTGATTCAAGGACCTCTTGCCTTGGAATGGCAAGAACCTAGGTCTTCAGAAAAATTTCTCTGGTAAAGAGACTGCATTCTTCTGCCAAAAATAAACAAATGGAAAGACCACCAAGGATGTAGTATGGGAGAATTACATTGAAAAAAATTCATCTAAAGGTGAGATTTTTTTTAATTGCTAGGTTTGAGAAAGAACTATGAGGCTGCCCTGATTTCAGATATTTCCAATAACATGCCACATATGAAAACAAACCTGAAATTCAAAGGGATCAAGGCCCTGGTGAAATGCCTGAGTCTGTTTAATTTCTGTTGAGGCAAAGAAAATTCAGGAGACATTCTCTTCATTTTGACACTACTATTTGAGGTGGTTAGGCATGAATTTAAATGTACAATCTTTAAACACAAAAAAAACAAAAATGAAAAGGTTTTCTAACACTTCAGTCTTCTTCTTACTTTTATTTATATAATTTATTTAGAAAATATTTAAACATTTTTAATGTCAATTTATTTTTGAGAGAGAGAGAGAGCACAAGCAGGGACGGGGCAGACAGAGGGAGACAGACTCTGAAGCAGACTCCAGGCTCTGAGCTGTCAGAGTAGAGCCCAATGGGGGGCTCGAACTCACAAACCATGAGATCATGACCTGAGGCAAAGTTGGATGCTTAACCAACTGAGCCACCCAGGCTCCCCTAATTTAGAAAATATTTACATGCCTGTCTTTCAAAAATTAAATGCCTTTACCACATTTTTGAAGTGTGCTAAGTTGTAGCTTACATACATAAAGAAAGTTCAGGGTGTGGTGGAAATCTATTCCTTTTGGTCTCCTAGCATTGTTTGCCTCATTTATAAACTGATATTATTACCTTTAAGGAATTGTCTTGCCCCCATCATATGTGCTTCTGTGGAACTACTAATCAAAGAGGACTACCCCTCTTCTCCAGGCCAAAAATGGGGGGAGAAAGTATTCCAGGTCTGGCCCATCAGAGTTTGCCATTGTGTTGGTCACATTGAATGGCCATTTAGAATCCTTCAGTAGGATTTTATACATAAATTCTGGGGTAAGAAGCTCACTATTTTCTCCTGGGGTCATTAATATGTGATGATGTAATCCTGGCCTTTCTGGCTCCAGTTGCAAAAGGATGCTCATTAGCTGCAAGACAGAATGAGGCCGGGCGCCTGGGTGCCTCAGTCGGTTAAGCGTCCGACTTCAGCTCAGGTCATGATCTTATCACTGGTGAGCTTGAGCCCCGCATCAGGCTCTGTGATGATAGCTTGGAGCCTGCTTTGGATTCTGTGTGTTCCTCGCGCTCTGCCCCTCCCCAGCCTCTTAAAAATAAATAGACATTAAAAACATTTTTTTTTTAAAACAGAATGAGGCCAATAATCAAGAGAAAGAGAAAAAAAGCAGATACTACAGATGAAGAGAAAAGAGAATGAGTGTGAGCATGTGTGCATGTGAAGAAAAAAGAACTCATGTCACCTTGTGAATCCCTTGCAGTCTGTGAGCCCAGCTTCGTCCTTGAATTTCTCAACCCTGTGGACCACTTATTTGTTTAAGCTGGTTTGAGTTGGGTCACTTTTCATCTATAGCAGAAAGAATCCATCTTTATACATAAGGTGAAAACTTCATATTGTTAATCCCATCCCTGCTAAAGAAGCAATAGAAAGCATCCATCCATCCATCCATCCATCCATCCATGTATGCAATGGACATCTAATGAATACTAACTGTATTCCTAGGCTCTGTACAGAACAGTTTGGATGATGTGCTGAGATGACTAAGACATGATCCCAACCCTCAATGAGTATTCAACTAGAGAGGGAGATACATGTGTGAATGGATCATTCATAATACAATGAAAGATTTAAAAATATTGATGTGAATACACACCCATAGATATGCAGGATCAATACATATGCCCAGAAGTCAGAGAACTGGGCAGTAAAGTAATAAGTGGGGCTGTATAGGCAAAGAATGGCTTGAAGAAGAACTTGGAATATGTGAACAAATGTGTAATGCTTTGAAATTACAGGTGCCTGGTTTTCTGGAGATTGGTGAGGAGACTATCACTGTGGTAGAAAGGAATAGCATAGAAAGTGAATTTTGGATAATCCTAAAGGCAGCAGAAAAATGGATAGAGGCTTGCTTTTTGTTTTTTGTTTTGTTTTGTTCTTTTTTAACTTTACATTTTGGTTTATTTTCTTTTGGGAAAGCACAATTAGCTTATTTTTAGGAACCTAACTGTGGTGTCTGTGTGGAGAATGAACCAGAGCTGAGGATAGTGGGTTAGAGAGACAATAGTCCAAGCTCAAGGATGTGAGATTCAGAGGCAGTGCCGTCTTCAAGAGGCATTTGGGAGATTGATGGGGTTTGGTGCTGACCACAGGGGTGGACAAAGTCAGAACTGACCACAGGATTTGTAACTTGAATTTCCAGGAAGATATTGAAGGTGTCAGTCAAGATCAGGATTGTAGGGAAAAGAATAAGTCTAGAGGGAGGAAATAGCGAGTCCTTCTTAGGACATATTAATCTGTGGGATGTGGAAGAGGGGATGCTTAGTAGTCAGCTGTTAATGTGGGTATAGAACTTAGAGTGTCTTAGCAATCAGAGATTGGGTTTCAGAAAGTTTTGACAATGTAGAGGGTAATTAAAGCCCTGTGAAATGGATGAGATTATCTCCAGCAGAGCTTTAAGACTGAGAAGAGAGTGCATCAAGAATGAAACCTCCCTGAATCACTATACTGTACACCTGAAAATAATATAACGTTGTATGTTAACTATATTGGAATTAAAATTTTAAAAATCAGAACAAAAAAGTAGAAGCTTGGGTAAGTAAATAGAATAATTTTAAATTTGGAAAAAGAAAAAAAAAAAAAAGAAGACCTCCATAGCGAACATCAATATTTAAAAAAAAAAAAAGGGAAGAAGAGGAGAAGCCAATGTTATAGAGAAAGGAAATGATAATCAATACCAAACATTTAAGAAGGGCTCCTCTTGGGGGCACCTGGGTGGCTTAGTCACTTAAGCATCTGACTCTTGATTCTGGCTCAGGTCATGATCTCACAGTATGGGAGTTCGAGCCCCACATCAGGCTCTGGGCTGACAGTGTGGAGACTGCTTGGGATTCTCTCTCCTCTCTGTCTCTCTCAAAAATAAAATAAACAACAACAAAAAAAAAGGGCTCCTCATATTTTTTAATAAATTAATGGATGCATGAATAAGAAATTAGGACTGTAGACATTAAGAGAGAAAAGAATTTTGAAAATAAGGAGTGGATTGTCCCACCCTGACATTTAAAAATGAAATGATAAATACAATGGGAAAGAAAATTACAAATGATTAAGACTGACCTGCTCCTATTTCCATGTTTCCCCAATATTTTTTTTCTATTAAGTCTGATAGCTCTATAGCTTGTAGAATTAGACTTAATATTTGCCTGGGTGGGAAGAATCAGAATATGCCCCAGATATTCAAGGAAAGAGCTCATTACTAAAAGCATGATACGTTTGCACTGAGGAATCACCTTGCTGTGTTCCAGGGGACTTCTGGAACTAGCTGTTTTGTCACTGACATTCATGCCAGGGGTTCCCACTGAGTCCATATCTGGAGGAAAGCACTAAGGCAAGCCTTAAAGTTAATCCCCAGAAGGGGTGGCCATGACTCACTCCCACTACCTTTGGAAGAAGAAAGTGCTTGCTTACTGGATGTCAGGCTTCTTGATTCTAAGAATGTCTTCTGTTCGTTGGAGGAATAGCTGACATTTTCTTCATGCTGCAAATTGGAGACAACTGGGGAAAAAAAGGTTCATAGAAAAAGGAAAAGAAATCTTTTTACAGCATCTTTTATAAACGGTGACAATTGCATCTGGGTAATTATTCATTTAGTTTCAGAGGCTTCAGGAGATCAAACAGAAGGAGAATGATTCATGAAATTTAAATAGTAGCAGGTAAAGTCAGATCGGTGACAGGGAGCAGGAGGCTGCCATGCTGCAATTAGAGATTTCTGGATTGTGAGGTAGAGAGAGGATGAAGCTAATTAAAATGGCTGCAACTTCAGGCCATGGCCTTGCTCAGAAGACCTAAAATGTTCTTGAAATTTTAGTTGGCACATTTAAATGATAATTCGGATGGTGCTCCAACTTGTTCAAGTAAAAGCTGTCAGTAGGTCCACACTGTGGATGTGGGGCACAAAAACTTAGAAAAACATGCACGCTATGACCTACATAAGCAGAACAGAAAATGACTTGATAGGTCTTTCCCAAATAAGAGTTGACACACACATAGAAACCACCAGGTTCCCTACACTGTTCTAAGTGCTTTATTTATTTATTTAATTCTTACCACGACTCTGTGAGGTGAGGATCATTAGTACCCTCATTTTGCATATGGGGACGTAAAAGTGTGGGGAGTTAAGGAGTTTGTCTGAGGCCATACATACAGCCAGTAAGCGGTGTAACCAGGGATTCAAACCCAGGTTCTCTAGCCAGAGTCTAATCCCAAGAAGTCTGAGGATGGTATGCATTATTTTTTTTAAATTAAAAAAAATTAATGTTTATTTATTTTTGAGAGAGAGACAGAAACAGAGTGCAAGCTAGGGAGGGGAAGACAGGGGGAGAGGGACACAGAATCCGAAGCAGGCTCCACAGGCTCTGAGCTGTTAGCACAGAGCCCAAGATGGGGCTCAAACTCAGGAACTGTGAGATCATGACCTGAGCCGAACTTGGACGCCTAACCCACCACCCACCGGGACGCTTAACCCACCACCAGGTGCCCCTCTTTAAAATTTTTTTAATGTGTATTTATTTTTGAGAGAGAGATAGAGCACAAGCAAGGCAGGGGCATAGAGAGAGGGAGACACAGAATCCAAAGTAGGCTCCAGGCTCTGAGCTGTCAGCACAGAGCGTGATGCTGGGCTCGAACTCACAAACTACAAGATCATGAACTGAGCCGAAGCTGGACCCTTAACTGACTGAGCGACCCAGGCACTCCTGCATTATTTTCTGATTAAATAGTTTCATGTAAGGAAAAGTGCTTTGTAAACTATAAACACTATTACAACAGAAGGAAGGAAGCATGGAGAAGAAGACAAGGAGAGGAGTAGGAAAAATACCAAGATTAGAGAAGGAAATAGATAAGGAAGAGGTCTGAGAGAAAGAAGAGAAAGGAAATGGATCAAATAAAAAAGGAAATAAAAGTTTGATGCCTCCTCTGTGCCAACGTCAAGGTTGACTCATGCAGCCACGTGTCTGGCTCTGTGCTTATTGTCCAGTTGGATTTCTTATGGTCCAACACACTCCTTCCTCTAGCTAGGATAACACTCATGACCCCAGAATCACTGCTTGTTCCTTTCAGTCCCTGCTGCCTGAAGGTGTTCTCCTCCCCTCTCTCAGATTCCCTCCAAACACTCCCATCTCCATCCTTCAAAACCCAGCTTCAGGTCTAGCCCATCCTAGCAAAACTCTGTGGACTACTACAGCTTTTAGTGATTTTTGGAACACTTTGAAAACCATAGATTTTTTTTAGAATTTGACCATCTTTAGACATTCTCCAGTTCAAACTGCTCATTTTACAAATGAGGGGAACTGGGGCTCATGGAAGAGAGGAGTTTGCCCAAGGCCACCAATTACACGTGACTGTGCCAGAAATCATTCCAGTTCCCCTTCACTCCACATGGCTGCCCTGCATCGTTCAAGCTGATTGTTTGTACGTCTCTCTCACTGGACTGTCACACTCATGAACCGGGGCCAGGTCCTCCTTGACTTCTGTGTCATCTGCTTCTTGTAGCACAGTGTTGCACATGTAGGTGCTCAATAAATGATTGACTAAGAACTAATGAACTTTTTCTTTGTATATAAAAAACCGTTTAGAAATAGTAAAGTTAAAAGGAGACCATCAGCCCTGCTGTAATGCTGAATAAATATTTTCTGTAGCATTTACCTAAGAGCAGTTGTAACTCATACATATTAGAGATTGTCTTCAATTTTTAAAAATAAATGTCTTTTAATAGTAATCTAAATCAATGCATCCTCATTAGCCCTTTTTGTGTTCTGTTATGCAAACAGAATACCTGTCTCTTTCTCAGGGCAACAGGAAACCTATCTGGTGACAAAATATGTGAATTTTCTTTTCTTAAGGTTCTCCACAAATGGTAAATAAAGCAAAGGAGCATCTTAAACCACTCCAACAAAGGCCTCATTAAACGCTTGCTGGCAATTGATCAAGATTAATGTTTGCGTATATTCACTGGACAAAGTGCACGGATGGCTCTTACTTATTAAACATAACAAATTACAAGGGAATAAATTGGTTCATTACCTTTAATTGGAGCATCCCCAATTGACCACATCATGAGGGTCAAATATGACAACAGATAGGAACTTTGGGCAAATATCGTTTTATACTACCCATTTATCAATTATCCCAATAGCAGCATTAATAACAAGTAGTAATCACATTCTTAAAGCATTACTTATGGTATTGTGAAAGCAGAAATCACAAGAGGCCAGAGAATGAGTGCCAGACCACCGAGACATGAAGAGACAAGAGAATGTCCTTTACTTCTAATGGAAACATGTATACTGAAAGCTTACCTAAAGGGACACAAAAAGGAAAAACAAGAAACCAACAGGCATTAAGTAACTATTACATGGCATGCTCTGTGCTGTCGTTTCACAAACATGAACTTGTCTAATCTTCACCAGCCATCCTTGTGGTAGGTATTTTTCACTCTATTTTAGAAGTGAGGATACGAAAATGTCACGAGGTGAAATTGCCTACATTTGTAAATAGTGAGCCTGGATTCGAACCCAGATCTGTATGACAGCACATATCATGGTGGACACTGCTGGTGTCCTAGTCCACATCCGTCACCATTCTTCTTTGTTCTCAGGACAAAGGTATCCAGCACCTTTGTGTTTCGGAGGCACCTGGCCTTCCTACAAGCCCCAGGCAGTCAATTTTGACTAGTCTAGTGACCTCTTGCCTGTGATCGATTTATGGGTTGACAGTGACCCAAGCTTGGATGATGAAACAGAAGGGGTTGTCTGCTCTGGAGCTTCTGGGAAGATCCCTCTTACTCTTAAAAATAGACCCACAGAAGAATGACACTCTTACTGTTGTCACCTGCAACCAAGAGGGATGTAATTGACCTATCGACATTAAGAGGGAGAAAAGATGGAAATACCTGGGTCTATGATTGTGCATTTAAATAGCTGAATTTACCAGCCGAGACTGTTCTAGTTCTAGCCTTCCTGTTATGTGAAATAATGCATTTTCCTTTTTGCTTAGGCTACTTTCAGCTTTGCAGCCCAAATGTGTCCCCAGATACAAATTTCATGTCCTTTCAACAATGCTGAGATTGAATTAGAAACAAAACAAAATGCTGCTGCCTGAGAGAGTTTATAGGCAAGCTGAAATTGTCCAAGGCATGTGAGGAAACAAGTAAAGGACGGTCGGACAGAAAATGAGGAGCATGTTTACAGTGAATGCCCTCGCCAAAGTCTTGATGCCAGCTGCATGTTTCACCTCCAATGACACCTTCCTCTGAGAAGCTTAAGGCACTTAGGGCAAAGGGAGCCCTTTGTTTTAGGGAGGTTCTGATGAATGTATTCTCTTTCGTCCTTTATTTCTCTTCACAGAAGGTAGCAGCTTTGTGGAATGGGTCCAATCTTGCAGAAAGGAGTAAAAATTGGCCAAGCCACAAACATATCTTGCCATCCCTTCCTCCTGCCTGCACATTCCATGGTCTGTGTGCATTGCCCAGATCATAGAGTAAATAAAATTACCATTATGTGGAATTGGTTCCTTTAAAACCAGTCCTGTGGGTCCCTGATACTTGGCAGGACTTGTCCAGGTTATTGCAGCTCTTTTAAGTAAAGTGGGTATTCCCTTGCGCTGCTCTGGAGGCGCTCTGGGCATGTTCACAGAACAAAAAAAAAAAAAAAAAAAAAAAAAGATAAATGTTAGAGCTCCCTGGTGCTGTAGGTCCTTATGGTTTTGGAGCAAAGCTGAATTTCTGGGAAATAAGAGTATATATAGATATAAACACATTGACATATAAACAAAGCAAGAAGACTGACCAAAAAAACAAATGAACAGTGAGTGCAGCATGGAATTAATGGAAAAGAATAAAAGAATAAAGACATAGCCACTTACACATGAGTGGAAATCCGGGCTCTGCCCTTGTTTAGCTCTGGGACCTTAGGTAATTTATCCAGACCTTCTCACTCTAAGATTCCTCATTTATTTGTTGGAGGTAACAGTACTGGTGTCATGGGAGGGTTCTAAGGATTGGAGACATGATTACTATACTTCCTGAACACTTACACCAGACCTCCTGCACTAACACATGAAGCAGTTTGTCTCCGTTAATTCACACAACCCTAGGAGGTAGATATTTTCTTCCTTTGCCCATTTTGCAGGTGTAGAAATTGAGGCACAGAAAGGACAAATAATTTTCTGAAAGTCACACAGCTACTGAGATGGAAAGAAGGGTTGACTGAGGGCTGCTGACCCCATTCATGTAGGCACTGATCAGGCTCTGTGCCTACAGAGCTGAATGTCCTACCCAGCCCAGGCTGTTCCTTGGGGACCTACCCAGGGGGATCTTTCTTTCCCGAGCTACCCCCAGCCTCACTTGCAAGATTTCTGTGTGTTGACCCTTTTAGTTATAACCTACTCTCTTGCTCCTGCCAGAATGTTTTCCTATTCATAATCTGGCCCCAAAGTAAAGTTAATAGTGTTGGGCAAAACTTTGTATCCAAATTTAAGCCTTCTTTGATTTGGAAGGGATTTCTTCTTTCTGGTGAGATCATCAGTTATTTTAAGAAATAACATTGAAGCTGCTAATAAGAGAAGCCATTGAGACAAAGGTCTCTGTCCAAAGCAAAATTGTCCAATTAGAGGCCATCAGTATGCTGGGACAGGGGTGCCATTTTTGCTTTCTGGGTGGCCACACCCCCTCCTCATTTCACAGACTCAGCCTATCTTGTCCCTTTCCCTCCTGTCTTCATCTCCAATTAGTGGCTGTCAGGGAAAGGCCTGGAGCTGTTTGCTCTTCCCCCCTTGCCACCCCTGACCCACCCCAAAACTTGATAAACCACAACCAGCAGCTTTGTGGCCGGTCCTTTGGCTGAATGATCCTGGGAGAAGCCAGAAGTAAAATGACCTGCTCCTCTCAGCTCAGGGATGTAGTAGGAAGCCAGAGGGTGCTGCCTTGTGTGGCCTGGGTGGTTGTGAACAAAGGTGGGACTTCCTGGATAGGATGACCTGGGAAGAGCTGCCTGGAGACCAGGATGGGGTCTGAGTAGTATGTGGACATCCCTTTTAGCAATGGTGTGGGGCCATGTTTAGGAGGATTGGCCCCAGGAAATTCCTTCCCGCCGGCTTACCTGATGAGCTGTCCTAGTCAGCCACAAATCCACTTGGGGCGAAGATTCCCACACTGAAGGCTAATCATGCCTTCATCAGAATTTCTATGATTTGCTGGTTCTGCAAAATCCTCTTTCTAACCGACCACACATTTACAATGTGCCATTCCTGGACACTGTCTGCATGCCCTGAGCTGTGTCAAGCACTATTAACATCTGCAAGGTTTGCTCAAGATTTATGTTTTAGATCATCTGGATGCTGTAGTTTTCCTTTTCCCTTCACTCCTTCCAGATGGATATTT
Organism: Panthera leo; assembly: GCF_018350215.1. Classification (NCBI taxonomy): domain Eukaryota; kingdom Metazoa; phylum Chordata; class Mammalia; order Carnivora; family Felidae; genus Panthera; species Panthera leo. The sequence goes on from NC_056687.1 coordinate 84,692,861, forward strand.
TCTACTTCTCTATTTTTTTTGTCTCTCTCTCTCTCCCTCCCTTCCTCTCTTTTTCTCTTGCATTTGGTTTATCGGAGTCATGCAGCTATCACTGGCTTCCACTACTGTCACCCTTGGTATTTAAAGATAACCTGGCATCAAAATAGGGTGTCTTTGAATCCTGTGCATCCTGGTTTCCTCTGACAACCCATTCCCATGTCAGCTGCAGAACAGGGGCCTCCAGGTCCTCCAGGAAAGGCTGATTCTTAGGTAAGCGGGTATAGCCCTGGGAGTCCTAGAAATTGTGACCCACAGGTGGGGGTGGGTCATACTGCATGAGCAGCTTAATATTGCTTTCTCTGGAAAGCCTTCTCTAAACCTACTCCAGCCTGGCTTAAAAGCTTCCTCCTGTGCCCTTCCCATGGCATGCTTTGTATTGCTGTTACCCTTATTTGTCTGTCTTTCCAAATAGACAGATACTTGTGAGCAAAGGCTAGACATTAAATATCTCTATATCCCTAGTGCCTAGTACATTGTCTTCCAAGTAATAAGTGACAATAAAATGTTTGTTGATGCAACAAATTAACGAGGTGGATCCATGAATTCTCTCTAGAAAACACTAGCTCAGATCTCACATTCCTCTCTGTAGGAAGAAATGCCCAGGCTATATCTATACATAATTGATAAAAGTGATGGGTAAAACACATCATAAAAATAAGTGATATTAATTAATTTTAATTTAATTTTAATTAATTTTTAGAATTAATCTAAAGTATCTCAAGGCGCTTCATTTGGAAACTATTAAAGGGCTACATGCTCAGTAGACCATCAAATAAGAAATAGCAGAGGCTTTTTTGCTTGTTTTCAGCAAAGGCTGTCAAAAAGATGTATTTGTGATATGTGCTATGCATCTCAAGTTCTGGGTTGTTTGGGCAATCAGGTTTACATCAGGTATCAGTAATGCCCTAAATTCTGTAAAGTTATAAAGGTGAAGAAGAGAAAATTTAAGGCATAGCCAAAGAAATCTGAGAAAATGTACTTAAAGGTATGCATGTAAATGTATGTTTAGACCATGTTCCCATGCTGTGTTATCACCTTACAAACCTGCTTCCTTGTTCTCTATGCTTCCCTTCCTTGGAGTCAACTGGTATCTTTACCTTTTCAGTGCCTTGCACTGCATTCTTAATGTCTTCCTTCTTCTGCCTCCCAGCTTTGGCTGGTCTCTTGTATAATGTCTTTTGCAAACGATGACTCTAGAGGAGTTAACTGTAGGATGCCTCTTACATCCATGACCTTATGTGGTTTTCTCAACTTCGTGGATGATATATTACCCTTTCCCTAAGAATGATCCTAGAATTTACTGCAAGAAAATTCATAGCTACTTTTAAGAGCTTTGTAATGGGTTGCTACCAGTTGACAACATTTTGTCTTGGTTTTCTTGAGAGGAAACAATCATGCACTTAGATATATGAGCAAAATTTGCTTTCTAATGCTAAGCTGGCAAAAATCATGGTCCCCAGTGTTGGTCTGTGAAAGGGAAAAGGCATCAAGATGAGAGTCTCTAACTTATTAAATCTCTTGAAAATGAATAGCTGACAAATTAATGTGTGTGTGTGCGTGCGCGCGCGTGCGTTCAGCGTGCAAGCAACAGACTGCATGAATACTTGCTTGAGCTGAACTCACCTTGCCAGTCACTCAGCTCTCTGGCAGTTAACAAAAAGGTTTTAAGATAGAAAGTGGACTATTTAGCCTTCATTAATCATTCATAGTGTTCAAACACATCATCCAGTAACTGAAGAGGGGTTAATGGTAGCTAAGCTTGAGTCTGTTGTCAAAAGTAGGTTTAACTTTCTATGAACTCACTGGACACAAAGAATGCTGCCTGTTTACTATTCCAAATGTCACCAGCTAGGAGCAAATGGATGACTACTAATGGTAATTAAATACCTCTGAAGCCATTTGTACCAATAACAAAGAGTTACTGTCAGAACTTGAATGAGGTCCATCTGCCCATTTTAAAAGAATGTTAACATTATATAAGTGATAAAGCAGACAGCAACAACTAAATAAATAGACAAACACATAAGTTTGGTGATAACATTTCTCTAGATGAACGCTTGATGCCTTTCCCTTGGAAACAAGAGATTAATGAAAATATTCTGTAGTCCTTAGTTGTTTAAATCCCACTTTGGCCCATGAAGTAATTAGGAGGTTTTTAGTAAAGGCTCTTCCATCTATATTCTCTAGGCTGTGGAAAAAACCGTTTGAAATTCTATTTGAATTTTTCCTTTCTACCCTGCGAACTTCCTGGATTCAGTTTCTACTACTGACTATTTCATTTAATTCATATGCTCTCATCTCCTTGAGTGAAGGGGGAAAAAAAAGAGTGTGGGTTATTTTGCTTTCTGTCTTCACAGCACAGAACCCCACAGTTGCTACTTCTTGCGCAGATGGATTGACAGCCCAGGGTTTTTCTTTGGTGGGCTCATCTATTCAGCCGCCCCTGAGGCCCCTGCAAGGGGCCGTCTGACTTCTGTTGGACATCCACCGAGGTTTCCTCTGCATCTTCATCTTTCTCTACTGTGACAAGACAAAATATAAAAAGATATTGCATGAAAGAACCAAAAGGTGAAGAATATCTAAATTCTTTTGAAATACACCTAAAATCCTAGAGCAGCCAGAATAAAAGTGCACAGAGGGTTCCGAGAGGGAGCTAATGCATTCATCAAACCTTTGGAAAGGCAGTTTCTTATAAAGATATGGACTTCATTAAATCAGCTCTCTTTTACCAGGATGTAGACATACCTGTATATCTGATGGCTTAGTTCTAGTGAGAAGAGAAAGTTGTTGGTGAAGAAGAATGGCAAGGGCATTGGTAACAATTGTATAGTGGGGGTGAATGAGCAGTGAGCACTTAGACATTTATCTAGGTCCTTACATAATACTTAAAACAGTACTGGAGAAGGAATGGCAAAATAACATCTTGAAGACACGGAGATCAGTCCCAAGAAAGAAAAATGGGTGTATAAAACCTAAAACAGCAGCCTGTATCAATTAGGTCTTTTTATGTTCCAAATAACAGAAAACTTAAACTGTTTAAAACAGTAGGGGAATTTATTGACTTACATAACTGGAAAGTCTAGAGGTAGGGCGGGCTTCAAGATTGGTTTGATCTAACTCAACAATGTCCCTAAGGACGCTGTCCCTTTGCTCTGCCTTTTGTTCATGGTGTCAGTTTTATCCTAGGCCTGATTTCACACATGGTTGCAAGATGGCTGCCAGTGGCTCTTGGGACTGCATTCTTTCTCACATAAGTCCAGAGAGAGAAAGAGAAAGGTAGAGCGTATTTATCCTAACCAAACAAAAGTCCTGGATTTCAGTCTCATAGGACCAGTATAGGTCATGTTTTGCGATGGGAATGGGCTCAAACTGAATAGCAATTTAGTGCTCACATCTGGAATTGGGGATAAGGGATTAATGACCCTCAAACTGCAAAATGGTGGTGTTGAGAAGAATGGAACAGATGTGGCAAGGCAGTTCACAATGTATGCTACGACCCAAGCATACCAATTCTGTGTGGTTCCTGAGAAAGGAGACATTCCATCAAGTTAATGTTTTGTGTCCTTAATATAGTTATCTTAGAAGATTTTACAGTATTTCTCAAAGTGTTGTTCACTTTGGACCATGGACCAAAATTATAACAGTTGCTTAAATGCAGGTTCCTAGGCTCTTCCCAAGACCTTTTGAATCATACTCTGTGTGAGTGCCAGCTGGGAATTTGCACTTCTAGCGTTTCCTGGATGGTTTTCATGCCCATTAGTATATAGAAATTTCATAGAAACTTGCTCAGAGGTAAAGGGAACTATCATCATACTTTAGGATTTGATAAAGTTTCTTACAGTACCTTTGTAAATTTTCTTGAACAAAAATAGCTACCAATAGCTGCCACCTTGGTAACATCTCACATTAATATGGATCTTGTTTTATCTTAGTAAAATGTAAAAATCTTTTTTGAAAGCTGTTTATAAAATGATTTACATATTTTTTATTGGGGAAATAAGTCTAGCTCTTTGGGATCATGCAGGTGAAATAATTGTGCACTGCATTTTTCTCTTTTTAAGGGATGCTTTTAAAATTATTCACACGCACTTAAACTTCATCTTAACTTCCTTTTTTTTTCAAGCTTCCTTTTAGATCCAGTGATGGGTATTGCCATACATATAAACATTAACTGGGAGTAGTAGTTTTCTACTACATTTGGAAAAAGGGCAAGTACTTCCAATTTTATGTGGCCTTTTATATCAAGTGAAAATTCATTTTCTCTTAAGAAAAATGAAAAGAAGGGTGAGGTTTTGTCTTCTGGCTGATCAATGATTTATTGGTAAAACTTTTCTTCAAAAAAATTAGTTTATTTTGATTAATATTTCCTCATACACTGAGATAGATCAAAACAACACTATTTTTATTATCCTATATTATCCTGGTGGTGATAATGAGTCTCAAAGAATGAAGGATGTGAGTGAGTTTTCCAATGGGTTGATTTTTTTTTTATTTTATTTTTTAAAATTTACATCCAAATTAGTTCGCATATAGTGCAACAATGATTTCAGGAGTAGATTCCTTAGTTCCCCTTACCCATTTAGCCCATCCTCCCTCCCACAACCCCCCCAGTAACCCTCAGTTTTTTCTCCATATTTATGAGTCTTTTCTGTTTTGTCCCCCTCCCTGTTTTTATATTATTTTTGTTTCCCTTCCCTTATGTTCATCTGTTTTGTCTCTTAAAGTCCTCATATGAGTGAAGTCATATGACTTTTGTCTTTCTCTGACTAATTTCACTTAGCATAATACCCTCCAGTTCCATCCACGTAGTTGCAAATGGCAAGATTTCATTCTTTTTGATTGCCGAGTAATACTCCATTGTGTATATATACCACATCTTCTTTATCCATTCATCCATCGATGGACATTTGGGTTCTTTCCATACTTTGGCTATTGTTGATAGTGCTGCTATAAACATGTGGGTGCATGTGTTCCTTCAAAACAGCACACCTGTATCCCTTGGATAAATGACTAGTAGTGCAATTGCTGGGTCATAGGGTAGTTCTATTTTTAGTTTTTTGAGGAACCTCCATACTGTTTTCCAGAGTGGCTGCACCAGTTTGCATTCCCACCAGCAGTGCCAAAGATATCCTCTTTCTTCGCATCCTCACCAACATCTGTTGTTGCCTGAGTTGTTAATGTTAGCCATTCTGACAGGTGTGAGGTGGTATCTCATTGTGGCTTTGGTTTGTATTTCCCTGATGGTGACTGATGTGGAGGATGTTTTCATGTGTCAGTTGGCCATCTGGATGTCTTCTTTGGAGAAGTGTCTATTCATGTCTTTTGCTCATTTCTCCACTGGATTATTTGTTTTTTGGGTGTTGAGTTCGATAAGTTCTTTATAGATTTTGGATACTAACCCTTTATCTGATATGTCATTTGCAAATATCTTCTCCCATTCTGTTGGTTGCCTTTTAGTTTTGCTGATTGTTTCCTTCGCTGTGCAGAAGCTTTTTATTTTGATGAGGTCCAATGGCCTTGATATTTTATGGACAAAATTTCTACATAAATCATGGGCATAGATTTTAAACATATTTGTTCATTCAAAATATTGTGTAGCTAATATATACTAGGTTACTTTGCTAAATGTTGAAGATATAGTCATCAGTAAAACATTCATCATACCTGTTCTCATAGAGTTCAAAGTCTAGTACTGTGCTATCTAATATGGTAACCACTAGCCACATATGGCTATTTATATTTAAATTTGAATTAAATGAAATTAAAATTTTTTTCAGTTGTATTAGCCACATTTCAAGGGCTTAATAAACACATGTGACCAGTAGCTATTGTATTGGACAGTGCAAATACAAAATAGTTTCATCATTACAGAAAATTCCACTGGTAGTAGAATCAAATAAACTTCACTTAGGGCATGGGAAGGGAGTGGCCCAAGATGGCAGCATAGGAAGATCCTGAAATCGTCTCCTCACATGGACATACCAAAGGTATGTGGACTTACTGCCATATAGAAAGTAATTCCCACTGACAAGGAACTAAAATATAGCTGAATAGCTTCATCCAAAACAAGGTATAGAAGGGTCACATCAGGATGGGTAGGAGGCAGAGACGAGGTCTTGCTAGAAACCCCACTCCTGGCATAGTGACACATAATAGAGAGAGATCTCATGGGCTGGAGCCTCTCCCTGAGGATCAAGAGGGTTTGTGCCCCATATGGAACACTTCAACCACTGGGACCTGCATCAGAGAGATGAAGGCCCCAAAACGTCTGGCTTTGGGAATCAACGGAGTTTATATCCAGGGGCTCCAGGGGGCTATGGAGACCTAAGTACTCCTTTCAAGGGACTTGTGCGCGGACTCACTTATCCCAGGAACCAGTGCAAAGGCAGAAGTTTGAGAGGCGACCAGATTATATATGAAGGCGATTCAGTTGCTAATCTTAAAACATTTGCCAGAGAGGCAGGGATTAGGTGGAATTTTCCTAGGTACAGAGGTGCTAGGGAGCACCATTCTTTTGCACTCTCCCTCTGTTTTGCAGAGGGAGACATGTGTTTTTCTGGTGCAGACATGAAGATGTGCCACACACCTAAACCTCTTCTCCAGCATCACCAGACTGGGGGTGTGCCCTGCTGCCAGTGCTCTTCCCTGGCCTTGCTAAAGCCATAGGAGTGCACTATCCCTAACACCCTTCCTCTGCCTTTGCCATGTGAATGGAAACAAAAAGAAAGCTGGAGTAGTTTCATTTATGTCAAAATAGATTTGAAAACAAAGACTGTAATAAAAGACAAAGAAGGGCACTGCATAATGATAGATAGGCCAATCCACAAGAGGATGTAACATTTGTAAATGTTTATATATATTCAATATAAGAACACCTAAATATATACAGAAAATATTAACAGATCTAAGGGAAAAATGGAAATGAATACAATCATAGTAGGGGACTTTAATACCCCATTTACCTCAGTGGAAGAACATCCAGACAGGAAATCAATAAAGAAACATCAGCCTTAAATGACACATTAGACTAGATGCGCTTAATAGATATATACAGAACATTCCATCCCAAAACAGCAGAATACACATTCTTCTCAAGTGCACATAGATCATTCCCAGGATAGATCACATGTTAGACCACAAAAAAAAGTCTCGAGGCACCTGGGTGGCTCAGTCAGTTAAGCATCTGACTTTGGCTCAGATCATGATCTCGCAGATTGTGAGTTTGAGCCCTGTTTTAGGCTCTGTCCTGACAGCTCAGAGCCTGGAGCCTGCCTTGGATTCTGTGTTTCCCTCTCTCTCTCTGCCCCTTCCCCCACTTGCACTTTGTCTCTCTCTCTCTCTCTCTCTTTCAAAAATAAAATAAACATTAAAAAAAAATCTCAATAGGGGCACCTGGGTGGCTCATTTGGTTAAACGTCCAACTTTGGCTCAGGTCATGATCTCATGGTTTGTGAGTTGGAGCCCTGCATTGGGCTCTGTGCTGACAGCTCAGAGCCTGGAACCTGATTTGAATTCTGTGTCTCCCTCTCCCTCTGTCCCTCCCTTGCTCAGGCTCTGTCTCTCAAAAATAAATAAACATTAAAAAAATTTTTTTTAATTAAAAAAATTTAAAAAATATATGGCACCTTTTCTGACTATAATGGTATGAAACTAGAAATAAATTACTAGAAGAGAACTGGAAAAAACACAAAAATGTGTAGATTAATCAACATGCTACTGAACAACCAATGGGTCAACAAAGAAATCAAAAGGGAAAAAAATATTTAAGACAAATGGAAATACAATACCAAATCTGTGTGATGCAGTAAACGCAGTTATAAGTGGGAAGCTCATAGCAATACAGGCCTACTTTAAGAAACAACAACAAAAAAATCTTAACTAAGTAATTTAACTTTATACCTGAAGGAACTAGAGCAAGAAGAACAAATGAAGCCTAAAGTTAGTAGAAGAAAGGATATAACCAGAGTGGATCAGACTAGAAATAAAAGACATAGACTAGAAAACAAAACAAAACAATAGAAAAGAAAATTGAAACTAAAACCTGGTTCTTTGAAAGAAAAAACAAAATCAACAAATCTTTAGCTAAGCTCACCAAGAAAAAAGAGATGACTCAAATAAATAAAATCAGAAGTGAAAAAGAAGTTTCAATTGATACCATAGAAATACAAAAGATCATAAGACACAACTATGAACAACTATACACAACAAACTGGGGAACATTGAAAAAATGGATAAATTCCTAGAAATGCACAATCTTCCAAGACTGAATCATGAAGAAGTAGAAAATCTGAATAGACCAGTTACAAGGAAAGAGATTGAATCAGTAATCAAAAACCTCCTAACAAACAGAAGTTCAGGATCAGATGGCTTCACTGTTGAATTCTACCAAACATTCAGATATCCTTCTCACATTCTACCAAAAAATTGAAGAGGATGGAACACTTCCAAACTCATTTTATGAGACCAGAATTATCTTAAGAAAGCCAGATAAGGACACTACAAAGAAAGAAAATTACAGGCCAATATCCCTAATGAACATAGATGCAAAAATCCTCAATAAAATATTAGGAAACTGAATTCAACAATACAATCAAAGATTCATACACCATGATTAAATAGAATTTATTGTAGGGATGCAGTGATGGTTCAACATCTGCATATCAATCAATGTGATATATCACATTAACAAAATGAATAATTAACATTATATGATAATCTCCATAGAAAAGCCATTTGGCAAATTCAGGAGCTATTTGTGATAAAAACTTTCACCAAAGTGGGAATAAAGAAAAGATACCTCAGTATAATAAAGGCTACATATCAAGGGAAACAAAAGGAAGAATAAACTATGAAGATTACGTCAAAAGAAGAAGCTTCTGCACAGCAAAGGAAACAATCAATAAAATTAAAAGGAAAAAACAAAAACAAAAACCTAAAAGGCAACCTACTGAATGGGAGAAGGTATTTACAACTGACAAACCCCATAAAGGGTTAATATCCAAACTATAGGAAGAACATAATATTCAACACACACACACAAACAAGTAATTGAATTTAAAAATGGGCAGACAACATAAACATTTCTGCAAAGAGGACATCCAGATGCCAACAGACACATGAAAAAATGTTCGACATTGTTCATCATCAGGGAAATGCAAAGCAAAACCATAATAAGATATCATCTCAAACCTGTCAAAATGGCGAAAATAAAAAGCACAAGAAAAACAGGTGTTGGTAACAATGTGGAGAAAAAGGAATACTTGTGCACCATTGGTGGGAATACGAACTTTGTGCAGCCACTGTGGAAAACAGTGTGGAGTTTCCTCAAAAGTTACAACTACCATACAATCCAGCAATTGTACTACTGGGTATTTACCCAAAGAATACAAAAACACTAATTCAAAGAGATACATGCACCCCTTTGTTTAAGCAGAATTATTTACAATAGCTAAAGTATGGAAGCAACCCAAGTGCTCGTCAATTGATGAATGGATAAAGAAGATGTGGTTTGTATGTATGTATATATAATGGAATATTATTCATCCATAAAAAGGAATGAAATCTTGCCATTTGCAATGATAAGAGCAGAGCTAGAAAGTATAACCCTAAGTGAAATAAGTCAGCCAGAGAAAGACAAATACTATATGATTTCAATTATATGTGGAATTAAGAGACAAAACAAATGAGCAAAGGAAAAAGAGAGAGAGAGAGAGAGAGAGAGAGAGAGAGAGAGAGAGAGACAAACCAAGAAACAGACTCTTAATTATAGAGACCAAACTAATGGTTACCAGAGGGGATGGAGGTAGAGGCCATAGGTTAAATAGGTGATGGGAATTAAGGAGTACACTTGGGATGAGTACCGGGTGATGTATGGATAATTACTATATTGCACACCTGAAACTAATAAAACATTGCATGTTAGCTAACTGGAATTTAAATAAAAATTTAAAAAAATAAAATAAAGACTACATATGACAAACCCACAGCAAACATCACACTCAATGGTGAAAAGCTGAAAGGTTTTTTTTTTTTTTATTTTTTTTAACGTTTATCCATTTTTGAGAGATGGAGAGAGACAGAGCATTAGTGGGGGAGGTGCAGAGAGAAAGAGGGAGACAGAATCTGACACTGGCTCCAGGCTCTGAACTGTCAGCACAGAGCCCAATGTGGGGCTCAAACTCACGAACTGTGAGATCATGACATGAGCCAAAGTCAGATGCCTAACCGACTGAGCCACCCAGGCACTCTGAAAAGCTGGAAGTCTTTCCTTTAAGATTAGGAATAAGACAAGGAAGCCCTTTCTTACTGCCACTCTTGTCACTTTCATTCAACATAGTATTGGAAGTCTTTGCCATGGCAATTAAGGAAGAAAAAGAAATAACTGTCATCCAAATAGAAAAGGAAGAAGTAAAACTATCACTGCTTATAGATGACAGGATTCTATATAGAGAAAATCCTAAAGACTCATCAAAATACTCTTAGAAATAATATATGAATTCAGTAAACTTATAGGATACAAAATCAATACATGGATATTGGTTGTATTTCTTTACAATAATGATGGACTATCAGAAAGAGAAATTAGGAACACATGCCATTACAATGGTCTCAAAAAGAATAAAATATCTAGGAATAAGTTAAACAAAGGAGGTGAAAGATCTGTACGCAGAAAACTGTAGAACATTGGTTAAAGAAATTGAAGGGGACACAAATAAATGGAAAGATATTCTGCGTTCATGGATTGAAGCAATTAATATTGTTAAAATGTCCATACTCCTCAAAGTCATAAATTCAATCTAATCCCTATCAAAATTCCAATGCAGTTTTTGTAGAACTAGAACAAAAATTTTTAAATTTGTATGGAACACACACACACACACACACACACACACACACACCCCAACCCTGAATAACCAAAGCAATCTTGAGAAAAAACAAAGCTGGAGGTATCATGCTCTTTGATTTTAAATACACACAGACACATAGACCAGTAGAATAGAATAAAGAGCCCAGATATAAACCTATGCATATATGATCAATTAATTCATGATAAAGGAGGCGTGAATATACAATGGGGAAAGTACAGTCTCTTCCATAAATGGTGTTGAGAAAACTGGCAAGCCACATGTGAAAGAATAAAACTGGACCACTCTTTTTTTTAAAGGTTTTCCCCCCCAAATTTATTTTCATAAATTAATACACGTAGCAGTGGGGATTTTAGAGTCACAAACTACCTATAGAAAAGAAGCTGCAAGGGCACCATGTATGTCAATGTTACCCAAAATGTACAAATTTCACTTAATAACTAACCATGATAATATATAAGCACTTCATGTTACTATTTGGGCCCAGACCAGCCCAAGATGATGCTCAGACATCTCAGCTCTGTAAAGAACTCAACAATAAAAAATAAAAATGATTAAAAAATAGGCAGAGGACTTGAATATACATTTTTCCAAAGAAGACATCCAGATGGCCAACAGGCACAGAAAGGTCTTCCACATCACTCATCATCAGGGAAATGCAAATCAATGCCACAATGAGATATCATCTCACAACGGTCAGAATGGCTATTATCAAAAAGACAAGAAATAACAAGCATTGAAGAGGTTGTGGAAAAGAGAGAACTCTCATACATTGTTGGTGGGAATGTGAATTTAAAACAAAAACTACCAAATGATCCAGGTATTCCACTTCTGTGTATATATCTGGAGAAAAAAAAACTGTAGTTTGAAAAGATACATGAACCCCTATGCTCATTGCGGCACTATTTGCCAATGCCAAGATATGGAAACAACCCACATGCCCATTAATGGATGAATGGATAAAGAAGATGTGGTATATATACACAATGGAATATTACTCAGCCATAACAAAGAAGAAAATCTTGCCTTTTGTGACAATGTGGCTAGAGCTTAAGGGTACTATGCTAAGTGGAATAAGTCAGACAATGAAAGTCAAATACTATATGATTTCACTTTTACATGGAATCTAAAAACAAAACAAATGAACGAACAAAACAAAACTCATAGATATGGAGAAGAGATTGGTGGTTTTTCATAGGGGAAGGGAATTAGGGGGGTGAAATGGGTGAAGGGGGTCAATTCAGATGGTAACTAGACTTACTCTGATGATCACCTTGTAACACATGCAAATATTGAATTATTATGTGGCACACTTGAAACTAATGTAAGGTTATATACCAATTTCACTTCAATAAAAAACAAACAAACAAAGAACAAACTTTACTTCAAATCATGGTTCTAACATTTAATTATAGTATGATCTTGGAAAAATTACTTAATCTCTCTGAACCTGATTTGTAAATTTCCTGATTTATAAATTTTCTAATTTGTAAAATAGGGATATAATAGCAATGCACAGAGTTAGTGAAGATTACATGAAGTCATGTTAGGAAGGCTGTTAGGTGAGTATCTAGCATATGGTAAACACTCAATAATTCTAGACAATCATCATTTTTAGCAGTAAACATTCTGTTGACCGGCAGGCATTTTATACTTCTCTAATTATCATTTTGTAGATTCTAGAAGGACAGGAGAAGATGGGTCTTGGCTGTGGCCCCTTGTCTTCAGATTCCATTCTAGAATTTTCCAGTGAGGTGCTTTTACATCTCTTGAATTTGTTTACTTGAGCTATGAACTGCATGAGTGTCACAAATCACTCTTGAGATATATTAGACTGCTTTTAAATATGAGAGAATCTTGAGAATCATCTAACTCTTCCTTCTACTGCTAAATGATAAACCAAGGGGCATAATAATATTGTGGCTTAAAAAATGATATTGCAGTAAGTAGGCATAGCTAATTGGGTGAATTTATTAACATTATCTTAGGGTTTACAGGATAGCTAACAGTTTTTATCTCCAAGGCCAACGGCACCGATTGGTAACAACTTCCTATGGAGCTTTTGAGAAACACTGCAATGCCTATCACAATACAGAAAGAAAGAACTCTGTGATGAATTGGTGATGCCTGCCAAAGGCATAAGACTTAGGGAGGATTGGCACACATTTATCTATTTATTAATGTTTTTAAAAGGATAGGCTGATTACAGAAATAAACAGGTTTCTTGTTTTTGGCTACTATTGCTAATTGCAGCCATCTTCACTAGATTAAAATTTATCTGTCTGAGGTCAAAATCACCTCAGGCCTATTTTATTTAGACTTAAATCCCATGAGCCATTGGCTTCACCATCTGTAAATGAGTCCAAGGTATGAAATCCTGCACTATTTGAAGGCAGGGAGCAGGGTCTGTGTTTCACATTTCACAGTTCATTACTTCGATCATATGACAACTTTCGAGATGCACAATTTATACTATTACTTAGCTCCCAATTGAGTTACAGGTGGGAGGAAATAAAAGCATAAAAATCTTCCCAAAGTGGAATTTCACTGTGTCACTCCCTGTTCAGGAGCTCCCATATCAGGCTTCCTACTGCTACTAAGCATCTCTTTTTAACTTTCAAGATATTCTATAATCAAGCTCCACATCCTATGTTTCCACACTTTTTTTTTTTATACTTCAACAGCAATAGTCTGCTCTAGAGCATCCTCAAACCAGTTTGTCCAGTTTATTTTTCTCGATAATAGTTCCATGTGTGTTAGTTTAACTTTCTCAACCAGAATTATTTGCATTTAAAAAATAAGGTGTCATCTTAAATGTCTTCTACACTTCTCAGTGTATTGATTACAGCACTAAATAGGCACTAAATAGTAACATTCTCAAGGATAGGGGCCCCTTAACAGTTACGGGGCTCAATAAATATTTTTTGATCTTGTCCCTTGATTGCAGTATTTCAATAAATGTTTGATTGATTCTCTGATTGAAAAGAGAAACCAAAGTAATGTATTACTATTATTTTCTGCTTAGAAATTTGTTGCAGTGGGAATTCTGTCTGATTTGTATAAAGGAAGTAACATGATGTTGTCTACAACAGGATTTGATTGACATTGAAATAAAAATACATCATTCTTCTAAGAGTTTCCCTGAGGCAGCTTTCTGGGAGAGACCCGACTATCTGACTCTAATTTCTGAAGGGTGATTTACTGTCTATTATGTACAACTAGCAAGAACAGGGCAACTCTAGACAGGTATCTCTGGATATATTTTACAGCTATAAATTATGATTAATAATCACAAATGTAATTCCAAACCCTTAATACACTAAAAGATTTGATTCATAAACACTTTTCCCCAATACAAAAAAATTATATTACCTCAATATGTTGCAAAACAGTAAAACAATTATTAAAAAACTAGATTCTTTTGTAACTCCTTCAACAATGGACTAAAATTGTACTAGAGTCATTCACAATCCAGACACTTATTTATATTGTCTTTTGTTTCAACAAAAATTATAAATGATTTAAAGGAGGTAAACTGAGAAAGGTGGACATGGATGAAGCTAAAGTGATACTGGTTTTGTTAGTAAAACAAGTTTACATAGGAATTGTTAAATGTTAAAGAAAAGAAAACGACTTTGTTTAGCAACAATAGGCAGATGTGAAAACATAACTGCATAATATTATTGATGATTGTGGGAAAAACTTACTTTGAGTACTACATCTAAGTCACAGAAGTAATGAAACAATTCGAATTTTGGAGATGTGAAAGTCTGTGCCTGCCTGCCTTCCTTTCTCTCTCTTCTTTCTTTCTTTCTTTCTTTCTTTCTTTCTTTCTTTCTTTCTTTCTTTCTTTCTTTTCTTTCTTTCTTCCTTTCTTTCTTTTCTTTCTTTCTTCCTTTCTTTCTTTCTTCCTTTTCTTTCTTTCTTTCTTTCTTTCTTTCTTCCTTTTCTTTCTTCTTTCTTTCTTTCTTTCTTTCTTTCTTTCTTTCTTTCTTCCTCTGTCTCTCCCTGTCACCCCCCAACTCCTAAATTCATCTGATTATGTTAAATCTAACTTCTCATTCAAAGCAATGGCTTTACAACAGAATCCCAATATGGAATTAAATCCTGGCATACAAGTACACAGATAACTTCTTTTGATGAAATAAAGTTTGGTTTGTTTGGGGCCCCTCTCCAAGTAGGTGAATACCTGAATATGAGAATAAGACTGCAGATCAGTATTTCTGAGTAGAAGGAACATTATGGCTTTGGTCTTATTCAACTACTTGATGCCAGCCAATGTACAGGTCTCTTACATGCATCCACACATTATGCCTTATTGCTAGAAACACATTTCCC
Source organism: Panthera leo (assembly GCF_018350215.1). Taxonomy (NCBI): domain Eukaryota; kingdom Metazoa; phylum Chordata; class Mammalia; order Carnivora; family Felidae; genus Panthera; species Panthera leo. Next base: position 84,708,103 of record NC_056687.1, read on the forward strand.
TACCTCTCTCATCTCAGCAACTTCTATTTGTCCATCAGGCTCCGATTAGCCCCATGCACCCCGACACACACACACATACACACACACACCTTTGGCTAGGTCAGGGATCCTGTGTGCTCTCTGAGTGTTCTCACAGCACTCTGGACTTGCTCTATCATAGCAGGTGAAGCCTGCAATATCACCTGTCACCTAGGTTTTCTCCAAATTGCTCCTTGAGGACAAGGAAATGTTTTAATTTACATGCAATGTGCCAGCACTTAGACCAGTGCCTGGCAATGAGCAGAAGTTCTCTGTGTATTGGTTTAACGAATAGATAAGTCAGTGAAACTTTATTTAAGCGTCTTCAAAATTACAGAATAAATAAATGCACTTTCATCATCAGATTATTAACTCTTCAAGGGTCAAAACTATATCTAATTTACTTAATCTTTGATGCCTACATCAATCTTTTGCATACTGAGGTGTTGAAAGAAATGCTTGCTGCAGGAATTGAATTTTTCCTTTCAAATATAACCAATAACTATAATAAAGTCCCTCATATATCTTTATTAGTAAAAGTTAGGATACAGGAAATTTAACTTTTTTCAACAAAAGATACTGGTCTATGATTTTTCTGGAAATTTTTAGTCATTGCTTCCAGAGCAGGGTTTTCAAAATTTATGATAGCGATGAGACCCTTCCAATGAGAAGGGTATTCACTAAAAATATAGCTCTCCTGTTCTCACCCCCAAACCTACTATAGCATTAGAATCTCCAGGAGTGGGGAATTTATGTTTTTCTCAGGTGATTTTTTTATGATTCAGAGCAGGTTTTGGGTACAATTCATAGCACCTGAGAGGAGTTTCATCTAAGCACTTTGATAATAACATTTTATGTTCAAAATTATGAATTCGCTTCTTCCTCAGAGTATACAAAGTACATTCTAGCTGAATGCATCAGAATGATTCCAAATACTGAAAAACTCTAAAAATAATCAAAAATCTCCTGTGTGCTAAATTTTCTGATTTCAGCAGCCTGGGTTCAAATCAAATTTAAGCATGAGCTCAACTTAAAAGCATGATGCAACTTAAAAAGCATGATGCAACTTAAAAAGCATCTCCTCCCATTTTAGTCCCGACACTCTATAAATGATCAGAAATTAAATGATGGTCCTTACCAGTGGCAAATGATTCTATTTGTGTCACCTGGGACCACAAAAATCTCTCTCACTCCTTCTGCAGTCAGTTGTACAGAGCAGAGAGCAGTTTTGTACACCACTTTGTTGTTGTGTGTGTCTTTCTGAACTCCACAGGTACCTATTTACCTGGCTAAAAAAATAATAAGTGTTATGTTAACAAATTAAAACAAAAACAAAGCATAGCATAACCAAGCTAGCACTTAAGAGTGTCAATCCCCCATCTCCAAGATTTCTCTTTAGAAATCACTTTGAGGACTTAGGGGTCAAGAAGAAAGGTGAGAATGGCCCCTTTACCAAGGATTTGACCATTTCCCACAAAGTGATCATACTCACAGGTGAGTCTTTAACCTTCTCCCTTGTTCACCAAACACACACGCAAGTGTCTAACAGCTCCCTGCCACCACCATAAAGCAAATTATGAGGAACAAAGGACATTAGCCTTCCGGTGTGAAGAAGCAAGGTAACATGCAGAAACACACAAGAGACACAGAACAAACAAGGAAGAACTAACTGACTAATGAACAGGACAGGAAACCAAACCAGAAAAACAAACAGGCAGAGAAAGCAACTGGTGATCAAACAAAAGAACAGAGTGACTCTGTGGACCCAGGAGTCTGGCACTCACCTGGGACCCACCTGCTGAACAGGTGAAGGGAAGAGGCTGGGGCTGAAGCCTTTTGTAGCTCCCAGCTCCCACTCCTCCACACCCTGAAAGAGGCAGGGTGGTGGAACGACCAGGAGATCCGTGTTTTTGGCTCTGTGCTCTTTTCCCTGATGGAGGACCCATAAATACTTTATTACGAAGAGCCCATAAATAGGTCAGTAGTTACCCTAACCAAGCAGCAGACTGGGCTGAAACATGTCAAATACAGTACACCTGGATTACAAGACAGCTTCTGCTTACTGTATAACTAGTTCAACTGTACTCATATTAGAGGTGAGGACGACATTAAGAATAATGATAAATAAATATCTGAAATTTGCAATACAAATTTGGGGACCTCCAATATAAGTGGACACACACATATTAAATACAACTAACAGTTACTTACGGAGCACCTACTCTGAGCCAGGTATTATTATGGCCCATACTATATAACGTATATGTCAAATATATCTCATGAAGGACAGTCCGCCTGACAGTGGTGTTGCCTGTATAAAGGTGCCTGAAAAGACTGGCATAATTATGATCACTCAGATGTTCACTTGAAGACTGTTCAGGGTGGAATAGAGGTGTGGGTGGGGAATTGTTGGAGAATATTCAAAAAGACTGATTCTTTTTAAAAAGGGACACAATGGATTTGCCACTTCTGACTCATTTCATAGTAGAAATATCCAAATTCTATTTTCTTAGTGAAATTATATTTGTCCTGCTTGAAAACACTCTTGCAAATTTTCTGAAGGAAAAACCTTCAGAAGCCAGTTAGAATCTTTTAATATCTGTCAACTTTAGATTGATTAGAGGGCGAAATATTTCTCGTGGCTATCGAGACAGAAGTGAGGTTGATGCCCAAAATTCAAGCCATGTGATCCGATGTATTTCCAAAAGGTACAAATTTGGCTCTGGTGTTTCTAACAGCCAATGACGAGAAGAAAACCCTGATCGTTATAAGGACCAGTATATACGTGAAAGCAAAGCCAATTTCTCAAAGAATAAAAATATGAATATTGAGACCTGAGAGAAATGTCTGACATAGCTGCTGCCCTTGGAAAGGATTTTCAGCAATAGGGAAACAAATCTCTGCACAATATCCTTATGACAAGTATACTTGGCATAATTTTCTTGTGTTTAATTTAAGCTATCTTGATGAATGGTATGCACACTATAAGAACTTAAGTCTGTTTAGAACAGGTTGGGATAGGCAGAGAGATCGACGGACTAACATACCTGGTTAAGTTAGGCAATGGAGATCCAGCCTTTTGGAGCCCCATTTTTTACTAAGTTTCCTAAATATCTATTCAGTCTCCCTGTATTACTTTTCTAAGGAAAACTTTGAGAATACCTTCTTCACTCTACAAATAAAAGTCCTTTTGGATTACTGTACCAGAGAAATAAAAAGCTCTGACTTTCTTAGCCCTGACAGTTCTGGGCCTGCCCTGTGGATGTTCAAAAAAAAGGAGCTAAGTCCATCTCTCTCCATTCAATTTGACCTTGAAACAGAACATACCATAGAGAATAGCGTGGCACTTGAGTTTATTAAAATGTACTTTTTTTTCTCCTTCCCCTTGGATGTTCGCTATTTTCCCCAACCTGCCCGTGCTTTCCCATCTCTCCATCTTTGCCTGAATTAGCGTTTGACTCTAGAATGCTTTTCCTTTCCCACCTGTGTCTTGCCTGCTTATAGAAATCATACTCTCTTTTCTAGGTCAGTCCAAATGCCACCTCTTCCACAATGTCTTGCCCACTTACCTAAATATGATCAACCATGCCCACTTCCAGACCCCTTTAATTAACATAAAACAAGAACATGTTCTGCATTGCATTGTTGAAGATGACTATAGATAAGCTTTATTTTCTCCTATTAAAAGTTCCCTGAGCTATTATTTTGCAACATCCCATGAACCTGTAATTCCTCCAAAATAAAAAGTTAAGTTAAAAAAAAGAATTTCCATGTGGTGCCTGGGTGGCTCAGTTGGTTAAGCGTCTGACTTTTGATTTCAGCTCAGATCATGATCTCGCAGTAGTGAGATCAAGCCCCATGTCAGGCTCCGCGCTGTGTGTGGAACCTGCTTAAGATTCTCCTCTTCCTCTCTCTCTGCCCCTCCTCTGCACTCTCTCTCTCTCTCAAAAAAAAAGAAATCCCTGAGCATATTCGTCCTTATACAGCCCTCTCCTAATCTTTATACGGCCCTCTCCTAAAGTTCTAGAACAGTGACTGGCACTAAGCAGTAGACCCTTGGCAAAGACTGTGGAGTAAAAGTCCAAGAATGAACATCAAAACAATACATGTGCAAAGAATTTAAACTTAGAAAAACTGGGTTCAGGTCTTAGCTTTCCTTCCTACTTGTGAAAATCTGAGACAGATGGCTTGGTCTTCCTAAACCTCAATTTTTTATCTGTCAACTGGGAATAATAATAAGTCACTTCACTGGGTCATTGTGAGGATTAAATGAGATAACGAATGTGCTGGTATTTCATTAGCTGCAAGTACTGTGGCAATGCTAGTTATTATGACCAGTGCTAAAGCAACTGTATATACACAGTCCCCCGTGTCGCCCATGGTGCCAGTCGGCTGTAGGCTGGTTTAGCTTGGTGCCCCATCTACTCCTTGTTATACTGTATGACACTCTAGAAGCCCTCTTGGTTTTTCCATGCTTTCCAAGTGTCCCTCAAATGATCTATTCTATTCTCTTAAGTAAGACTTAGAGAGAAGTAGTTGCAAGAACAGAAAACTGGAACACCTTCATAAAGTTGTGCTCTGCGCTATTTATAACATGACTGTATATTAATAAGCAAAAACACCAATTTCTAATTCAGCTTATGTTCTGAACACCGTTATTCTTATACGAAATATTTGTACGGAGAAAGTCCCTGACTTATGAACACCAACGCATAAATAGTGCATTTTAAACAAGGGTCCTAAAACAAGGACTTCAGCTATATACCACTGCAAATTCAGACATGGTCTAGAAGGTTGGCAAGACAGGCCATCAGAGGTCTCTTAGTAGGAGAGACTGTGAAACTTCATGGGAAGAAACTTCACCAGCCAAGGGAATAGACTTCACAGACTGAGCCCAATAGCAATGGTGCATCATTCCATGTCTTACTCAGATAGTTCTCGGCCATGGCCTCCTGATGACACTCCATATAGCTAAATTACAAATAATACTAAGAAATGCACATCAGAACTGCTTTGTGAGCCACTAACAGAGTGTAATGAAGTCGGGGAGGAGGCTTGGTATCTTTTCCTCTATAGTTCAGAGACGACTAAAAGCTAAAGTAAAGCATTAGAAGTTTTGCTACACATCAGAAAGAACTGATGACTTCCCTAGTGTGACCCGAGACCCCTGTGGCTGGCAATAGAAGCCGAAGAGAACTACAGTGACTGAGGAGTTGACCCGGTGCCCTGGGACATGTCCGATAACCTCTGAGACCACACAGGGCAGACAGCCTCTGGTAACCAAGGGGCCTGTATTCTAGAGCACACAAAAGACACACCTTTATAAAGACACTCAGAATTTGAGAAAGAGTGGAGTTGTCACTATTCTATGGGGAGGGACCGAGCCTGACAAGTGCTTTTTGTTTTTTTTAAAGTAACACCTTCAAACACTTCTCCAGTGCTTAGGGAACCATGGGCTATTCCTACATAACCAATCCTACTGACTGACTTCTCTTTGTGACCCAGCTTCACCCACTCAGCCTTGCCACCACAATCATCGTGAATTCATGCTGGCCCAAGCCCATCTCATTTTTCTCCCTTTCCTTTAGCTCTGGTTTCAACTACTGTTCTATCCTCACACTTGTACTGGAAAAAGAGGTGGAGAAGAAGTTTCCTTTTGCCCTTAGCTGAAAGAAAGAATCCTCCTTTCTTTTTTTAAAATGTTTGTTTGTTTATTTATTTATAAATTTTTTATTATTTTTTTAAATATTTATTTATTTTTGAGAGAGAGAGAGAAACAGACAGAGTGCAGGAGGGGAGGGGCAGAGAGAGAGAGGGAGACACAGAATCCAAAGCAGACTCTGAGCTGTCAGCACTGAGCCAGATGCAGGGCTCAAACTCATGAACACTGAGATCATGAATCCTGAGATCATGACCCAAGCTGAAGTCTAATGCTTAACTGACTGAGCCACTCTGGCACCCCGATGTTTATTTATTTTTGAGAGAGAAAGCGTGAGCAGGGAAAGAGGATGGGGGGTGGGGTGGGGGTGGCGGGGCGGTGGAACAGAGCATCCAAAGCAGGCTCCAAGCTGGCAGCAGAGAGCCTGATGTGGGGCCTGAGCTCACGAACCAGGAGATCATGACCTGAGCCGAAGTCAGATGTTTACCTGACAGAGCCACACAGCACCCCAGGAATTCCCCTTTCTTACGGAAACAAAGTTGTGCATGGTGTGTGGCTTCTCAAGAACTCTGAGAATTGTAGACAAGCTACAGTAACATTAAGTGATTTTGCTGTGATCTAACCTTTCACACTGATTTTATCACTGTGATGGGACTGTGCGATTTGTATGCCAACCAACCAATTTCTTCAGCAATATCTGCCAAACTGAGAGGTCTTTATGGAGAAGAACTTGACTCACTTATTTTATACTCCATAAGAGGTACTCACATCATGTTGGCTGAATTAAGTCAGATAATTTAGGGATCATCCGTTTTAGCCAATATGGCCATGTGATAGGAAAAGCTTTTTCTCAGCATCAGGGCTTCGCTAGTCTGCTTTCTCCTAATTCAAGTAACATTTTCCTCTTAAGTTCACACCACTAAATTCTCTCATATATTGTCTATCATTCTTCAGTATAATAAGATATGAAAATAATTGACACATTTTCCCTTAATTTGGTTAAGTGCTATACTCGGTGGCATTTTTATCCCATCTCCACTGAGCTCAATAGTTAGATATGATTTCTTTTGTGCTAAAAATAACAACGATAGTATTTGGAAGAAATAAGAATGGACGAGTTGATAAATTATTTATAGCAATTTCCAGCAGCCTGCCAATCTGTTTTGTTATGTAGTTGAATCTTAATTTTTAATGAAGGAACCTATGAAAATCTGCTGAGGTAAAACCATGACCTCTAAATGATCGCACAAGAGCCCCACCACGGAGCTGGGTGGCACCCTTCCTTTCCCATCACCTCACCAGGGTTTCACCTCCAGCTGACCTTACCTGGTCCAGGCTGAGGGGAGTTGGTTGGTACAAAACCTGACTAAGACAGGAAAGGTGGAGTGAGGGAGAAGCCCAGCTCTGAAAGGGAATAAAACAAACCACCTTGGGGGACTATTGTGTGCCATTTCAAAAGTCTGTTTTGACTAATGCTCTATGCTATTCAACTTTACATCCTTAATCTGTTGTGTCTGTTTTAAGTTAAAAAAAAAAAAAAGAAAGAACGAAAGAAAGATAATAAGTGGGGGGAAACTAAGGACAATGAGAAAGTATTAGTGAACACAAATAGATGAGAGATGAAAGCACACTTTGGAGGCAGCTTGATGATACATCAAGCAGCTACATAGCATCTCTGATGATACAACTGAATGTGAATTGGTCGATCCCGTTTTTATCACTGTGCTTCAGCAGAAATGCATTTGACTCGCTATAGTCTTACTCCCTGATTAATTTCCCCAGTTTGTTGATGGACCCTTTGCTGTTCAAAAAAATTCAACAGATCTGTTCATTTTTTAGTTACTAAATATTAAATATTAAAACCTATATGATCTTGGAGGTTGTTTGCTCTGAACTCCCCAGTAAGCATTTGAGGAAACTGAGGTTCGGGAAGGTTTAATGGGTTGCCCAAGGTCACACAGCAGTTAATGAAAAAGCTCATAGTTCATGTCTTTTGAATCCCAAATTCATCCTTTTTGCTACACATTCTGTTCTATGCCCTGCCATACCCACCTAGTCTATTGCCACCTGTTCTGTTGCCCACTGAGACTGTGCACAATGGTTTTTTTAAGTTTATTTATTTATTTATTTAGAGAGAGAGGGTGTATGCATGCAGAGGAGGGGCAGAAAGAGAAGGAGAGAGAGAATTCCAAGCAGGCTTCACACTGTCATCTCAGAGCCCAACATGGGGCTCAATCCTACAAACCGTGAGATCATGACCTGAGCCAAAATCTAGAGTCGGTGGCTTAACCAACTAAGCCACCCAGGCACCCCTGCTTTTCTTAATCAGTGCTTATCTTAAACCATGCTCTTCCTCCATATGCCTATCGTTTTAACTTCTAGTAAGTGCATCTCTTCAACAAACATTAGAAAGGCACTATATGGGTAAGAGTCGTACTGTCTTTGACCATGTAATTTTCTGAATTTAAAATAGCACAATGTAGTGAAACAGTGTTAATATATTTGGGGAAAAGAGGGGGAACCAGCCGATGAAGAGAACAGAAGGCTACCTTGCAATGCTACCACGCTGAGGGGAGCAAGGGAGACTTTCTTGATAAACGGAGAAACGAAAAGTTGTGATGTTCGTGCAAAACTTCAGATCATTTAACTAGACAATACACAGTTTAACTTAGCCCACAAGGACGCTATGAATCACTGGGGTGGTGGAAGGTGAAACTCTGATACTCATAATTAGAAAATTGTGAACCGAAATTGCTTGTGTAAAATAAACTTTCTGTTGTGTCGAAACATGTTGGAAAGACAGGGAGAGATGTCTTGAAAATTCTTAATGGTTGAAATTCCTGCAACGTTTGCAAAGAGCTGGGCGAATTAGAGTCTAAATCTATGATCCTGTCTCTGCTTCACAACTTGTTACTCTGCACTGGAGAATGATCCGGGGTAAGGAAATGCTAACTATGTTGATAATATAAATTGTGCATTTGTTAAATGTAAACTTTTCAGATGTTACGACAGCCCCACTGGCTCTCGATTTTGCCATCCCCTAACTTAAGCTTGGAGGAATGTAGTGAAGAAATAAAAGGGCCTATTTTCTATGAATTAAAACAAGATGGATATTAAAAAACCTGAATTGCTATTACTCATCAAAAAAATTTTCCTCTTTTATTATGAAGATTGTCAAACACATAGTAAACTAAGAGAGAACCATCTAATATACATCCATGCAGCCATCACTTAGATCTACTTTTTCACATTTTTGCTATATTTACTTCATATACTTTGTTTTTGCTGAAGTCCTTCAACATAAATTACAGATATGACATTTTACCTCTAAATGCTTCAGTATGCATCTGTAAAAAATAAGACCTTTTGGTATAACCAGAATACCAGTATCACAACTAATATAATTAAATATCTCCTAATATTGCCTAAACCCCAATTCACGCTCAATTTACTCAATGTATAATTTATAGCTGGATTTGTTTAAACCAGGATCCCATTAAGACCACACATTACATTTGGCTGTTCTGCCTCTTAATTTATTGTAATTCAAACCAATACCACCCATCCACTCCCCCCACCAACATACATCGTTTTTACATGGCACGTTTTTTACATAACTACAGGCCAGTTGTCCTGTAGAATGTCATATTGTTTTCCAATGATGGTTTAACTTTTTCTTCTATTCCTTGTTTCCTGTAAACTGGAAGTTTTGCCTAAAGTTCTGATTAGACTCAAGTTAAACATATTTTGGCAAGAATATTTCATAGAAACCTAACAGTTCCCCTCCTACATCTATATCCAAGAAAAGTAAAAGCACATGGCCACACAAAAAAAGGTCTTGTTACGAGAATTTCATAATAGCTTTATTTACCATAATGCCAAATTGGAAACAATCCAAATACCCATCAAAAGAAGAGTAGAGAAACAAAATGCAAAATATCCATACTGTGGAATACTACTTAGCATTAAAAAGGAATTAACCAGTGACACAAACATCAGTAGGGATAAAATTTGAAAGCAGTGTACTGAGAGAGAGAAGCCAGCTGCAAAAGGGTGCACACTATGTGATCCTATTTATTTGAAGTTCAAGAACCTGCAAAATTAATCTATGATGTTGGAAATTGAAACAGTGTTTGATTTGGGGCACAAGGAAAATTGATTAACTATAAAACAGCATGAAGGAACTTTCTGGGATGATGGAAAAGTTCTATATCTTGATTTGGGAATAGTAACTTGGTGTACGTATATTTTGAAACGCATGGAACTACCTTGAGTTTTACAGTATATAAATAATATCCCAGTAAAGAGAGAAAACAGATGACTCTATGTCCTTCCTATTGCATTTCTCAAGAGGTACATCATTAGCCTCTTATTAATGACACGAAGGTGGATCAGTCAACATAAAAATTTTTAAGTTATACCTTTTAATTAAAACAAATCTGAGAGTGTGGTAAGAATTCCAGGACCAAAGACATCTTTTGTAGGCAGTCTAATCTTTCTCCTCAAACTGAACTGAGATCTCTGAAGACGAAAAGTTTGTTTTACTCTTGTGAGAAAGGGCAGTGGGCAGTGGACCAGCTGGAAAGAAAATCCTATATAAAGGTAAGGAGGAAGGAGATGTTGATCCTAAAAGATGAGAAATTCGGAAAAAATGGGAAAAAAAAGTTCCCAGGGACCCTCCCACCCACAAAGTCACAAAGAAGTCACTCACTCGCAGAAGAGGGATGGGGAGCCAGGTTGAGGGGAATCTGCTGAGATAAGCAGCACCTCCCCCCCCCCCCCCCCCCCCCCCGTGTGGCCCCAGCAGGGAGCTTTTGCAGTCAGTACCCTACTCAGTGCCCAGTCACACCTGTCATGCCTGGACTTGTGGGCAGGGACCCGAGTCTGAGGAGGGGACAACACTGTCCAGTGCCAGCAGTTTCATGGCCCTCAGGAGAGGGGCCCATGAGTCTCCTAGTCAGATGGGACAATCTGAAAGTTCACTGAAGGGCTTTGTCCTCGTTAATTCACAGAAGGATTATTACTTCATGGACAGTGATTGAATCATGCCATGTAATGAAACAACGTCCTACAAAAAGAAATTTTGGCATCACCTGGAAGGCAGAGGCTTTTGTGCTTGCCTGATTTAAAACGGTGGGACCCACTTTGAGAAAACCTCAGGTACAAAATCTAGACTTTGAAAACTATTTTCACGTGGCAGGCTGAAGTGCTGTGGTCAGAGGCAAGGTGCACATTCACATTGCCAAAGGATGTTTTACTTTGTAGAAATGGTTCACCACAGGTTTCCTTAAATGATTCCCCCTCCTACACTGGCCACAGGGCTGACCATCAATCCGTCCCTTCTCTCCCAGCAAGAACACAGGCCCTGCAGCACCGAGGCATATACATGTTTCCAGGGACTGGATGGGATTTATGTGATATGTGTGCTATTTTATGAAGTCTTTTTTTTATTAAATATTCCAGTACCTTAAATCTGCAATCTTCCAAAAGTTCTCTTTAAGGAAAAATATGGAAGAATGATTATAAAAGTATTTATTAAATGGAAATATGTTCTATTGAATGGAAATCAAGTTAAAAGGATATTGTCTCACCAGAAACTATATTATAATATTTTTAGAGGAAGAGAGAGAACAGAGAGGGACAGAGAGAGAGAGCATGAGTGGAGGAGGGGTAGAGAGAGAGGAAGAGAGAGAATCTTAAGCAGTCTCCATGCCCAGTGCAGAGCCCTACACAGGGCTCAATCTCATGACCATGAGATCATGACCTGAGTCGAAATCAAGAGTCAGTCACTTAACCGACTAAGTCACCCAGACACCCCAGAAACTATATTACTGAAATATGATAATTGTCTGTAGCCTCCCATAATTTGAATCATTTAATCTGTTTATTTACTCATTTATACTCAGACTTCTTCCCTAATATATTTTAAGGGGCTTATGACATACATGCAATTCTAAAGGATAAAATAAAGAGGGGGCAAATCAAGATAGAAGGAAGATATGGATATGGAAATAAAACCACTTGCTATTGTATCCAGTTTAGGACTAGAGACAGGCACAGATTTAGCTCTGAGCTTACTGGGCTCAGGAATAACAAACCTGGCTCAGGAGAAATTCCTCCGGTGTATCCAAAGGCAAGGTGCAGTAAAAATGGCATTTCTCATCTCTATCCCGGTTAGTTTCATTTAATTACTTCTCATGATGACCCTTGGTACATGGCTTTGGTCACCGTGAAATCTAATGAAATCAATTGTCCAAAGAACTCTCCACCCTAAAAAACAAAGTGTGATCTAAACATGTAGCCTTGTGACAATGGCTTGATTTAAAGAAATGTATGGGAACATCACGTTGAAGGCACAGCCTTCAAATCGTCTTCCTTAAATATTGTATTATATACTTTTATTTGTCAAGAGATGGAGAATATACATATATATATATATTATACACACACACACACATATATATATATATATATATATATATATATATATATATATATATAAACTATATTTCTGGCAAGAGGTGAAATAACAGCTCAGCTTTTATTGAGCACTTACTACGTGCCAGACATTCTAAACACTTGCCATGTAGTATTCAATCCTCAGGGAAATGCTACGAGGCATTCATTCTTATTTTTACAGGTGAGAGAAAGAGGTGTGGGAAGGTAATGGTTGAAGAGCTGCCAAGTATTAGGGCATGAAAACTAGGCAGTCTGATTCCATTGTGTTACACTTTCAGGAATGTGGCTCTGATAGGTCACTGATCTAGATTAGAGTCTAGAGAAGGAAAGATTTGGCTTATGTCTCCCCAAACTCAGAAGCCTGATCAGGCCAAGTGCTTGAATGTGCCCACCCCACCTCTGCACGAGGGCTATTTTGTCCACTTTTTAACAGTCTCAAAAATGGTAGAACATGTCCAGAAAGATATGCGTAAGAAAAAGATGGCCACCCACCTTTTTTACAGGATACCTCTTTAGAATATAGGAAAACATGTTCCTTCCTAATTTGAGGGTCTCCCCTAGATCTATCATCCAGTCTGATATGTTTTAGAGCATTTTAGGTTAAATGCAGATTATAGCCTAGTAAATGAACTGACCTTGATAAGTACTTACCTGTATTTTTCTTTCACCAAAAACATTTAAAATCCCAAACCAACAGTTCTCAAAATGTGGTCCCTGGACTAGTAGCATCAACATCACCTGAAAACTCATTAGAATGTAAAGTCAGGGGCCTCACCCCAAATGTACTCTTTCAGAAATTCCAAAAGTGGGGGTGGGCAATCTGAGTTTGCACATGGCCCCCAGGAGATTCTGACACACTGCTAGGTTTGAGGACCTCTGTCCTAAACCACTGCAGCATAAGGAGCTGAGGCAGGACTTGGCAATATGTCAAGAGGTAATAGTAGGTTGGAACTGGAAGTGATCTTGGCAATGATCTCCCAGGGCTCGATTCCCTTTTTCATAGAGGAGGAAATGGCAGAGAAAAGAGGAGAAATATAGGCTCAGGGAAGTAGAGTGATTTGCCTGAGACACACAGCGAGTTAATAGACAAAATGGGCTTGAACCCAATTTTCCTGACTCCAGGTCTGAGGCTTTTCCTCTACCACCAGTGCTCATTTGTCTTCTGATGGTTATATTTCCTTCAGTGATAAGTTCCCTATAACCTGTCTCTGCAGTCTCTCCATGGACAGAACCTCTTTAAAGTGATTGCTGCACTCGTTCCCCTGAACCCTTCTTCTGAAGACGATACACCTGAGAAGGGGAGTGAACATGTACTGCCATGGGAGAGTTACTCTCTCACGTAATCTTGTGCTGAAACTGTCCAGCCCAGTGAACACTCTTTAGAACTCCTGACATTCCATGTTTTGAGAGCTTGTAGAAGAACTTACAATCCATTCTCTGAAGAACCATAGGATGAGCTTTCAACTCATTAACTATAAGGATACTCAGGGAATACAAAAATCCTAAATGATGCCTTTTAGTTAGGGTTTCTAGCTTTCTGAGTTTTGCCAAAACCTTTAAACATAATAGAAATCTGAAAAGACGAGTAACTTAACTTTCCTGTGCCTCAGTTTCCTTGTCTACATAATGCCTCACTTAAAGAGTGCTATGCAAATTAAGTAAAATGATACATGCAATGATACTACTTTTGCATAGATGTCTAAGAGTGGTTAGTTCATTTTCCCTCCTTTTTTCCTGATCTTGTTGGTGTTAATATCTGATAGTTGATTGAATGTACAGTGCAATTATTAATGACTTTTCAAAGACTAACATAGGAGCAACTCATATTGTTTCAGAAGAAGTTGGTGACTGATGTCTCTTGTTCATTTTTCTCTGTGGTTGCTGTAAGGGATTTGCTCTGTTTTGTATTAATTGGATTCATGTGTCCTAATCTTTCCTTGATCATCTTCCTTCATGGGACAAGAAAAAACAGATGATAAAACTTACCAAAGAAGACGAGGTCATATGTTTGGCTTCAAGAGAGTGGACACAAAGGGACTAACTCTGTGCTATGCTCTTGGGGTACATCAGTAATGTTTAGGCTAATGATTTAGGTCCATGTTGGATTAAAGAAACTTTATCGTATGTGATCTTCCAATGGCATGTTTTGGATGAGCATAAGTGAAATGCAGGAGAAAAAAGCAGTCCCTAGAATTGTGTTATGTTTGCCCACATTCCACAAAGTTCAAGCATGGATTTACATTTCTTTAAAGAATATATATTTAGAAACTGGGTAGAAATTGGGTTTTATGCTGCCTTGGCATGCCAAGCTTACCTTTTCTTAAAAATCTGTCTGTGAATCCTCACCTACGATTTCACTTACCTTCTAGCTTTTTGTTTTATTGATATCACACGTATCATTTTCCTTTGAGGCACCCTTGCCCGGTGTGTGTTTTCTAACCACTGGGGCAGGCTGCCTGACCTGCAAACCCAATTCTTTGGCTATCGTCAGAATTGCTGAATATTCACCATCACAATCTGTGGAATTAGGAGATAATAACAGTATTCACAATAAACTACAGTGGTTTGTGGTAACATACTCTGTCCCCCACTGGGTGTCCTAGAACGCTTGTGGAGGACCCAGCCAACGTTCCAACTGCCTTGTAATATGTCATGGAAGCATCTGTTTTGTTTCGTTTTGTTGTTTTAAGAAAAGTATCCTAAACATGTTTTGAAGTATATGTTCCGCTTCCACTTTACTGTGCACTAATTTGGTTATGTAAAAGCTGACATTGCCTACCCAAACACTAGGTCAAACTCTGAAAGTTAGTTTTGACACTTTCCTATGGAAAAGGAAAAACATAATTGACAAAAAGGTAATAGAAATGGGTGGTTATTCAACTCCAGGAGACCGAGGGAAAAGAAAATCACCTTTGCGAGGGTTAACTTTCTCAGAATCAGATATTGGTGCAAGCTACAGTTTCATGTCCCCCACCCGCCTGCCAGAAGGGCAGTGAGAGAGGTGAGGGCGATGCTGGAGATAACTGGTGGTTTCTCATGCAGTTCTGTTTACCGCGGAGAATGGCTCAGATTCATGGGGTGGCTCATCTGTTTGTTTCCCAGGAGTGTCCTCCTCATCAGGTACAAATGACTTGTTGTTCCCCCCGTCCCGTCTGCCTCCTTGGTGACGGATAGACGAGAACTGTTCCCTGTGCTCTGGGACTCTAATGTGATCTGGGTCGCGCTGGTGGCAGGAGGGGAGGGAGTGGGGGAGGCATGGAGAGGAACAAGGGGAAGTTAACACTAGGGGAACTACAGCCTTTCTTGGAAAAGAAAGTGTGTTTGTGTTCTAGGGCCGGTGCCCTTCTCTAACAGCTGCTATAATATTGATCTAGCCGTGATTCAGGATTCGATGTTAACATCGCCCTCGTCAGTGGGAAAGCGAGCCAGGGAAATGGAGAACTCAGTATTTCTTCTGATGAAGCAACTCAAAGAAACTAAATATTACAAGGAAAGTGGGGGAAAGAACTCCACTTCTTTGAGTTTCACAGCAGATACAGGAACCTTGAAATGAATAGTAATACTTCTAGCTTTTACAGCTCCCCGAAAACCAAGGAGTTGCAGGCGCGGCTATACATTAGTCAAAATCACCCTGTCAGGGGATGTGATATCAGGATGCATATTAAGCAGGAGGAAATTAAGGCAAGAAGATTAGAAACTTCCCCAGATTCCCATGCTAATACCGCTGGCGGAGCTGGGGACTTAGAATTCCTCATTTATCCCATGACCTGTGGGTTGGATGGATGGCCACCTCCCAGGTGCTTGTGGGACACTGAAAGCTCATGGCTCTCAGCCCTCAAACATTTCCACTATTTGCTTGTTAGCATGCCTTGAATTTCCACCACTGGCGAGAGACGTGTTTGGAAAAGTTATTGTATCTCTACAAGAACCTTCTTTAAAGAATGTATGAATAACCATCATGCTTTGAGTGTCTGCGTGTGTTGCCTAATCATTTTTTATACAATATTTGAAAGACCCCTGCCAGGTAAGTATTAATATCTTAATTTGACCAAAGAAGCAACTGAGGGCCATTAGAGTTCAAGGAACTTGCTGAAGGAGGCAAATGAAGCTCAGAGGATTTAAATAATTTGTTCCAGGTCACAATGATAAGAAGTGCTTACGCCCGATATTGGGGGATGTCAGGTTCCAAAGCTTGTACTCTTCTGCGGAGCCATGCTTCATTTTTTAGCCTTTTCCACCAGAAACTTAAACCAGCTGCGCTTTTACTTGATAAGTGTTTCAAAGACGAGCAGACTAATCACCTTGGAAACTTGAGTGAGATTGAGAGAGAAAGGGAGAGAGGCAGGTGGTGGGCTTCAGGGAGTTGGGTGGAGAAGAAGAGGGGAGGTGGCAAATGTCGAAGAAAGGCTCTGCCTCGTTCATAATCATGCCTGGCACATGCCCCTTCAGGAGAGAGCCCCCTACGTGGTCCATTCCCTTCATCACAGCCTGCCTATGCAAATGGATATAGTTGCAACAAACTTCATCACACAGAGCCATCTCTTTAATTCTTGGCCACCACTCCATTGGCATCTAGACTATGAGCTGCCCCAGGGCAAGGACTATGTCCCACTCACATGTGAGCCACCACTACAATGTCCTGGCACATATGAGGTATTCCATAAATGTTTGTGTGACAGAACAATTATAGAAGTGTTGATAATGACTTCCTGTTACTTGCTAGCTTTATCTCCAGGGCCTGGAGAAGATGAAAAATATGATGATATGATGTGGAGGCAAGAAGGAGTAGTGGGACCTTATTTTTTTATTCATTTAATGATATTTATTAAAAGCAAGGAATTGTGGGAAATGGCAAGATTGGAAAACTCTTTGGTGGCACTTATATCGTAGTTGAAGAAACAGCAACATAAAGAACAAAATATAACAGAAATTAAGGTGCCTAAGCACAACTCAATGAATACAATGCAGGTAGAGAGACAGCATAGCAGAATAACTGGTTAAGTCAGTATGAGCAATGTTTAAAAGAGAACATGACATATAGGACCTCGACCTTGAAGGATAAGTAGACAGAGGACAGGGATCGCTGGGGGTAGCTATTCTGGCTGTATAAATAAGGTCAATCAGAGGTGACTTCATTTAGAAGAATGGCAAATAAAAAAATACACTAGAGGATAGAATATGTGGGTGATGTAGTGGCAAATGAGAGAGAAAGGTAATTTATGGAGAGCTTTAAACCTTATTTTAGAGGAAGAAGGCAACCAGTAAAGATTTTTGAGGAGGAAAACAATGTGATTAGACTTGTATTTCAGAGCCACCCTATAGATGATATGGAAAGGAAATTGCTCTGTGAAAGCAGGCAGGCTAAGTGATTTCTTGACTATTTTCTTTGATCCTAGGGTAAAAGTCCTTTGCAACATTTACTTTGCAGAAGCCATAAAACCACATCAAAATGAATCATGCACTATCATCCTCTACATTTCTGGTTCCAGTGGGTCTGATGCAACGCTAAGGTTTACTGAAATTTCAGGTAATCAGAACAGGAGGGAAATCATCTCAGCAAACACAGGTCATTTGTGTGGAACACCAGATCAACTCACAATCAAAGTCTGTGTCAAGGAGAGTAAGAAGCATCACCAGGCAGGTTGTGGAGAGCCCTCCTATCTCCAGTGCACTGTGTCACACTGAGCAGGGGTCCGTTTTGTCACACTAAGGATAGCTAAGACTTGAGACACCTTCTGCCGTGAACCTTGGCACCTTGGCCCCAGGAGTACTTCCCCTGGTTTGGGTGGTTTGTGTTTTTGTTCCATCAGGCATAATGCTGCTGAGCACTTAGAGGCACATTTTCTGCACAGTGTGTAGGGATTTAGTGGTACAACTCCCATTCACGTTAATGGAAATCCCGCCAGGAAATCTCCATGCCGGGCCACACTGAAAATTCACCCCTGATTGTTCTGTTTGATTTATTTCACCTGTGTCTTCCTCTAGTCTGCTCTGAGAATGTTTGTGGGCCCATTAGTGTTGGCCTGCACTTGGTGCTGAGTCTTAAGCCTATGTAGAAGTGGGGACACTCAGTGGCATGTTTCTTGCTGAAGGAAAGGGCACACCTGGCTGAGTTTAACTGCGGTTTTACTTGAAGCTATATAGGTTCTAAGAAAGCCAAGGATATTGCTCTCAGGACAGAAATATGGTCACATTCAAAGGTGAATTTTGTCGTGCTCAGCACAGGAGTGAGAAAAAGAAAGCAAATCCCCATTATGATGGGGAGACCCTGAAACCACTGACCTGGGGATTCAGAACACAGTGGAGCCCAGTCCCAAGAAGACACAGGCTGGTCAGGTGTCCATGCATGGGAAAGCCTGGTGAGGAGAAATAAATTATCTCACTCCAACATATGGCACAAAAGAGCGATTACCCTTCTCATACCATGTGCCCTTTTGAGTATAGCAAAGATTATTGCTAAAGGTCCTGAACTGTTATATATTTTTTCTCTAAGATATACAACTTCTTTAATTTAATATTTTATTTGACAGTGGCTTGACTTGCTCTTGCTCACTTAG
Organism: Panthera leo; assembly: GCF_018350215.1. Classification (NCBI taxonomy): domain Eukaryota; kingdom Metazoa; phylum Chordata; class Mammalia; order Carnivora; family Felidae; genus Panthera; species Panthera leo. The sequence goes on from NC_056687.1 coordinate 84,726,796, forward strand.
GGACTATGACGTGCTGATTACTGGATTTTTCTCTTCATGATATTGGAACGCGGTTGACAGGTCTGACACCAGGACTCAGCTGACAAGTCATTTCTGTTCTTGGCCACTGTCACGTATCCTGTCTGATATTCGTGCTGATCTGAGCACCTCTTGTCTTTATACCTTTTCCATGTGCTCTTGTGTACTGACAATGTGACCTAAAGATGTGAGCTCTGGGGGCGCCTGGGTGGCTCAGTTGGTTAAGCGGCCGACTTCGGCTCAGGTCATGATCTCGCGGTCCGTGAGTTTGAGCCCCGCGTCGGGCTCTGTGCTGACAGCTCAGAGCTTGGAGCCTGTTTCAGATTCTGTGTCTCCCTCTCTCTGACCCTCCCCCATTCATGCTTTGTCTCTCTCTGTCTCAAAAATAAATAAAACGTAAAAAAAAAAAATTTTTAAATAAAAAAAAAAGATGTGAGCTCTGACCCTTCTTTGGGAATCAATGCTGTACATTTAGCCAAGACTTTGGAGACCTCTCTTCAAATTCAGTACTGAAATCCTATCTTACAGCCCCGTCATCATGTAAAAGTGTGAACAAGACTATGGAGTCCAGAGTCAAAGTGCCAGAGCTGATATCCTCTGTGTGTCCATGAAAAATTACTCAACCTCTGCAAGCCATGGTTTTCACCTGTGTAAAATATGCATAATAATAGTGCCATGAAGTGGGCACAGTTCAATGAGGTAATCCATGCAAATAACTTAATGTTTTGTGTCCCTCATAAAAACAACTCAAAAAGTGATCGTTATTATTAATTACCATTACTTCTGCAACTCCAAATAATGCTGTGGGTATTTGCTATGTAGAAGCAGAAACAATTTAAAAGGAATTTTGAGTATGCTACTTTTCATTCTTTGTTTTCATCTTTACATAATGTTTAGAAAAAAACTTTAAAGATTAGCTAGAAGAAGAAGAAAGAGAAGGAGGAAAAGGAGGAACAGGAGGAGGAGGAGAAGGAGAAGAAAAAAGAAGAGGAAGATGAAGAGGAAGGAGGAGAAAGAGGAGCTGGAGAAGAGAAGGCTGTTGCATTGTGCGTGTATAACATTCCATGGTTTACTCTCAACAACCATGAGTGATGAACAAAAATGATATACTGTCCTGGGGCGCCTGGGTGGCTCAGTCGGTTGAGCGTCCGACTTCAGCTCAGGTCATGATTTCACGGTCCGTGAGTTCGAGCCCCGCATCAGGCTCTGTGCTGACAGCTCAGAGCCTGGAGCCTCGGATTCTGTGTCTCCCTCTCTCTCTGTCAAAAATAAATAAACATTAAAAAAAATTTTTTTAAATGATATACTGTCCTCATTTCACAGGTTAGGAAACTGAGTCACAGAATGGTAAATAGCTTTCTAAATGCACATAGCTAGTGTGTGATGTAACTGAAACTTAATCTCAATTTTTCTTTCTCTAAATACAGTGTATTTTATACTTGCAGGGAAAACACACAATGAAAAGGAAAAAAAGTAAGATTTTCTGAGCGAAGGAAATGGAGAAAAAAAATCTGGAAAAACTGATGTAATTCACTATCAGAAGAAGCCAAACAGCATCGTTCTGATGCCCTTGTAAAACCAATGATCTTGGACCTGTAGATGTTTAATTGGAAATGATTTGGAAAAACACAATTCTCATTATGCAGTAGCAACTTGTTCCCTTAAGGGTAATTTCACTCTTAAATGATCTCAAATTCCACCCAAAAGACATAAGCAAGAATATTGTACTGCAGCCTTCTCAAGGAGCAGCAACTCATCTGCATTTTTATCATCATCATGAATTATTTATTAAGAAACAAATTGCCTGTAGGGGCACGCTAAAAAAACTGTCCAAACAGACCTTGAAAATCTCCTACAACTCATCTTTGTCTCTGCAAGTTAATAATCTAATGCAATTCCATAAAAGTAGATACATATACAAACAAACAAGATAACATTAAGCCAAATGGGTCAACGATAAGCAAGTTACACTGTGTAATTTAGAGCCTCTGGATCTCTACTAGGGATTTTATTTTTCATGCCAGGTTTGAGTCTGAACGACTTTCTGAACTGAAAGGAAAAGCAGCAAATGGTGTGGAGACTGCTTTTTTTTCATCCTCTTGAGGACTGGTCTGAAGTCTTGCGTTGTACTTCCAGCACTTGTCATAGAGTTGACACTTACTAGATGGTGGGTAAATGAAATTGAAAAAATTAATTGGGATAATAGGATAGGTACACAATTAGATGGAGCCATATTGGCAGTGGGAAGATTTCTAAAATATCCTGGAAGACTTCACCAAAGAGGCGACTGCATTAAACAAAGGAACTTGACCATTATGTCATGCCTGGTGAGCTTCTGTGGTGGTCTAGCCACACAATCTCAACTCTAAATTGCTGGGCAAAGAAAAGTATGAATGTCCCTAATACTCATTCTCAAAGGAAGAATAGAGATTTTTAAAATTTATACTAAAAAACCTAATCAAATTTTATCTTTAATAGGATTATTACCTAATGAAATTAGATGTGAAAAGCTCAGTTTATTTTGTTGGAGAAAGTTCAGTTTATAAATTAGTTTACCAACAAACTAGTTCTTTGGCCTCCATTGATCAGTTAGATGTGAGGGGAAGGGGGGTATTGTAGATTGATCCCTAGAGAAGAAAGCTAGAAAGAATTTTTCTTGCATCAATTAGCTACCTCACTTAACTCTTTACCTTCTGGTTCAGAATGCCATTCAAATGAAAACTTTAACTGAAATAAGCAAAAGACAAACTGTCTCCTTAAAGGTCCCTATAATCTTGAGTTTGAGAGCTCCTCAATGTTCCAGAATCTCACGATGCTTTTCTCTTTATCTACCCTACAAAGCGTTTTGATTCACTCGCAAGAAGCAATATTTTTTCTCCTCCAATAAATGTCTGTGTTCCGTGCCTTCTCTTTGGACATTATGTCTTAACTGCATGTACACTTGAAACCAGTTTGGCCACCCTGACTGATATGGTGGTTACCAGGCAGAAGAGTTCCACTAGCTTGCATGTCAGCTCATACACAGCAGGGAGGTGACTGCAGGGGCCATGGTGGTTCCTAATGAAAGGGGGGATCGTTTAAGCATCATCTGGGGTCGAACTAGAATTCTCGGAAAGACTCATCAGAATTAGATGGACTTCTAGTAGATCTTGAGCTTGTTTTAAAAGCTCTCTGTGACAAGAGAGAGTGTACTTACTAGCAAATGTGTATACTTTCCCTTTCCTTTATATGGCACCCCACACAAATGAAGATACTTTGGCCAAGCTCATCATTTTGCACATACACATGCACCTACCAACGTTCCAGTCCGCCCTCTATGCCAAAGACATTTCAGTTCTCCCTTGCCCCCCACCTAACAAGGGAAATAGATCCCAAGGAAATTTTGGTATGGACTCCACTGTTGTTATTTGGTTTGCTTAATAAATACTGAATCTACACATAATAGGAGGATGAGGTTCAGGACAAATAGATAATAAAAGCTCCGGCAGAAACTGACACAAAACATAAAGTGGCAACAGTATTGCAATCATAGAGGGGCCTTATGTTATTCTTCTTCTATCCAATTGCTAATGGTTTGGGAATCTAGCGCCTCTGTACCAACTTTTGAATTGCATTGAATGTGTGTGTGTATGGTTTTTTTGTTTTTTGGTTTTATTTACTAAATTTATTTACTAAATTTTTTATTTACTAAATTTACCAAATTTTGTTTTATTTACTAAGTTTACTAAATTTCTGATTAAACAGAAATCAGAACCAATTTAGAGAAATAAAGTTGATAGCATAAATTTCTCTGACATCTCTTGGTATTCCTTATTTCTTCAGTTATGTCATCACTATCCCTTTATCTCTCTGAATAATGTGGACAGCAAGTCTTAATCGTAGCCAAGAAGATGTAAAACTGAAAGATTGAAAACTTATTCACCAATGCATGTTTCTTCCCCTAATAACTAATCTTAGAACACTTAACCTGTACTAAGTAACTCCTTTTTACATGTTGTTATTTTATTTAATCCTCATAAGAATCTTAAGAGAAGATACAATTATTTTGAATTTAACAGATAATGTAGAGAAATTAAGTAATTTATCCAAGGCCACACAGGTCATAAGTGACAGATCCAGGATTCAAGTCCAAACAGTCTGAGTCCAGAGCCCCCATGCTTAGCTTCTTTGCTATGCCAATGTTTCATGTTGGTTTTTAATGGTTATTTATTCTTGAGAGAGACAGAGCATGAGCGAGGGAGGGGCAGAGAGAGAGGGAGACAGAGGATCTGAAGCAGGCTCTGTACAGAGCCCAGTGCAGGGCTCGAACTCATGAACCGTGAGATCACGACCTGCGCTGAAGTCAAATGCTTAACTGACTGGGCCACCCAGGCGCCCGGCTTCATGTTGGGCTTTCATTTTCCATCCAGCCATTACATACTAGTCTCCACCACACTCACATGTTTATACATCTGTGCCTTCTACTAGATTTTAAATATTTTGAGACTAAGGATTATGTCCCTAACCAAATGTGTAATTCCCACCTTACTTCAAATATATTAGGTGCTCAATAAATTCCTATTAAATCAAATTCATTCTTCATCCTGCTCCTCACAATTTACATGTTCTCAACATACTGATCAATTAGCCGTAAGTTCTCTTTTGAGCTTCCGACCAATTCCAAACCAGGTGTCCTCTGGACACCTCTAATTGTGTGTCCTCCAATCCAGCCTAGCACAGGCACCTTTCTCTGGCTTAGTTCTTCTCTGTGTTCTCTCTGTTTATGGCATCCCTATTCACCATGTGGCCAGTTAAAAACTTAGGAGTCGTTTTCCACATCTCCATTTTTCACACCCTTTCCCAGTCATCCAGGAAAAAAAAAAAAAAATGAAGCCTTTTAGAAAAGGTATCACACATTTTATCACATTTTAATATTCATGCTTCTTTTAAAATACATGTATTGAGCACCTGCTCTGCTCCAGGTGCATTTCTAGGGACACAAAGATACAAAGTTGAATTCAATGAGGCCATTCTCTGAGAAGACGTAATCTAATGCTAAGGGAAGAGGTTGGATATAAAGATGGATTATGTTCTGTTAACCTTAGAGGGAATATAGCTTCACGAAGGCAGGATTTTAAAAAAGATTCCAATGTCTGGCACTGTGCCTGACATATAGTAGGTGACATATATGAATTTTAAAAATAAATGAATTAGAATACTACCTAGCTGGTGCACTGTGGTACTGATGCCTGTTCCCATGTAATTATTTGACTTTGGTTTTTCTATGGCAGGTTGTTGGATGTCATCTCTCAATCTAAATTATAAGCTGTCTGAGTAAGAGGTTGGATCTGTAAACCCACACGGTTCAGATCAGTGCTTCAGGGTCAATAGATACTCCAGAATTACTGAATGGAGTGGACACATGGGCCTTATTGGTAGAAAATACCAACATAGATGGGAGTCATGGGGCACCATGAACATTTTCACTTTAACTTCCAGTCTGTGCTGTGTTTCAGTAAAGGGTCATTAACATCAGGCTTGTCTTCAGGGTTTCCACCTGGATTATTTTATTATAGGGTTGAGGTTAGGAAACAGCCAGTTTAGGACATGATCACTGACTGAGTTGAGAAGGCCACATGCTTCTTTTGAGGCAGGATTGGAGCCCCATTTAGTTAAGTGGTAGATCGACAGTGAGTGAAACTCAAGGAAAAGCTTGATGGTACCTGCCAAGCCTGCCCCTTCTGTTTGCAACTCAGATTTGTTGCAACTTCACACATGTATGAGACAGTGGAGAGGAGACCAGTCGGGTTATTTGCTTGTTTATTCAGCGCCAGAGGCAGTGAGGTTCTTTTATTCCCTTAAGCAGTTAAAACGAATAGCACATTGGAGAGAGAATTGTGAACACTGGTTCCTATAAAAGAATATGTGAACTGGTTCTAATAACGCCAACGGTTACCTGACATACATTCTTCCTATAGTGTTTTAACAAGCTGGACTATTTTTAGGGAAATTCTTTGCCTTGAACTAAATTTATGGCCTTAAAGTCTTCTCGACTATTTTTCGTGTGTGCGTGCTCCAACGGTCCAATTTATAACTGACACCTTTACTACCTACCAGCATATCGGTTTCATCTCCCAGAGGAAGAGAAAACCAGACCCTGTGACTAGTGAACTGGATTGAAAATCTAGTCTAATGCTGACAGATAAATGCACTAATTTTCTTCTGTGACCGGTTCTGCATTGCAGGGTGAGCCTGCTTCTAACAACTCCCTCAAAAGGCTCTGTAACCCGTCCAAAAGATGATGTCAAGTGCTACAAGGACCCAGGTCAGCCCTGCATCATAGGTAACAGTTACCCCAGTGATAAAGTTACCAGGCAGGTTTTGAATGAGATTGTGTTTTTAAATGAAAGACTGGCTGGAAATGTAGACTTGGACGAAGCATTAATAGAGGAAAATTTGAGACAAACAGAGGTTAGCGTTTGGTTTCTTTGTGGTGTTCAGCAAAGGTCAGGAAAGGTTCTAAAATAGAAGGAACCCAAAGTTTCAATGAGGAGTTGTGGGATTCTATTAATACATGAGCATGTAGCCTAGACAAAGTGAACTCTAGGTTCAGCCAAGAGCTGTTTTGTGACATGGAAGCTCCGGTCATTCAGCTGGAACCGGTCACTTAATTTGGATAAATCCCTGAGTAGTTGAAGACCTGCTGAGTGTCTTGTTTAATTTTATTCTAAGGGCGAAGTGACTCCCTTCTACCCCCATGCCAACTGTTTAGGTCAAATGGGGAGGGAAGACATAAACAGCAGGCACGGAACCCGTCAGATAGCCTTACAGATTAACTTTATGGTTTTCCTCCTTTACTACCGGAGTCCTGGCTGTGGAGGCAGCTCGTGAATCAAGCAGAACCCAAATGGCAGCCATGTTCCCATTATCCATCTGCTGTGTTTCCTCACAAAGGTTTAAGTACAAGATTGATTGTGCGTATCTGACAACGTGAAGTACCCGTGAGTAAAGAAACTAGAAACAGTTTCTCACTCTGGACAAAAGGAAGCAGACATATACCCAGAAGATAAATGGTGAAAATCCAGGCCACAAGTACATAGAAGATACCTGTGTTATTAAAAAGGAAAGGAAGCATCGAGAGATCTGGAATTTGAAATATATGGATTTAAAGTGCCTATATGAAGTTGATATAGGAAAAAAATATATAGCTCTCTTTAAAGCAAACATAACTAGCGAGAAACCACGTCCCACTAGAAACAAGCTTTATGCAGAGAAGAGTAAAGAATTTTAAAGGCACAAACCTAAAATTACACTAACTATAACTAAAAGGAAGAACCAGATTGTTTGCTCAAGTGAAGAGTGTATTACTGTTGGCATAAATAAAGCTAAAATATTTTCAATTTTAAAAAGACAACAAAAACTGGGAGCTGTGTGGTGTGGATGGTAATTAACAAGGGGATTAAAAACACAGAAGCATGGAGCATCTGTGCTGCTGGGCTCCTCTCTGTGCAAGGTGGGGAGTAGACTCACGGACACTGGCTCCTGCAAACCCAAGAGGACTCCATTTCCTGGTGCTCCACCAGCCACTACCCAGCCTGCTCTGACACAAGCCACCTACACAAGCTCGGCCTCACTCAGGATAGCCAGGAGGTCCATGGTGGGAAAGTTGAACTCTGAATCCTTCCTCCATGCTATGTGTTTCTTTCTCTGTGTTTTTTTCTTGTTTGGAAAGAAAACTGTTCTGTCAATGATTCTGGATGCCATAGGATTTTAGGAGGGTGCTCTTTCTCTCCCTCTTCATCCTGAAAGGTGATTTTGCTTGAAATCTCCCCAGTAGGAAGACAGAAGAAAAAAGTCAGAAAAATCATACGGTCACATTATAATGCTTTACCTTCGAAGCTCCTTCCCACATTTTATCTCATCCAATACTACTCTCTAGGTGAAAAGCCTGGAGTTCGTAAGCCCATTTTGCAGATAATGACCCTGAGGCTCAGAGAGGTTAAGTGTCTTGCCCAAGCTCACCCAGCTGCTAAGTGAGGTCCAGTACAAGAACATGAACTCCCAATCTTGTACTTTTTCCAGATCACGTCGAATTTCATCACAATAAGCATATGCTACTTTCTACAAAGAGCTTTAGAATAATATAGATGGCAAAATGTAGCTTTCAGTTCTTGATTGCTTGTGTAAATCATTACTGCTGCTTTACTTTCACATTTCAAAGTGCTTTATTTATTATCCATCTTCTTGAGAGACAGATAATTATGTTTTTGTATGTTTTTATTTGGTAACTAAAGCTTTTAGTTATATGCTATTTATGTGTCCTTGGTATTTCTCGATAGATAGATAGATAGATAGATAGATGACAGATAGATATCAAAAAGAGATATATAGGCATAGACTTTTTGGTATTGACAATAATATATTCATTTTTATTTGTTTCCTAAAGAAATAGTTTCACTTGATAGTATTTTGTGTTTTTCTCTGAATCTCATTCAAAACTTATGCAAATTGTTAATGCCCACAGATTTCTGAAGCAAGAGTTTAGAAGGAAATCTTAACCATGGTATACCCAATATCTTCCAATGATTTTAAAGTTTCACTAGAGGGCACTCCCACTTCATGGCCAGGAGGCAGCAAGGACAAAGGACCATAGTGGTCTGGATGCTTAACTCCTTGTACCTACTATTCTGTTTTCTTTCTCACTGTCTCTTCTCCTCTTTATTGTATAAAGAACATAGTGAAATTATACAAGTCTTCCTTGAAACATACAAATAGAAATGAACTACATTGAAAAACTAGCAGACATCTACAACTCTGAATATTGTTCACCTTGTGACATAGAGCATGTTCTTGGAAATCTGCATTGAAGTTTTGGTTGATAACCTAAGTAAGAGTACAAGATATAGTATGAGATGTTGGCTCAGTACATCAAGAAATATGTCTTTACTGGGCCACTTGGGGGAAAAAATTGTTGCCCACACTTATTTCCAACTTGTAAGATCTTCATGGTTCACCTTTTCTGGTCGCTCTTTGGGTAAACCCAAATTACAAAGGTGTGTGGGGTTAGGAAATTGGGGAATTTAAAGAAAGATCCAAATGGACAGTCAAATGAAATTGCTTTAGAGTAAATTAGACATTGGGCCCTGCTCTGTAGTTCATATACTCTTATGTATCAAAGATCTGAAGATAGTTTAAATCACATATGTTAGCAAAACAATAAATAGAGCATTTCTTGTGGGAGGAAAGTAAGATATTTCAAAGTCAGAAGGAAAGTAGCCTATTGCCAAGTGTAGAACCCCACAGAGCCCTGGGGCTTGAAGTTTTAAACTGATCTCAACCCTTTAGGGGTTTGAATTTCTTTACTGTTGGCAAAACACAACTTCCTGCTTCAAAGAGAAATGGCATTAAGAAGGCCTCTTACATAGAGATTCAAAAAACTTCTTGGACGACAAATCACTATTACAAAACACCATTTTGATGAGTTTAGTAAAGATTAATCAAGAACATATGGATTAAGTTTTTCTTTACAATTATGTTGGTTTATGAAATAAGGAAAAAAGGGAGGACATGGCAAAATATGTTTCAGGCTTTGCAAAGCCCCCAAACATTTAAAAAGTGAGTAAAGGTTCTGATGACCCAGGGAAGCAACCAGATTTTCCCTGTGTCAACTTAACCATCCTTATTTGATTTAAATTTAAAGGCAAAATAAACATTGTGACTTTCTACCATGATTATCCACAGAGAGAAACGCATATTTGCTTCTCAACCAAGGACTTATAAACTTCAATGGAAATGTAGGTTTATGTGTTTATTTCGCAATGATGCGAACACAATTATTCATATGTCCTAAAACGTTTCCTATTATTTTAATAGAAGGCAGTGTTTCTAAAGTCTAAGCTGAAGATTGCTTGAGAAATTTATCTGAAAAAAATAATTACTGGAATTAAATTCTTTTCTGACAGTTCTATAAGTAAAATATATGTGACTTAAAAGACCTACAATGAACATCACGGGGAAAATTCTCACCGCAGTGGGTGATACCAGGACAACTTTACCACCAATCACCAAACCAACCAAGAGTGAATAAGCCTTACACAAGTTGTGCTTTAAAGGAATATCAAATAAAGGGCAACGCAAGCATAGGTAATAATGAATCAATAAAAGAAATCACTAGAAATTGATAGATCATCCTGATTTTTTCCCTCTAGTTCAAGTAATCATTTAGAAATGTAGCACAATTTTAAGAAATGAAATAAAAATTGGGGTGCAACTAACAGATTTCATAAGTCATAAAATACAAAAGTGTTCCCTCCTACAAATAAATCAAAGGATATTAGAAGTTGCCTTTATTTCTGGAAAAAATACATATAATAATAGCACATTTTAATATATCTATATTTTTTCCCTGATTAAATGTTTGATAACCATTTGTAGCAAGATTAAGCAAATTTAGGAAGTCCTGTTTCAAAAATATTTCTAGTAAATGTTATCCTTTGACACAACCAAATAAAAAATGTTTTCCCTGGGAGTGTGGTGATGAACAGTTGGTCTATAATCAAAAGGTACTTGCTAGAAAGCGTGTCCAGCTTTCCTTTTAAACACGCGCATGGAAAATAATACCAACTTCTGTCCAGCATTGGATTTAGCCCATTACCATATACGAATGTACCTGCCTATCAACTTCCAGATTGGGCAGGTATTTTACTAAGGTGAGATATTTCTGTCCCAGGTCATAGCTTGAGTGTTCTCCCTTTCAAGGTCCCCAAAGCTTCATCTGTCACTCTTATTGTCAAATGTTCTATTTTTCCCGTCCCTGCCAGCAGTGATTTCAATTTGGGCTTGACTTCAAGACAGGCCACATTGTATCTGTGATGTCAATGGAAAGGGGATAAAAGTCATTAAAGATATTTGTTATTTTGAAAGGTTAAAAGAGTTTTTCTTGGTGGGTAACACTTTCTCTGGAAAGAACCTCAACTAATTGTCTGACCAGGGAATGGGCACCTAAGTGAGAAAAAAATATACTTAATAGAGCATTGGCGTCTATTCTTTTTCTCCTTTTATTGTCCAGTGCCTCTGGGCCTGGTGGGCTTTCTGGAGGCATCTAAGCTCAATATTCCTTCAAACAGCAGAGCAATGATTGCACTGCCGGGCTGATTCTCTTTCTGTCTGCCCTAGGTAAGAGATTCTCGCTTCAAACACCATTCATTGTAGAAATTGTTGTGAGGGTTCCAGAAATTGTGTGTGTGCCCTTAAAAGAGCCCCCAAAAGACAGAATTAGAGGTTCATTTACATTCTGTTTTGTTGTGCTTAATACCCATCTCACCTAACGTCCACTGTTCCATAGCAATAGTGTAAGAAATTAAGAATGGGACACTTTCTAAAGGGACAGTAGAAACCAAATGATTTGGGTTCTTCTCAGAAAGGTAACAATTATAAAAAGCAATGAACTCAAGAACAATAGGCCAAACTCACACCAACATATAAAAGAACCGATTTGTGTTGTTGACTTTTATCAGGTTATAGGGGAAAAAAAACACAAAACAAAAAGACAACACTTTTAGTTATATTAGATTTTGGTTGGTTTTAAAGGCCACTTGTAGATTAAGAACCATCAAAACAGAATAGGCTTGCACTTGAGTAGGGAAGAGAAGATACTTTGTCTGGATATTGCTCACACGGGGATGGCAATGATTCTCCGACAGTCACCATTTTCTAAAATGTGGTTACCCGAACACATCTGAATAGCACAAAAGAGAAAGGAACATTTTGATGTGTTGAGGAAAGTTGTTTTGACAAATGTCAACGCCTGGGTCTTGCTGGCTGAGGCCTGTTGTTAACTTCCCCAGCCTGCATGCATGCTATAGCTTATGCCACTCTGTCAGGGGAAATTGGACATACCCAACACAATTTCATTTCCATTTCTCTACAACATTACAACCTTCCTTGGCAGCAAAATCACATATTCTTATCACAAAAATAAATGAGAGAAAAGAAGACATACGTTCCTGTCAAGTTATGTCAAGACATATTTGGTATGTATTTCACTTCACTATCACTGACAGCAAAGATGTCACGTATTCTTAATACAAAGTAAAGAAGTATTTGCCTTTTTTTCCCCTGCTAGGCATCAATTTCATTTTATTCACTTACAAGTGCCAGTGACAGGAAGGTGTCTTTTTAAAACAAAGCTTTAAAAAAGGCAAAGAAGAAAAAAGTTTTTGCGTTTTGCTGGATTTCTGAATGGACATATTGTACATGAGTTTAATTTGACAATATCATAACAACCACGATAATAGTCATCTATCACTGCTTTATTTCCCGTTTTCACAGCACACATTCATCGTTCTGATTTACTTCTCTCCGTGCATGTGATGGGATCTAGGTTGAAATAAGTCATGGAGATGTTCATTTTCTGCTAAAGGTGCCAATGGAATAAGAAAGCAAAAATAAAAAAAGGAAGGAAGGAAGGGAGGGAAGAAGGGTGGGAGGAAAGAAAATAATCAGTTCACTCAAAAAGAGAAATAGGTTCTTAATACTAAATAAAACAAAAATCTTAAAAGACCTAAGTGTAATAAACTAGGGAAAGTTAACATGGAATTGTCATCTGGACAGTTCATATTAAACGACATTTTACTTCATTATGTTTTACTTAATTACGGTATTTTGATAAATATGCATTAGAGTTGAACTCAGTGGCAGAATGCCTGCCTTAGCTACCTTGCTGGAAATGAGTGGAGCTCTAGCTTCTGAGAGTTGACAGCTGAACCACCCTCACTAGGCCAGCAGCACTCAGGAAAGGTGGGGCTTTCCCCAGCCAGCCTTGCTGTGTCCTCAGGAGGAGACTTTCCCGAAACACTTGGATTATTGCTCTTTGAAAGCCATATGACTCCTATAACTTATATACAAATCCATGGAATTTAAGGGCTGAGAACAATTTTAGAGATTGTTTAGGCAAACAACCTAATTTTGCAGCTTAAAAATGAAAACCTAAGGCCACTGAGATCAAACTGACAGTTTGTAATGAAGTTAAACTTAGAGGAATTACTACTTAATCTGATAGCAATGAAAGACCATTAAGATTTCTATGGAGGGAAAGAATATGATAAATGTGACACATGTATGTCACTGCTTTTTAAACATTTGAATTTCATAGTTGAAAAAATTCTGAGAAATTCATAGATCCACAGAAATGCACACACATGCAGCAAAAGTGGGAGGAACTGTATATAGTATTGCAACTTTTCCACATGTAGTCACTGAATAAATATTTATTAAAATTTCATCAAAAAATTTTTTAATATGAAAAAATTTGTAAAATTCTCAAGTTTTTCCAGGACTGAAATTTAAGTAACTCCCTGGAGATTCTGATTCCACAGGTCTAGGTTGGGACCAGGTTTGGGGGAACCACTGATTTATTCTACCCTGTCCTCCAAAGCAGGAAGCTTTCCCCTAATCTCTGAGAGACAATGGCAGAGACTCTGCTGGGTGCCTGTTCCATTTGGGGCCCTTCCTCCTTGAAAGAGATTCAAAAAAAATCTGTGTCTGAAAAGAGCTAGAGGTTTGGGGTCCAAAGATGGGCATCACAGCCTCAGTTCATTTTTCTCACATATAAAAAGAGGATTATAATAAGAAATTCCCATACCTCAGGGCTGTCATGAAGATTAAATGGGAATATAAATATGAAAACATCTGTGTAAAGTGTAGAACACTCTACAGATATTAAGTACTCTTAATAGTGTTCAGGAGCTGACATTTGATTTACCAATTCTCTCAAGAGTTAAATTAAAAGCAAAATAACATCCCCCCAACCCCCCCACACACACGCTTACATGTGGACACATGACAAAGTTTCTCAAAGTAGAACATGCTAAACCAGAGATATTTTGTTCTGGAAGGGACCTGAAGTTATTATTATTATTATTATTTTTAGTTTTCCTCATTGTAACATTAACTGAATACCAAAGGGGCATCTTGGAATCACACAGTAATTTCTTGGAATTCTCATCAGGAAGAAGCACCATGATTGCTCTCCTCCTGACTGATGTTTCTATTGTAGAATTAGAAGGCATTCTTTTTCTATGAACACCAAAGACAAACTAATCCAAGGTATTGATAATCTTAGCACCCATACTACCTGGCATGGACAGCATTACGAGTTAATTCAACTTGTGTTAGAGATGAAAGATATATTTCACTTCAAGATTCAACTGCCTTATTTTATAGATGAGGAAACAGACACCAATTCACTGAGGAAGAATGATTTAATCAACATAACACACATCTCTCAGTCCAGTGTTCTTTCTGAAACGTCATTGCTACGAAGAACTTATCCCGTTGATCCTGTCCCACCTATGCATGCTCCTTAACATGCACAAACAACACATACATGATCACATATTCATACATGAAACATATAAAGACAGAGAGGTGATGCATGATAATCCTGCTTCCCTTCCTCCCCTGCCCCTCTCCAAGGACCAGGTACATTCAATCATTTGTTCCTTCCTTTGTTGATTCTTCTGCTAATGCTTTCATTCAACTATCAAGTGATCCTCAAATATTTGGTGAACTTCAATGTGCAAATCCCTGGGCTTGGAAATAGGAAAATAGGAAATAGGAAAAGCAAAGGCAGTGTGGAAGGGGAGACTCATATATGTGGAAAATAAACTACCAGTGGAAGTATGGAGGTCCAGTTCAAAATGCAAGAGTTGTTTTTGGCAACCCAAAGAATCATATAGATGAACAGAAAGTAAATTTACAGCAGCTCAAAAAATAAAAGGTTAGTGAGAAATAAGCATCTATGAAAAGCAAACAAATAAGCAAGTAAAACCAGTTAATTAAGGGCTCATTAAAATGCGAGTTCCAAGATATCAGGGACTGGTCTGTCCTATACACTAGTGTAGCATCGGTGCTGAGAAAATGAGTTGCACGCAGTGGGTGTTCAACACAGATTAGTGAACTGAATGGTATAGGTGTAAGATGTCCGCTCCTAGAAACTAAGTCCTCAGTGCCTAATCCTAGCATAGGAATTTTATCCATAATTAAGTTGATCTGAGATGCCACACTTGTCCAATGTTTGACCCAGAGCATTGGGTCTTTTCATCATGGCTGGTTTTGAGGAAATAACAGAATTTGAGGAGTGATTCTCATGTGATTTCATTTCTTCAGGAATGAAAATACACCACTTTTTCAATGTTTCAATATTCTTAAACAACTTTAATGATCTGGAGAAAATAAACTATTAAAAAAGGGGCACCTGGGTGGCTCAATCAGCTAAGCATCCGACTTCAGCTCTGATCATGATCTCGTGTTTCATGAGTTTGAGCCCCAGGTCGGGATCTTGTGCTGAGAGCTCAGAGCCTGGAGCCTACTTCGGATTCTGTGTCTCCCTCTCTGCCCCTCCCCCACCCTCACTCTGTCTCGAAAATAAATAATAAACATTAACATTTTTTTTAAATACATAAGAATATATTTAAATGGGTGTACATATTTTTTCTTTTACCCCAGGCTCCATCCAGTATGGCTTGGCATGACACTTGCCTTAATTAAAAATTTTGTTATTTTTTATTGTGATATTTTTGCATTAATTTTGATTTTTTAAAATATTGCATCAAAATAATACTCATCTTGATTACATGTTCACACTCCACACCCCTTTAAAGCTTAGTGCCTTGCTTGCCTTAAGCCAATTCTAGTCTACACAACAAGGCTATTCTCACTGCTTCCCTGCTGCCTTTCCTGGGCTTCTCTCTACCTCTGGGTCAGTCTAAAGTGAGATGGAGAGATTACTAGATGGGTTCTAAGAAGTTGGGGAATACTCACACTTTGAACAATCAAATTATATTTCAAATGCACTACAGTGCATTATAAAGGTGAATTTATTTGTGTGAATTACTTTAAAGCAGGGGGCATTTTGTTTTTATCATATATCTGTTTTTAAATGATGTTTGTTTTTTTTTTCTCAAAACATGGCATACATCTACCTTCTTGCTCACTGTGACTATTTGTTATTTTCATTCCTTTTTTCCACTTGTTAATATAAGAGAGACGGAGCGAGAGATATGAGAGATAGTATGAGATAGACACTCACCAGTGGATGAAAAGGGGGAATAAGTGGGAAGTGCAATCTGTGAATAGCCGCAGAAATCAGAAACTCTGACTAAAAAGGAGGCTTAAGACTAAGAGGTCTGGGCCTAGGAGAGGAAAGTGTTTGGAACTCATGATTCAGAACTAGTTTTAAATCTTCCCATAATAGAGTTAAGTGGAATTTGTTATATGCAGAAATAATTTGTTCCTTTTAAAGGTATAAAACAACATAACTATGCAGGATAATTTTATGACGTTTTTAAAATAAATTATAATAAAAAATTTAAAATAAATTATAAAAGTATTACATGCACATGGCTTATAGAGTTAGAAACATTACAATACAGAAGAAAAGAAAAATCGTTCCTAATCTTACCACCCAAAGATAACCATTGTTAACATTTTTATTACTTTCCATCCAGCCTTGTTATGAAATATACCCAATATCACACTTCTTCTGCAGTTCTGTATGCTTTTTTATTTAAGAGTATAATCTTGACCATTTTCCTCATATCTTTAAAATTATTAACATGTATCATTTCTACTAACTGCATAATATTCCAGTGTGTGGAATAGGTCTCCTGTTGTGGAACATGCAGTTTATTTTCAATTACTGCCATTACAAAATTCTGTAATAAACATCTTTGCACATAATTCATTGGCTTAATTTCTGTTCATTGGTTTAGGCCAGATTTACAAAAGTAGAAATAAAATTGTTATTTTTGAAGAAGATATGAATTTTTAGCTATTTCAATTTCTTTTAGGTATAACTTAAATACAATTTCACACTTTATTATATATGTTCTCTACTGGTCTCTGCTGATTTAGTGTCTATGAGAAATACCAAGGTTATTATAATTGGGAAAATGTATCAGTGAAAATGCTAATGGCAGATATCTTGATTGGAAATTTTTCTGGTGAGGGGCACCTAGGTGGCTCAGTTGGTTAAGTGTCTGACTTGATTTCTGCTCAGGCCACGACCTCGTGTCTCATGAGTTTGAGCCCCATTTTGGGCTCTGTGCTGATGGTGCGAAGCCTTGCTTGGGATTCTGTCTCCTCCTCTTTCTGCCCCTCCCTGCCTAAAGTAAATAAACATTAAAAAAAAAAAAGAAATTTTTATGGTGAGGGTCTGGGTGGCTCAGTTGGTTAAATGTCCAACTCTTGTTGTGGGTTGGAGCCCTGCATCTGGCTCCACACTAAGCATAGAGCCTGCTTAAGATTCTCTCTCTCTCCTTCTGTGCCTCTCCCCTACTCTTTCTCTCTCTCTAAAATGAGAGAAAGAAAGAAAGAAAGAAAGAAGAAAGAGAAATAAAGAAAGAAGAAAGAGAAAGAAAGAAAGAAGAAAGAAAGAAAGAAAGAAAGAAAGAAAGAAAGAAAGAAAGAAAGAAAGAAAGAAAGAAAGAAAGAAAGAAAGAAAGAAAGAAAGAAATTAATTTTCTGGTGAAATCAAAGGCTATATTTTTTTCTTTTGAATATAGATTCTTTGGATTATTAAGAGTTTGCTTGTTTATTTCTAATGCTTTATTTACTTTTTTTTTTACATTATGCCCATGAAAATAAAGAAGAGATTTGTGCAAATACAGTCTCCTTTGAATTTCAACTTCTCAGATATTACTGGGTCCAAATCAGGGTTGGTGCTCTTGATAGCCTGCATTTAAATAAATGACCATGTTTTTTTTTTCTTCTCAATTTTAGCTAGTCTGGTATTTTCAAAAATGGTTATGTAGACAAATTTCTAAGTATGTCCTCAAGCTGCTGATTCTTGCTTTTCTGAGTGACCACCCCAAGGCTCCCTGAGAAGCCCCTTATTGGCCCCACACACTGGCTGGTCACCAGGTCCTTCTGTCAGGTGTCTATACAAGTCACCACAGGACCAAATTCCCTCAGGCTTGTGAGGAGCAGAGATGGACAGAAAGGAAGTTTTTCAAGAGCCATCCAGTGGGCAATGTGTTTACTGTAGTTGATGTAGTTGAACGAATTATTGGTTCTTGACCTTCTTACCTCCCTTGCGCCTAAAAATAATCAAGGCTAATCTTGTGTTCCATACTTACCGTGGATCAGACGCTATGCTAAACTCTTTACAGACATCATCTATTAAATCCTCAAAGCAATTTTATAAAGTGGGTACTATTATTTCCAATTTACAGATAGGAAACTGAGGTCAAAAGACCCCAGAGCTCAGACACCAGAGTCCATGCAACCACTGTGCTCTGCAGCCAGCACCCCATTCTCACAGCTCACTTTTACTCCCTGACTAGATAGGATCTGTTAGGTGTCTAATGGCAAACTGAACTGACCCAATGAAGGACAAGAGAGAGATCAAAAGTGCCTTGCTTAGTCTTTGGGATGGAGGAGTGGGGAAGAGGCAGAGCAACAACCAAATGTCAAGGTGGGGCTCCTCTCATCCCTTTCCTGAATCTCTTCATCTTCTTAGAAACTTCTCTGCCTCCCTTCCTCTCCCCCAACCCATAGCTCTTTCTGAATCGATTGCCAAGTTTTCTTCTTCAGCAACCTAATGGCTGCAACTTCTGCCTAGTGCTTCACATTCTTAACAGCACCCCCCACCCCCGGAGACTGAATGGGCTGCTTCCTCTTTCACCTCCTCAGAGCTCCCTTCTGCCACGACTAGCTTGCTCAGCTCAGTATTCACAAAGGGCCTAGTAGGGCTGGGGTATACTACATATAACTGCTACCCCAGCCTTTATTTCCAAAATCAAACTCCTTCGGGGAAACAGTTGTGTGGTTGCAGAAAAAGGCTCCAGATCAGAGCACTGAAAGCCAGTTCCTTGTCCTCCATTTGCTATGGACTCAGCAGACATTTTTTGAGTGCTTCCTGTGGACCTGGAGATTGTTTAGACAAAGGAAAATATGCCAAAATAAGAAACATGAGTCCCTGTCCTCAAGAAACTCCAAGGGGAGCCATGAAAATTTGATGAAGTAAACTAACCAGAGTCTCAATTCTATCATCTGTAGAAGGGTAACTAATAACATTTTCATTGTCTGTTCCATCCGCTCACACAGCTTGGTGGTATTCACCTGCCCAACCTCCACCTCTGAAGGTGTTCTATCTCTCAGCTGCTGGCGGATTGCTGTAAAACACAACATTGATTGTGCCACTTTTTTGACAATGCCCTGTATACTTTATGGTAAAAGTCTTACTTAATATCTTGGTGTGCAAGACCCTTCAAGACCTGATACCTGCCTGCCCATCCTGCTTCAGCTCTCTCCATCCTCACATGCCTCTGCACACAACCGGGTCAACTATTCCATGTTGTCTTCTGTCTCTTCTCCCTGAAACCTTTTCTGATCCCAAAGCCCACTCCTTTGAGTTCCCTCAGTGTCCAGTGCTTTTGTCTACCAGAGTGTTTCTCATTCCTTTAATCTCCTCAACTTGACTGTGACCTTTCAAGGATGGAAACTGTGCCTAACACAGTGTTTATGAGTGTTTAGCTCATAACAGGTGTTTAGTAAATGCTTATTGAATGAAGAAAGGAAAACTCCAAATGACTCTGAGGTTATATGGAGTGGTTGCATTTCAACAGCTTGATCTTCCCAATGCCCTTTAAATAATAACACAGCAGAACTCTTGTTTGGTTATGTCCAGTCCCCATGGTGGAAGCAAGTGAGTATCCCCTGGTGTCTTGCTGCTAAAGGAAGAATCCCATGATTACTCATACATCTCCTCAAGGGAGTAATTGTTCTAGCACTAGAGAGCTCTTGGGCTACTATGGCTCAGAGTATCATTAATAAATATGGATAATTCCATGAGAGCCTTGAATGACCCAGAACCTGAACACCTGTCCTATCCTGGCTCCAGCATACAGGGTAGACATCCCAAACAGCGAATTGACTCAAGACAAAGAAGTAAGGAAGATTTGCTGGGAATTGGCTTGAGATATAGAAATCTTCAAGGCTGAGATATAGGAGTCTTCAGAGAGTCTGAAAGCTGTGTTGAGTTCTAGTTCCTTTTTCTCAGCCAACTCCAGAAATACTGTCTTCATTCCAATTCCCATAGTTCCTTCACTTCTACCCCAGCCCCAATATCTGTCCAGCTGATTTTCCTGGGACACCTTGGCCCAGATCTCTGCTTTCTTGGCTAATTCCTAAGAGAAGGCCTTGATCAGAAAAACAAGCTCACAAACCACCTCTGGTTCTAACCCTACTCCAGTCAATCCCATCAGCTTGTAAAGTTTTTCTATGCAAATAGGAGTGAACAAACTCATAGCTGCCCCTTATGCTATCAGGCCACTCATTAAAGCCATAGTCAAGAATCCTTTGCCTGTATGACCTGCCAATCACAGACCATGCCAGCCTCTTAGCATGAGCATCTGCTTCATCTATAAAAAGAAATAGAGATAACAATTTAAAATAGGTTCTTCTTTAAATCTTGGATCTAATTTTAGAAGTTCTATTTTTCCTTCCACTTATATACTCTGTTCCTCTTTTTGTTCGCACCCCCCCCCCCTCCGCCACACACACACACACGAGTACCTTGATTGTTCCCCACTGTTATATCTTTGTTCAGGTAGGTCTAACTGCTAGGATTTACTTAGACCCAATTTTTCCTTCAAAGTCAACTTAAGCCATTTTTCTTCCACACTCTTTTAGCACACTCCCTCAATATTCATTCTTAGCACTCATTGTACCATTTTCTTTCTTTCTTTCTTCCTTTCCTTTTTTTTTTAAAGTGGGCTCCACTCCCAGCATGGAGCCAACATGGGGCTTGAACTCACAACCCTGGGATAAGACCTGAGCTGACATCGAGAGTTGGATACTTAACTAACTGAGCCATTTATGTGTCCCTCGTTGCACCATTTTCAAATGGTATATTAATGTGTCTTTTTCCAGCCTAGGCCCTAAGCATCTTAGAGCGCAGGCCATACTTCATTTGGCTCTCTCTCAGTATCTGGCTCACAGTAGATACTCAGTAAATACTGGTTGAGCTCAATTTCATAGAGCTTTTTCTGACCATTGCAGCCCATGTCAATTCCTCCCTTCTTTCAACTCCCATTGTATGCACTACTGAGGACTGCACAGTTTGCTTAAATTGTTCTTGAGTTGGTTCATGCTCTGTCAGTGCTGTTCTTGCAATTAGATCCTCAAGGCTGGAGATCATATTATACATTCCTTCTGTCACCCCACAGTGCCAGTGCTGGGTGGAGAGGGTCACAAAAAGTAGTTGAGTTGTTTGCTTTCTTAGAAAGGAAGGACTAGTCACACACTGGTCATGAGCCACAACAAAAATCAGGGAGACCCTGATTTTCCCAGGAATGGTACTATTCCTGTCAAATAAGATGGGTTTCAGTTTTTGCAATGAGCTCCCATTTTCTGAGGAACTTCTATGAGCCAAGCATTTTATGGAACATGTTACATACATTATGCTCCTGGATTTTCATGAAAACACTGTAGGACAGATATCATGGTCTCCATTTTACACATGAGGAAATTGAAATTTGGTAGGGTTTGGTGATTTGCCCAAGGCCATCCTGTTAGAGAAGATCCAAGAGCCAACCCCAGTTCTCTGAGACCTTACAGCCTATACCCACTCCATGCACTACAGAGTTTAGCCTGGCCAAGCACTCTCTGATTCTTCTTTTCTATTGTCTCTCAATCATGGCAAAAATCCTACCATACATGTCTCCCTTTTTGTCCAGAGAACTTGAAGGAGGCCATGTTGGTATCGGCTTTCCAAGGTGAGTGAATTTCTCCTGGTGAGCCTGGATGTCCAGTTTATCATGGGGCCATGGAAAGCTTAGAGACTCCTAAAACAATCTGGTTTACACAGAGTCCAAGAGGTTGGGAGTGACCTAGGGCCAGCAAGAAGGCCCCCAAGGGTCAGTGCTAATTGGAGCAGATGCCCCAGGGGTACATAGCCCAGACTGTTCCCAAGGAGTTCAGCTGGAACCAGATTGCCTCAGGAATGTGAGTGAGGCAAACAACTGCTTGATTGTTTGAGCCCCTACACTTGGTACGGGGTGCTGCTTCCCAGCTAAATGTAGGCCAACAGGATTTCTGAAAACTGTTTGCAAAGCTGAACGCAACACTTCCTTCATTTGCATTTAAAAAATAAACTCGGCCTTGAAATGGGCATTAGCCAAGCCCTTCCTGAAAATTGAGAAAGATTGTAATGGTATAGCTCTCTGCTCCCCAAATGCTCCTCTCCCCAATTTGTTTGCAAGCAGGAGGTTGTTTTATTTTATAAGCCTCTCTTTCCATTAAACTCTAGTTCCAGACCTTGAACAATGAACTGCAGCCTTTTCTTCTAAGGTGAAAGTGTCTTTACTGAGGGGCTTGCAAAGTAGTACTAGAATTTCTCATCAGCATTACTCTTTTAGACCCTTCGTCTTAAATGGCCTGCATTTTAAGTGCATGTTCATAATCATCCCCAACCCATAATGTTCATCATTCATAAATTAAACCTAGGACAGCACCTTGATGTCCTTCTTGCTTTCATAGTGGAAAGACTCAGTATCAATGAGAAATGACCACCACATTCTCCTGGCTAGCCCATCTTCTACTGCCCTCTTGTCCACAACCCACGGGTACACATGATCAAACGAGAGTTTTGTGCAGCATTTACTGGTTTTGAAGAAAGTCATTGCTCTATTACTAGTTCTCTGTAGCTTGTGCACTCGATATGGTCTAAAAAGTAATATTGTGAGCATAATCAAATATAAACTTGGAAAATGTAATGCCATCATTCCCATTTTTCCAAAATCAAACTCATTATAGAAGTACCAGAACATGACATCCTGGATCTCATTGACTTTATCGCAGGGATAAATCTGTCTGCATGCAGTGAATTAATTAATACATATGAATTATGGTTCTTAGATGAGTTTTGAAGATGAACTTGATCTTTTATTTTTATCCTTCTGGACTTTATCTACATAGCCATTTCCTTAGGCATCAAAGATGACACCACTGGCTTAATTGTTCTCTGTGGGCAGATGTGGCTGAAATGGACAAGACACAAAATCAACATGTGGTCAATGCACTTACAAATTAAATGATAGGGACAGTTTTCAGAAACCTGTTCTTTTTTCCCCTCCAAACTTAAAACATTTCCCTCCAGTTAAAACTTACATTTATCATCCCGTAAGATGGAGTTTTTAAAGGAAGTGTTAGGTAGAGACATCTCTTAGATATTCTTGCCTTAAAGGGACAAATAAGTACAATTTTTCACTGATTTCAATACAGTTTTGGGTTGTGCTTGCACGTTGGTTTGATGGTATTGTTTGTAAAAACTATGCCTCTGTTGGAATAACTGGTTGGGGGAGAGGAAGACCCTTCTGGAAAAAGTATGAATTGTTTTCTGTGTCTATAATCAAATTACTTATAAATGATATGCCATGTTGTATAATGTTCGAAATTTTGCTTTCAGACACACACACACACACACACACACACATTTACTTTGTGGTTGAATTCACTCGGGCTTCATTTTAAATCATGTAGGTCTCTGAGCCATTTCCACCAAAATGTGGTAAAATGCAGAAGTTGGCAATTCAATTTTATTCAGCCTTTCAAGAAGGAAGGCCCAGATAAGCTTTGCTTGTTCATGTCAGTGATAATATTCATCAGTGAGGCCTAAATCTAATTCTGTAGGCTTGCTACTGCTTTGTTGTACTGTCATTTCTGAACCTCAATCTCCTCTCTCTCTCTTTCTCTCTCTCTCTCTCTCTCTCTCCCTCCCTCCCTCTCTCTTTTTTAATCACAGCAAAAAGTTTCTTAAGGGCTTAACTTACAGCCAAGTGCCAGCTCCCCCATTTAATTTGTCCTGCTTCCCCATAGCACTTGTACTTTATGTTCAGGCAGAGGTGAGGTCAGTTCTCAGGGCCCGGCTCTCTGGACACCCTCAATGATGACCTCATTAGAGTCACAGATGTTTGCTGCACTTCGGGAGATCTGGAAAAAACAGAGCAGTAAACTAGGCCAGCTTGCAGTAAGGCTGTTACCCACAATTCAAGATAAAATGCTGGATAGTTCCCACTAGGTTCTGGTCGGCTAGGAAACAGCAACTTATTAATCTTGTGTCAGAGAGCCAGCTGCAGCCGTGGCAGTTACCATATTTCACCACCAACTCCGTGTCTGGACAGCCATTGTCTTTTTTTTATGAAAAAACTCTACAAATCAGCTGCGTTCTCTCTCTCCCTCTCCCTCTCCGTTCCCCCCCTCTAACTTAGCAAAGCCCCTGCATGTCCTCCTTGGAGAAATTGCACAGCAGCCCTGATAGAGTTCGGGTGCATCGTCAATCCTGTGGTTGGTTTACTAATTCAGAGAGACTGCTTACTTTCCAACTTTAATGATATTCCCTCAGCATATCACTTTGGTTGCCTGGCGACCGGATTTGAGCTAGGCCTCTCATTTGATTCCCACACATCAGACCCTGAAAAGCACTTTTTTTTTTCCCCCGTCCCTCAGCTTTTGATTCTTTCTCCTCTGAAACCCTTCCCCCTGCGGTGTCAGTATGGGTGGGCAGAGCGGTAGTAGAGGGAGGGCAAGGGTGAAGGGCGGCCTAGAGCGTACTGGTCACACATCAAGGCCTCCAAACAAAGCCTCCAGGAACCCTTCCTGACAAACACAAATTCCCCTCAGAAAAAGCAAATTTGGCTTTCCCTTCATAGTGTGGGTGTCATTTTAAGACTTTCCTTCGATACTTTATTAAATCTGATGCTTTTCATTGTTTTTCATGCCATCTCTCACAAAAGACTTCCTATTATCAACAAGTTGCTATAGGAGTAAGCAAACAAAATTGTGAAGAACTGAAATAATCTAATAAACACCAGCCTTTTGGCCATGTCCTCGTGGGTTTTAATATTACAATGTATATGTTAGCGTGCGAATTGTCTGTCTTAATTTTACCACAGTGCACTGCTTTTCCCACCATGAAGAAATGTTTTATGTTAAAATCCACACACTAAAATCCAAAGTGTTACTGCAAAAGAAAATGAAAAATGTGTCCCTTTTGGTCTTTTTAAAGGAAAAGAGAGATGCTTCTCTCTATTGTTTGAAAAGGCTCAACATTTTCAGTTTTCAAAACTGCAAAATTGCAATGATCACATGTATGTGAGTTTTCCTTCCAAAAAGGAAGTAAAAGAAAAATTCGTAGGACGTGCCATTTGAGTTTTTCCATAATATTATTTCAATTGTGTAAGTGAAATTTTATATGCTGTGATCACATCCTCAAAGAGCACAATAACAAAAAACAGTTGGAGCATTTAATGAGCTACTTAGTTTACTGATTACAGTTAGTGCATAATCATATTGATACATACAGACTTCAAGTGTATACGTATAAGATGTATGTATGCATATAAATACGTGTCTGCATACCTAGACGTGTTTGTAGATTGCTCTTGAAATATTAAAATTTCCATATGCGTGTCCTTTTTGATGACCAGTCTATTGTAAAATGTAGTTCAAATATTCTTGTTAGAGTTTATTTTCTCACAGATCCCTGAAGGATTTGCTCATGTAACTCTCATTCTCATGTGCAAATCCCCTGTGTATTGATGGGAGAATGGACTCCTAATTCCTCACTAGAGCGGCAAGAAGGATTCTTAACCTTTACTCTCTTGTTGTTGAACTTATATAAAGCTGACAAAAGTTCTTTACCCCTTTCTCAGCAATGATTAAAAATGTGTACAAAGTTACTGTTTTTCTAGTGACACTTTTTGGATTCCTCCTCGTACACTCACCCCTTCCTCCATTTCCTACATCTACAAGATCTATTACATGCTGCGTTATTACTTACTTAGTTATTAGGTGGCTGAAGGAGATGGTTTCATACTGTATATTCCTACGCGTGAAATAGGAATGTCCTCAAACTAGTGGTGAAGCTTCATTTTTCTTCTGTTCAAAGTTGTAATTAATACATTATTTGCATTTTAGCTGTGCAGATGGGCAAAGCAGATACTATTATAAATTCTATTGATTCAGTTATTCTAATATTTGGTAGTGTCATATTTCACGTAGGCCAAGAACATTCTGAGTTTTGTTTATTCTGGGATATCAATATTAAATGAATACTATATAAAATATTTCAATGGTAAGAGCTAATAAAACAAGAGAAGCAGTCTCCCTTCAACTTTATTTTTTCCTTTTGTATTGAATGATTGCTACATCAGACCAAGAACACAAAATTCAATATAAAAATATATTCAAGATAAAAATTCAGTATAACCATGCTAATGCTAGCATCTCATATTTGGGCTATGTTTAAGGAGGTAGAGGGTCAAGTGGAAAAGAAAATCTAATTGGTCGCTGGGTGTGGAGGACTATTTGGATACTCAAGGCAGAGTAAATGGAATGACTTACCCCTAACTTAAATAATTGTGAAAAATATCTCAAATATTCTTACCAAAAAAAAAAAAAAAAACAATTAAAACCCCCAATAAAGAGTTGACCTGAGTTTCTGTGACTCTTCATTGATAAAATATTAAAAATACTAGAAAATTAGTGCCGTGGTCTTTCCTTAATTCAATGCAAAGTACAATTGTTATTCTATTTGCTCTTCCCCCTACTTCTTCACTCTACTGGAATCTGAGCTAAAAATTGTAAAAAAAAAACAAAAACAGGAACCCCTTAAGAAAAGATTTCCTTAAAATATTTTCAATCTTGCAAATATCAAGTTTCTAAAAATCCTGTGATGGAAACCTGATCATTTCTAGTTCCTTTTCAGAGAGTACACCACTGGATAGGCATTTATTTTTGGATGCTTGCCTAAATCGTTTTGTCTGCAGTTCCCACCACTAATAGCAACTCACCTAGGCTGCAGAATTGTCCTCTCATTCTAGAGACCCTTGTGCGTATAAAAGGAGCAGAGAACATGAATAGAGAATGAGTGGTGTTTCACTCTTTTTCTCTGTAAAAGACAAGACAAAATCAAGTCTGAGTTTGGAAAAATAAAGGCTTATTGATCTTGTTAATAAACGGATAGCCATCAGAAATTCAGAATTATTTTGCTGTTAGTTATTTTCATGGTGCCAAGGTATGCATTTATGGAAGATGAAAGCCCAGGGAGAGGTAAAATATCTTGGATTCATGATTCATGATTTCTGACCCACTTGAGTGCTTCATTTGTTAAAAGCGAATCATGAGTTATATTATTGTTATCATCAATATATATACTTAACATAGTTATATTAAAAATAGTAAATATGTCACACTCGCAAGTGGCACCTAGCTTTTATTTATAATGTTGCTGTTGTAAACAATACCTATAAATGATGAGTTGTGTGATAAAGAAAGGAACAGGGAGATGGAAAAACCTGGAGATGTGTCCTTAACCTTGTCATAACATCCTGAGCCTCAGTTTCCTTAGCGGTAAAGGCAGGCAACGTCATATAAAAACTTCAAATAGTCCTTACTATTTGCCTTTTGCTATATGGTTCTGTGGCCTCTATGAGGAAGGGCTTTACTAATGATAATTCCTATTTGTATGTCACAAAGAGAAGAAGAGGGTTCATGAACATGTGTGTGAGTATGTTTAAGAACCACATGAATATCTCAGCCTTTCTAACACGATGCCACTCAAATGGGTCTATATGGTGAATATCTGCATGATCACAGTTTTAAAAACAAAAGTTCATGAAGGGAAGAAAAGGAAGTAGAAAAAAAGAAACCAGCACCCAATGCAGACTCCCAGAAGAAACCGGAAACCCTTCAATTTATTTCTCTTTGTGCATCTAAAGCTTTGAAAAGTCCAAACAGACTTCTTTTTGAACATTTCTAGCAGATCTCACTGTTCCTGTTGTTGCATGCACTGAGTTTAAATTCTCAGCACAGATGAACACAGCCCAGCGGAAGTTCTAATCCTCAAAAAGTAGACAAATAACAGGGAAACTCCAACGGCCCCTTAATACAGCTGAGCTCTCAGGCCTCCCCGGGATGCGGGACTCTGAGTGGTGCCGGAGTTGGGGTTGCTATTTTGTTTGTCCCCATGAGCCCCACCTCAGCATGCCGATGCACTGATGTCAGAATTCTAAATGAGCTTGCTCAGAAGGGCCCAGATTAGCCTGGTTGCTAGGATCTCGCCATTCCAACCCCCTTTTCCACTTCAGTGGACTGAGCTTTTGACACTATGAAAAGCACCATTTAAAATTAATTAAAGCTTCTTATTTGGTACCAAATCTCATCATTGCCGACTACATTTAATATGTTTTATGTGTGGCTCTAAGTCCCTGTAGCATCATGTGTTGTATGATCCTGCAATGAAGCGGCTGCAAGTGAGAAAACACAGAAGCAACCCAAATTTAGCCCTTGGGTGTTTCATCTGGTGTGTTAAACCACAAAGCTAGTCTTCCGGTCTCTTGGGTCATGAAAATTTCGTTGAACGAGAGAATGGTGTTCCCTCTGGAACTGAAGACAGGAGACCTGAGTTCTAGTCCTGCTCAATCACCATGATGGGCAAGACGTGGTTACTTTTGAAAACTTCAGGTTCCTCATCTGTAAAAGAAAGGGGCTGGTCTGCAGTCTCAGACTTGGTATTTGGTGTGAATGGTTTTGGATTCTGAGTGGAGGAGGCAGGGCTGTATGACAGGGTAAACTCTCAAGTCTGGGGGTTAAACCGATCTGGGTTTAAATCTCAGTTCAACAACTTTCTGTGTAGCACTGAGCAAGTAGCCTAATCTCTCAGACCCCCGGTTTCATCATCTGTAAAGTGGGGTCAATAATTATACCGCCCTTCAAGCCACTTTGTCACTTACATGGCCACAAATTATTTTCTAGTCTATTAGCTTCAATAATTATTTCCAAAAGTCAGAGTCCAACTTGTTCATCTCGTGATTGTTTTTCAAAAAAAATTAGATTAAATAATAATAGTAATAACAATGAAGACTCTTTAAGGTGCAGGAAAGTCTTGTAGGCAGACAAAAAGATAGTAAAATCTTAAAAAAAAAAAACCGTGACAAAAATAATACAAGTAATTTGCTTGACTAAATGCAATCTGAGTTTTATCTGTCTCCAGGAGTCTTGTTTTGTTTTGTTTTGTTTTGTTTTATGGTGTCATTTTTAATACAGTTTGTTCCCATTCCAAATTATATTATGCATTTGTTTGGACTATGACAATCCCCCCTCACTCTTTTGTGCCTTTGACTTAACAGGAGGGAAAAAACAACAATCTGAGAAGAATAGTAATGGGTATCTTGACTTCACACCAGAAGATTTGTATATGTGGGAGACAAAGTTTTTTGTTTTTTGTTTTTTGTTTTTTGGTTTTTTTTTTGTTTGATTGGTGATTCACATAAGAAATATATGCTTGTATAGAACCAATCTCAATGTATATGTAATCCAGTACCTGAATGTTTAACGACTTAGCAAAACATGCCACATTTGCTATTCATGAAGAAAAAACTTGACATTTTAACAAATAGGGTGTTTCTTAAAACACCACTGTAGTTTCATATTTTTTATATTTTTATACTGCTTACACTCTGAAATACAGTTTTAGAAGCATCATAATAACAACTCCACAATGGGAGAAAAATAGATTGACATACACGGTAAGTGGCGAGTAGCCTTCCATTTACCTGATGTAGCAGCTGAAAACACACGGTGATCACTCTATTATTAATGCTTTAGGCAAAGTCGGGAATCATCCCATGTTTTAAACAAGTGGCTAATTCGAACTGTAAAATTCTTTGGTTACAGAATTTCGTTGAACTGTCCTAAATGAAAATGCCCTGCAGAGTTTTCCACACAACTGCGGCTTTCACGTTTAGGTATTGATTGGAAAGTTTATCAGATTCATGTAATTTCTTAATTCTAAAAATTCTGGCAAGTGAAAACCTCCGCCTCTCAGTTTTCTCATCTGCAAAATGGGAAACATGGTAACCTAATATAATAATAATAATGCTGACAACCGTCTCATGAGGTTGTTGTGGTGTGGTAATTCATGTATCATATTTGCAGTGCCTGCCATATATGCAGGTTTTTAGTAAATAGCATCTCCCATCCCTGTTATTACAACAGGGCATTAATATGGGTTTAGACATTATTGTGCATACCACAAGGTTGATCACATCTGGACCATTGCCACCAACATTATGTATAGTTTGGTTTACTGGGAAATCATAACAAAAGCCTGAGAAGCACGTGATTATTTCAAAAAGCACCAGAACGCTTTTCTCAGTGTAGGAGTCCTACCAACACAAGGTATTTTCTTGGAGGAGCAAATAAAACTTTCCTTGGGTAGAATCAGCCTTAACATTTAATAGCCAGCATACAGCTACTTTCAAAAGAAAGCCCTACTGTTCTGGATCTTTTGTTTCCTGAGTATGACTGCGAATCCCTGTGTATGACTGAGATCAACAGCCAGATATCCAGCAACTGGCAGATCAATTACTATTTGTCTCTAATGTTGCTGTTTGCAACTTAGCAAAACACTAGTATGTTTGCACGGTCCCCTACTTAGGTAAAACTATGAATTAGTTAATAAAAGAACCAAATAGAAGTGAAGAGGAAAAAGTTATACACTTACTAGGTACACCTTAAAAAAAGGAGATAAATATGTAAATGTTTATTCCCCCTGGTAGATGATAACAGAATAGCCAGCCATTCAATTTAAATTTTATTTGTGTATGTTTCTTTGTGTCTTTTTCAAAACCCCAAGAAGTTCAACTTGACTATTAAATGCTTTTGGCAGCAAAAGGATATACTGTGTTTCTTAATGTAGTGGCCTAACAATACAACTATTTGGTAGCAGTGGAGGACAACTGTGGACGCGAAATTTGAACAAAAAAAAATTGAAGTATGTCTCCAAACAGAACGTGTTGTTGCTAAATATTCCTTCGACTACAGTTAATATAAATGAGTGTGCTTCTAAACATATATATGTATATGTGTACATATGCATACAAAAGTCTTGACATATCATTCATCTAGTATTGCATAATGTAAAAAATAACATTAGTACCTAATTGCTTTTTCTCCCATGTGGTGTTTAAAAAGTTGTTTTAAACCAGAAAGGAATAATCAAATTACTGAAATTCTGTTATCAAGCAGACTAGAAGCAAACTTTTCTGTTTTCACTCCGAGAATCTGTAATAACATAATTAATGACTACAGATCATTATTTTGACCTGCAACTTTAGAAGAAAGCTGGTTTTGTTTCTCATAAGTGTGGTAAGAATGAGGTAAACTCACTAATACCTGCTTAAGGTGAGTTTAAAAAATGATCTTTTAAACAATCTCAACCCAGAGTCAAGATGTCTCTAACAAAGGGATCCAAACCATATAACTTGCACTGAAATGAATATGAATGAATAAAGGTTTTATAAGTCAAAATACAACAAAGCCGTCCATTTGTACATCAGATTTCCAAATTAGTGTTGCTACTAGAGGCTACCGGAATCAAAGTGGTAAAACTATTCCATCAGTCTCAAACACAAATATTACAATTAAGAGTTATCTGTTATAACGACAACCAAATAATTACCCATAGAGAGTCCAAAATTAAATGCCATATTAGTCTGATATATAATTGATCAGTTTATTATTTCTCAGGTGATGTTTCTGTGTTTGCCACTCCCATGACCTTTTGTTAGGCTCCCCTTTAAACATAGATTCACCTCAAATAAATCTTTAAAGAGAAAAGCAGTGAAAGAACGCATTCACCTTCCCTGCCAGAATAGAATCAACAAAGAAATAATCCTTTGTTGCAGGCTTAAAAGAAGTTTCTCCCAGTTCTTCCCTTTACCCCAAAGTGTAGGAACTTCTGCTTTCCTTGTTTTCCTAAACAACTCTTCCTCCCTCCCCCCCCCACCCCCCCCTCACCCCCCACCCAATAGGCTTTAGGAAGTTTACTGATCCTATCGGTTTAGGAGCAACTACATTCACAGGAAGGCCTCGCACCCGGGATCATTGTCTCCTTTCTGAAAGCTGGATGAAGACATCAGACTCTCTGTTTGTCATTGGTGTATGACTGAGATTAAATTACTGGATAATGGAAACTGATAGATCTGTTCATATTTCACCCTCAAGTTGCTAAAAATAATTTCCACCTATGTGTCAATCACCTCTCTAAATGCTAGCTCAAATACTAGAGTACCCATGGGATAAGGGAAAGTTTTGTGGTCACTGGGAGAAGACCAGTCCCTCATTTTGAATTCAATATCTAAATTCGAACATCCTTAGCTCAAAGGAAAGGATTGCAATGTCTCAGTTTGACATAGTTAAAGAATACTAATGATTTCACATTTAGAAGTTGTTGAAATATTTCCAATTTGAAACGAGATTTGTTTCCTGTGAAAATGGGTGAAAACTCCATTAGCCATCAAGAAAACGATACTCGCATTGGGGCATCTGGGTAGCTCAGTCAGTTAAGCATCTGACTCTTGATTTTGGCTCAGGGCATGGTCTCTCAGTACATGAGTTTGAGCCCTGCAACGTGCTGACAGTGTGAAGCCTGCTTGGGATTCTCTCTCTGTTTCCCTCTCTCTTTGCCCCTCCCTGCCCCCCTCTCTCTCTCTCTCTCTCTCTCTCACAATATATAAACTTAAGAAAAAGATACTCCCAGGTTTTGTCATTTGGAAAGAGGAAGGAAAGAAGCCTATTGTAATGACTATGTCAGATCTTAAGCTATGGGAGCTTTTCACCTGCACCAGGTGAGGCAGAGGAAATTCCCTTATTTGGTCAAAAGAATGAATACTAGTTTCTACTAGTTAATTAGGCAATTAGTATAAACAGCTGGTATGGCCCAAACCGCTCCAGGGGAAAAGTCTTTAGAGTCAAGATAAGCAAGGGATGTTTTCCTTGACATCATAAATGTACTAAAGGAGGACTAAAGAAAAAAATCAAATCTTCATGACTTTGTGTACTTAGCCTCAAGCAGGACCAACAAACAATAAATAAAAAAGTATAATTCTAATCCATTACGGTAACATAATAAAGAGCAAAGAAGAACATATCTATAAACAAAACAAAACCAAACCAACCAGAATCTTTTCTTCTGAAGCGAACCAGGCACTACTGAGCTTAAAGCCCCCTGTGCCTCATTCATCCTCCTGACCTGACCCCTCTGACCTCTTAGAAACCTAATACATTTCCTGTTTCAGTCATACGCCCCAGAAAACTCTTCTTTACATGATATGTAGTATTTCCTTACTTGACTACCAATCAGAAAGTCACCATATTATAATGCATATAGAATGAGATGTGTCTGTTGTTTGGGTATGGATGGAACTTGATATCAAAAGTAAAACACAAAAGAGAGCTGAAGTTTTACAAGCCAGGTAAGTGTCAAGTGAACGTAGGGGAAAACAGTCTGCCAAATGTGAAGTGTGATACGAATTAGGGGATTATTGCAATTCAATTGTTTTCTTTAAGTGTCTATTTCCAGTAGGAAATAAAATGGACTTTTCAAGAAGATTCTCTTAGTTTTATGCTCATTTGTAGATTATACTTTATTTTAGAAGTGCAAAAATATAAGAACGAAATACTGAAATAAAAATAATAAAGAAAAAACTCTATCTTTCATCTGTGACATTTGCATTCTCAATTCTTTGCAGGAATTCTAAATTATATGGCAGACCTGATTTTCTTTGAGTAACTTTTGCTTGACATCTAAGTCACAATAAATGGTTTGGGGTATCAATTTCTTAAATGTGCTTGATTTGCTAAGAAAGAAATCATGAAACCAAATATTACCCAACTTACCATCCTATGTGGAGGGTAGACAGTAGGTTATATTTTTCAAATTCACCATTTCAAACACCCCCTTCCACACCCCGCAATCCCATCCTCAGTATAGGGGAAGAAAAAAGAGGGAGCTCTACTTAATTCAAGTTAATTCTGTTTAATTCCACATATTTTATCAAAATGTTTAATTTAGAGGTAATAATTTAGTTTAAAGATAGCTGTTGAGACAAACTAAATGTGCTAAAGAAGTTGATATCAAAAATGTTGAGTGTCAGTGAAACTTAGCTGAAAGCCAATAGGATTGGCCATCTAATGGCGATTAAGTATGCTATAAATTTAAATCTTTGAAATAGTTGTTGAGATTTATTCAGGCAGACAAACAAAGATAACAAAAGTCTTTTGTGTGTTTGTCAGTCATTTCCACTCCTCTGTTGTTGTGGTGTCAAATAATGTCAGTTATTTAAGGGCAATTACTGTAATTTTAAATTCTCAACAAATTAAACTATAAAGACTAGAAGTCCAAGAAGGACTCTACTCATTTTTCCACCACATTTTCCATCTTCCATTTTTAAAGGTAAGTTTTAATTGTTTGAATGTTTAGAGAGAAAAAACCCACAATTTTTCTATTGGCATTTTGTTTTGTTTTTGTTTTCTGTTTTTTAAACTACCCGTGTTTGGATATTTCTTTTACACTGAGTTACATTTTATAAAATTTTTCCAATGGCACTATGCTTTTTTGGTCGAGTAAGTGAAATGATCTTCAACTAAACTTCATTCACTTTTTAAAAATATTAAAATAGCTTTATTTTTAGCCTTCTCATATTTGGCATATACAATTTAATGAACTTAGGTTGGAGTCTAGGAAAAAAAAAATTATACAAGGAAGCAAAATAGATCTTGAGATGAGTGAGAAAAATATGCATTTAAATTGTGTTTGATAATAGAATGTTCTACCAATAAAAAAAAATCTTGGAAATGAAATGTAAGCATAATTAATTTGAATGGGATCATTAAAGTAGTTTCATAAAATAATTTAAAGTGAAGGAGGAAAATAATTACCACCCATCATATTTAAGCTATGTTGACAAAGTTTAAATGTTACATAATTTAAGAGGAAGGATTCAATACATTTTATATTTCATGAGATCTTTTTTTAAGATTTAGAGCAGCATCTAGGATTTCTTTGCAGTAATAAAGACAATGATCCATTATGTTCTTCTATTACTAATTATTCTGTAAAGATTGTCTGTTCCAAAAGATAATTAGAAAGGGTGAAATTTAATTCCATTAAACAGAACTCAGCTGGGACATAATGAAATTTTGCTGTGAAGTTGAAGACTTTGAAGCCAAATAAAAAGCTTTCACATAGATAGAGTAAATGAGATTATAAAACTCACACCTTATTCATGCAGGGCATATTTAAGACATACCAGGACAGGATTATGTTTACTCATGATGAGTTTTAAGTGTTCAGTTAGTACAAACATTCATAAAGTAGGTTTCTTCATTTTTCCTTGAGAATTTTAGTGATGGGCAGAGGTTCTTCTAGAGTTTAGATTTGTCCATTCATTTATTCAACAATAATGTTTTGCGTATTTTCTCTACACCTGACTCTAGACAAAATAATGAGTGTACCAAGATTAATAGGAAGATAGTGGCTGTTCTGAAGGAGCTTTTGGTAAAATCCGACATCTATTTATGATAAAAACTCCCAACAAAGCAGGTATAGAAGGACCATATTTCAACATAATAAAGGCCATAAATGACAAGCACACAGCTAACATCATATTCAATGGTAAAAAGCTGAACACTTTTCCTCTAAGATTAGGAACAAGACAAGGATGCCTACTTTTTCCACTTTTATCAACATAATTTTGGAAGTCCTAGCCAGAGGAATTAGGCAAGAAAAGGGAAAAGATGCACCCAAATTGGAAAGGAAGAAGTAAAACTGTCACTATTTGCAAATGATATATTATAAATAGAAAACCCTAATGACTCATTAAAAAAAATTGTTGGAACTAATAAACAAATTTTGCAGGATACAAAACCTATATCCAAAAGTCTGCTGCATTTCAATACATTAACAAGGAACTATCAGAAAGAGCAATTAAGAAAACAAGTCCATTTGCAAAAAAAAAAAAAAAAAAAAAAAATTAAAAAAAAGGAAAGAAAACAAGTCCATTTGCAATGGCATCAAAAAGAATAAAATAACTAGAAACAAATTTAACTAAGTAGGTGAAAACTACTGTATGTTGAAAACCATAAGATATTAATGAAATAAATTGAAGAGGACACAAATATAGGGAAAGATATTTTGTGCTCATGTATTTGAAGAATTAATATTGTTAAAACGTTTATACTACCCAAAACAATATAGAAATGCAATGCAATCCCTACCAAAATTCCAATGGCATTTTTCACAGAAATAGAACAAAAAATCCTGAAATTTGTATGGAACCATAAAAGACTCTGAATAGCCAAAGCAATTTGAGAAAGGAGCAAAACTGAAGACATCATACTTCCTAATTTCAAACTATTTTCCAAAGCAATAATAATTAAACAGTATGGTATTTGCATTTAAAACATTCACGTTGATCAGTGGAATAGAATAGAGAGCCCAGAAATAAGCCCATGTATATATGATCAGTTTATGACAAGGAGTCAAAAATATACAATGGAGAAAGGACATTCTCTTCAATAAATGGTATTGGGGAAATTATACAACCAAAGAAACAAGCAAAGGAATGAAACTGGACAACTATCTTATGCCATACACAAAAAAATTAACTCTAAATGTAAGACCTGAAACCATAAAACTCCTAGAAGAAAACAAAGGCAGTAAGCTCCTTCCCTAAGTCTTGGTGATTATTTTTTTGTGTCTGACTCCAAAGGCAAAAGCAATACAAGCAAACCTAAGCAAGTGGGAGTATATCAAACTAAAAAACTTCTGCCCAGATATGAAAACCATCAACTAATGAAAAGGGAACCTAGTGGAGGATCCTAGGTGGCTCAGTGGGCTAAGTGTCTGACTCTTGGTTCCAGCTCAGGTCATGATTTCATGGTTCATGAGTTCGAGCCCCAAGTCAGACTCTGCTGACAGTGCGGAGCCTGCTCAGAATTCTGGGCCTCTCTCTCTCTCGCTTTCTGCCCCTCACCTGCTCATGTTCTCTCTCTCTCTCAAAATAAATAAATAAATTTTCCAAATTAAAACAAAAAAAAAAAAAAAAAAGAAAAGGAAACCTACTAAATGGGAGAGAGTATTTGTAATTTACATAATCTGACAAAAGGCTAATATCCAAAAATATGGCAAGAATTCATACCACTCAATAGCAAAACAAAAGCAAAAACAAAAACAAAAAGACCCAAACAATCCAAATAAAAAATGAGAAGATCTGAGTAGACATTTTTCCAAAGAAAACATACAGATGGCCAATAGACATGTGAAAAGTGCTCTATATCACTAACCACCAAAGAAAGGCAAATTAAATCACAATGAGATATTACCTCACGCCTGTCGGAGTGGGTATTATCAAAGACTGTATATAACAGTTGACGGCAAGAATGTGAAGAAAAGGGAAACCTTGTCCACTGTTGATGGGAATAAAAATTGGTGGAGCCACTATGAAAACAGTATAGAAGTTCCTAAAAAAATTAAAAACAAAACAATTACGCAATCCAGCAATTCTGCTTCTAGGTTTTTATCTGAATAAAATGAAAACACTAACATGAAAAGATATGTCCCTCCATGTTCATTGAAGTATTATTTACAATAGCTATGATACGGAAGCAACCTAAATGTCTATTGATGGATGAATGGATAAAGAAATTACAGTATATACATAAATGCAATTAAATGTTATTCAGCCATAAAAAAAGAATGAAATCCTTATCATTTGTGGCAATGTAAATGGGCCTTGAGGGCATTATGCTAAGTGTGTCTGATCACTCTTATATGTGGAATCTAACAAATACATGAATTAGTTAATTAATTAGTTAATTACTAAACAAACCCAAGCTCATAGGCATAGAGGACAGACTGGCAGTTGCCAGAGGTGAGGGTTAGAGGGTGAGTGAAATGGGTAAACTGTTTTTGTTTTGTTTTTGTTTTTGTTTAACTCAATTGAAGTTTTTTTTTTTTTTTTTTTTTTTTTTTTTAAGGGCAGAAGATGGACCAGAAAAGTGGGCCTTTACACAGAGAATATAGACTTACAGTATAAAAGAAAGCCAAAAGCATTGTTGCCTCATTGTGCACTAGACCTAGCAGAGAGGAAAGGGTGAATCCTTAGTCTAAAGGAGAGTAAGGGTGCCTGGGTAGCTCAGTTGGTTAAGCGTCCAACTCTGGATTTTGGCTCAGGTCATGATCTCATGGTTGTGAGAATGAGCCCCATGCCCAGCATGGAGCCTCTTAAGATTCTCTCTCTCCCTATCCCTCTGCCCCTCCCTGCCTTAAAAAAAAAATGAGTAAGAGTTTATAGCTCCTAACAAGATCAAAATAATACTGAGGGAAACCATTTTCTGAAACACTTTCTTCAGGTTCAAGAGATCTTTGTAAAGGTTTGTATTCATTTAAGAGTGGGTATATGTGATTGGTAAAATATCCTCTCAAAAGTATGCTTTTAACAGTCAATTAGGAATGACATTTTATTTCTTTGGTCCCTAAATTAATTGAAGTTTATGGGTATTGAATATAAAGATTGATGATATTGTAACAGGTTAAACTTTGGTTCAGGGTTACTTGTACCTAAGGAGGCCAGGCCCTGAATCACTGAGAATGCCTGGTCATTCTCAATAATGTCTCAGGACTACACTCATTTGGCTTCCAAAATAAAGAAGGCCCAATGCTATCTATCTCGGACCCATGTAAAAATCAATTCTGTTGTGTTGCACATGTTGAAGCTAGAGGAATTGTTCTATCTATTTTTATACCTATCAATTCCTTCTACTATACCCATAGATGAAAAAGCATATGACCCTGTGTAGTAAACAGATAACAGCCCTCAAAGATGCCTACATCCTAATCCCCAAAACTGTGAACATGTTACATTACTTGGCAAATGGGAATTAAGGTTGCAGATGTAATTAATGTTGCTATTCAGCTGATCTTGAGATGGAGAGATTATTCTGGATCATCCACATAGGCCCAATGTAATCACAAGGGTCATTATAAGTGAAAGAAGGAGGTAGAGGGAGAAAACCAAACAGATTGAGTAGGAAAATGTCTTGACCTAATATTGCTGATGTGAAGATGGAAGAAGAAGGAAGGAAGGCCATGAGCCAAAGAATAAGGGTAGTCTCTAGAAGCTGGAAAAGACAAGAATATGGATTCTTCCCTACAGCCTCCCAGAAAAATATACAGCTTTACCAACCCCTTGATTTTGGCCCAATGAAACATATTTCAGACTTCTAACCTCCATAAAGACAAGTTTGTGTTGTTTTAGGCCACCAAGTTTGTGGTAATTTGTTAAAGCACCGATAAAAAACAAATATACTCCGAGAGCAATTGGCAAGCATCTTACCATTATAGTACAGAAAGCAAAGCAAAGATAAAGAAATTAGGCCCTTGGTGTATTTAGCCACTGAAGCCTACCATATTTCTGGGGGAAAAAGAACAAATATTCCTTACAGAAGGATTCCAAATAATAAATGCAGAAGCAATGAGGGAAATAGAAAATCAGCTTTAGAACACCATAGCAATAATTGCTCCAAACAAGATCTAGTGATGAGTGTCGAAATAGTTGGTGAAACTTTAGTGAGAAATAGGATATTTACATAGATTTAAAGTATCTGTATCCCCAAATATGTATTAGTGTAATGGTTTTAAAATATGTCCACAAATTCTTTGATACTCTACTCTCTAGGTGGTGAGATTAACCCACCTCCCACTGGAGTGAGGGCTGGACTTAGTGATTTCTTTCTAACAACTGAGTATGGAAAGAGAAAAATGGTAGCTTTAGAGTGGGGAAACCCAAATTGAATAATATTATACAAAATACTTGACTAGTATTCTTTAAAATTGTCAAGATCATGAAAATTAAGGAAAAACTAAAACTACCATAGATTGGAAAAGACTAAGGAGACATGAAAACTTATGCAATGTAGGGTCCTAGAGTAGATACTGGAACAGAAAAATACCATTGGGGGAAAAACTGATGAAATTTGAATAAAGTCTATTCTAAATAAAATACTAGTTAATAGCATTGTACCAGTGTTAATTTCTTAATTTTGATAATTGTACTGTAATTATATAAGTAAATAGGGAAGCTGGATGAAAGTTATATAGGAACTCTCTGTACTACTTTGTAAGTCTTCAATAAATCTAAAATTACTTAAAAATAAAAACTTGAGGTGCCTGGGTGGCTCAGTTGGTTGAGCATCTGACTTTGGCTCAGGTCGTGATCTCACATCATGAGTTTGAGCCCCATGTCCGGGTCTGTGCTGACAGCCCAGAGCCTAGAGCCTTCTTCAGATTCTGTGCCTCCCTTGTTCTCTGCCTCTCCCCCACTCACACACTGTCTCTCTCTTAAAAATAAACATTAAAAAGTTATAAAAAATAAAAATAAAAATAAAAACTTAAAAGTAGATAAATAATTCAAAGGAAAAGAACAAACTAAGAAAAATATTTTATACAGCTGGCAGAAAAATGACTGACAACCTCACTACGAAGGGGTTTTTACAAATGCATTGCAAAGTATGCAAAAAAATACACAAGCAATTTATAGTGAGAAATACAAATAAACCTATAAGAATAATAAACTTACTAAGCATCAAAACATAAAAAATAAAATCTTGTCTCCTTTTTTAAGCCTATCGAATTAAAGATCTAAAAAAGATAATATTCAAAGACAGTTCTTTGAGGTTATGAAAAGAATAGGTATTCTCATATATTCTTTTTTTCTTTTAATATAATTTATTGTCAAGTTGGCTAACATCAGTGTATACAGTGTGCTTTGGGCTTTGGGAGTAGATGCCTATGATTCATCACTTACATGCAACACCCAGTGCTCATCCCAACAAGTGCTCTCCTCAATGCCCATCACTCATTTTCCCCTCCTCCTGCCTCCCCCCCACAACAACCCATTTTTTTCTTAATAGAATGTAAACTGGTATAACTTCTGTGTATAAATTATCAACATAAATAATACTTTTAAAGTACACAAATCTTTGAGGCAGAAATTCTGCATAGTGTTGTTATAGGAATGAGTACCCATTGTTATTATTATTTTTTTTTACTTTCTTCTTTATTGCTTGCTGAATTGTTTTCAAACAATGAGCATGTGTTACCTTTAAAATTAGTTTTTTAGGGGCGTCTGGGTGGCTAAGTCGGTTAAGCATCCGACTTCAGCTCAGGTCGTGATCTCTTGGTTCATGAGTTCAAGCCCCACATCAGGCTCTGTGCTGACGGCTTGGAGCCTGGAGCCTGCTTTGGATTCTGTGTCTTCCTCTCTCTTTCTCTGTTCCTCCCCCGCTTGTACTCTCTCTCTCTCTCTCTCTCTCAAACATAAAGATTAAAAAAAAATTAAAATTAGTTTTTTAGAAGCTATTTATAGGCTTACTTCATTTTAGTGTGCTTCACTTCACTGAACTTTGCAGATGTTGACTTTTTGTACAGATAAGTTTCTGGCAACCCTGCATCAAGTAAGTCTATCGGCACAATTTGTCCAACAGCATTTGCTCATTTTGTACCCCTCCATCACATTTTGGTAACCCTCACAATATTTTAAACCTTTTCATTATTAGTATATTTGTTATGGTGATCTGTGGTCAGTGATCTTTAATGTTATCACTGTAATTGTCTTAGGGCACCCCAAACTGCACTCATATAAATAAGATGGCAAACTTAATAAGTATAATGTGTGTTCTGGCTATTTCCCCATTTCCCTCTTTTTCCTCAGCCTTCCCTATTCCCTGATACACAATAATATTAAAATTAGGCCAACCAAAAACTCTACAATGACCTCTAAGTGTTCAAGTGAAAGAAAGACTTGCACGTCTCTTACCTTAAATCAAAAGCTAGAAATGATTCAGCTTAGTGAGAAAGACAAATAGAAAGCTGAGCTAGGCTAAGTTGTGACTGCAAAGGCAAAGTTCTTGAAGGAAATTAAAAGTACTATTCCAGTGAACACATGAATGATAAGAGCAAAACAGCCTTATTGCTGATACGCAGAAAGTTGCAGTGGTCTGGATAGAAGATCAAACTAGCCACAACATTCCCTTAAACTAAAACCTAACCAGAGCAAAGATCTAACTCTCCTCAATTCTACAAAGTCTGGGAGAGGTGAGGAAGCTGCAGAAGAAAAATCTGAAGCCCAGCAGAGGTTTGTTCATGAGGTTTAAGGAAAAGAAGCCATCTCCATAACATACATGTGCCAGGTGAAGCAGCAAGTGCTGATACAGAAGCTGCTGCAAGTTATCCAGAAGATTTAGCTAAGATAATTAAAGAAGATGGCTACACTAAACAATAGATTTTCAATGTCTTCTATTGGAAGACAATGCCATCTAAGATTTTCATGGCTAGAGAGGAGAAGTCAATGCCTGGCTTCAAAGCTTCAAAGGGCAGGCTGACTCTCATTTTAGGGGCTGATGCAGCTGGTGACTTTATGTTGAAGCCAATGATCATTAACCATTCCAAAAATCCTGGGGTCCTTAAGAATTATGCTTAACCTACTCTGCCTGTGCTATAGAAATGAAACAACAAATCCTGGATGACAGCACATCTCTTTACAACACAGTTTACTATTTTAAGCCTACTGTTGAGACCTATTGCTCAGAAAAAAAAGGTTCCTTTCAAATTTTGACTGTTCATTGACAATGCACCCAAGAGCTCTCTGGAGTTGTACAATGAGATTGATGTTATTTTCATGCCTGGTAACAGAGCATCCATTCTGCAACTCAGGTTTCAAGGAGTAATTTCAACTTTCAAGCTTTATTATTCAAGATCTACATTTCATAAGGCTATAGCTGTCATAGACAGTGATTGCTCTGATGGGTCTGGGCAAAGTAAATCAAAAACCTTCTGGAAAGGATTCCCCATTTTAGATGCCATTGGGAACATCTGTGTTTCCTAAGAGGTCAAAATATCAGCAGTAACAGGAGTTTGGAAGAAATTGATTCCAGCCCTCATGGATGACATGGAGGGGCTCAAGATTTCAGTTGAGCAAGTAATTGCAGATGTGGTGGAAACAGAAGGAGAACTAGAATTAGAGGTGGAGCTTGAAGATGGGACTGAATTGCTGCAGTCTCATGATAACACTTTCACAGGTAAGGAGTTGCTTCTTATGGATGAGCAAAGAAAGTGGTTTCTTGAGATGGAACCTAGTCCTGGTGAGGATGCTGTGAAGATGTTGAAATGACAATACAGGATTAGAATATTACATAAACTTAGTTGATAAACAACAATAGCCAAATTATGGAAGGACCCCAAATGTTGATTGACAGATGAATGGATAAAGAAGAGGTCATATATATGTACAATGGAATATTACTCAGCCATCAAAAAGAATAAAATCTTGCCACTTGCAAGGACTTGGATGGAGCTAGAGTGTACTATGCTAAGCAAAACAAGTCAATCAGAGAAAGACAAATACCATATGATTTCACTCATATGTGGAATTTAAGAAACAAAACAGATGAATATCTGAAAGGATGAAAAAGAAAAGAAGAGAGATGGAGGCAAGCCTTAAGAGACTCTTAACTATAGAGAACAGACTGAGGGTTGATGAAGGAAGGTGGACAGGGAGATGGGCTAAATGGGGGATGGGTGTTAAGGAGGGCACTTGTTGTGATGAGCACTGGATGTTGTATGTAAGTGGAATCACTAAATTCTACTCCTGAAACCAATATTACACTATATGTTAACTAACTAGAATTTAAATAAAAACTTGAAAAAAAAAAACTTGGTTGATAAATCACCAGCAGGGTTTGAGAGGACTGACTCTAATTTTGAAAGTTCTACTGTTGGTAAAATGCTATCAAACAGCATCACATGCTACTGAGAAATTGTTTATTAGAGAAAGAGTCATTCAATGCATCAGACTTCATTGTTATTTTAAGAAATTGCAACAGAAACTCCAACCTACAGCTGCCACCACCGTGATCGGTCATCAGCCAGCATCATCTAGGCAAGACCCTCCACCAGCCTAAAGCTCAGATATTGGTTAGCTTTTTTTAGTAATATTTTTAAATTAAAGTATGTACGTTGTCTTTAGGCATAACATTATTGCACATTAATAGACCATAGAATAGTGTCAACATAACTTTTATATGGACTGGGCAACCAAAAAATTCATTGGACTTGCTTTAGTGAGATATTTGCTTTATTGTGGTGTGAAACTGAACCTGCAATATTTCTGAGGTGTGCCTGTACTTGAAAATAAATAAATACAATGGATTTAAGAGACTGAAAAGTTATATTCCAAAATGGTAACTGTGGTTATTTTTTGTGTCGTCAGATTACATGTGATTTTCACATTTTTCTTTTTCCTTATATTTATGTAAGAAACATATATTGCTTTTTGCATTAAGTTCTCCCATACATAAATGAAAAGTGGCATAAAAAAATGACCAGCCAGTATATCTTAACTAGTCTTAGTTATTTATCATCAAAATCATTTATGCCTGTCTGTATGTGCTGCCCTGCTTGTCTGCAAGTTTACAGCACTGCCAACCTATATGTATCACAGGCCTTGGTGATCTGTTTTTGAAAAGAATATCTTTGATCCAGGTCCACAGCCATAGGGAATGGACGTTGAGTTGACGTTGGTCATGGTTAGGAACAAAACAAAATCTTCTGTTGAAAACACCACTATTTTTACTGACATCAAGATGACCTTAAACAGATAATAAGCAAAACATTCATATCAGGCTTAAAGGGGAAGACAAATTCCTCTTTCATTTTTCAGAAACAGTTTGAGAACACTACCACTGTCACTGTCTTGTAAAAGAACTCAGCCCTAGCTGATAAAATACAAGGCAGACCAATTCATTTAGGCACAGGGGAACATTCCACCAAAGAGCTCTTTTGCTAATGCAGGTCTGAGTACCTATCTCAAAATTTTGGTGCTATCACTGACCTTTACTTTGGCCTCAGTGTTCTTACAGACACAAGTCACAGAAGCAGGGGCTAGTGGAAGGATAGTCTGAGATTAT
Organism: Panthera leo; assembly: GCF_018350215.1. Taxonomy (NCBI): domain Eukaryota; kingdom Metazoa; phylum Chordata; class Mammalia; order Carnivora; family Felidae; genus Panthera; species Panthera leo. Next base: position 84,771,664 of record NC_056687.1, read on the forward strand.
CTGGCACATAAATGTCTAATTAACTCCTGATTGGATACTGTTAAATTCCCCCCTTTTTAACAAAATTCCATTCAACCTTTACCTTTCGAAATTTTGTTTTTAAATTTTTTTTTAACATTTATTTATTTTTGAGACAGAGAGAGACAGAGCATGAATGGGGGAGGGGCAGAGAGAGAGGGAGACACAGAATCTGAAACAGGCCTCGGGCTCTGAGCTGTCAGCACAGAGCCCGACGCGGGGCTCGAACTCTCAGACTGTGAGATCATGACCCGAGCTGAAGTCAGACGCTCAACCTACTGAGCCACCCAGGCGCCCCTACCTTTCGAAATTTTTAAAGTACTGTGTAAAAGACAAAAATTGTAACTGAGCATCTTAATTACATAGTCTTACTTCTGTAGCGGTGTTTGAAAATAGCGTGTTTACCTTTTCTCATAAACAATTAAGTTGCTCACGACAATGATCAGCCAGGCAAAACATGCACAGATTCAGGCCCAAACCCTCAGTTTCCAAAAGGAAAAAGATTCCCACAGGGAAAGATGATATTTACATTACATAAATGATGCTAAAGCAAACCCTGTTCATGTAGGTGGAACACATGAATAAAATCCTTGGAACAGGCCAACAGCAAAGACGTGTTTCAGAAAGAGGACAAATGCTATGTGCCCATAGCACAGGATGAACATCTCTACTTGAGGGTCTAGATCTGAGTTTCCTCCCACAGACAGCTGAGGGCGCCCCTCCTCCCTCCCACCTCACCCCATCTCAGGAAGGCAGAGCAGTGTAAAGGAAAACAGATAGGCTTTGAAGTCAGTCACAACTGGGTTTGAAACCTGTCACCATTAGCCACGTGGCCTCATGCAAATGAATAATTCCTGTTGTGGTCCTCAGTTTTCTCATCTGTAGAATGAGGGATAGTAGTACATTCTTAAAGGGTTGTTGTGAGAATTCAATATAGTTACATGTACAATGGCAGGCACCTTTGAAACAGTAGTGATCATCATCATGACCTTCACACCCATGGACTGACTCTCCATCCGAAAATATGGTTCTTAATACCTTGCCCTGAAATATTTAAAAGGAACCAGTACAGAGCTGAGGGCAAGAGATCTTCTTCTCTATTATGTAAGCAGAAAGAAACACCAGAACATCAACAGTGTCAGCAGTACTAACGTCACCTCCTAATGATCAAGTGTTATCTGACTAAAGATATGGAAAATTCTTAGTGATGAATTTTTAACAGTGAAATTTGACTTACCTCTTGTGTTCTGCTGCCCTAAATCCATTTTGGAAACAGGCAGAGCATAAATAAATAAACACTCAACTCTTCCCTGGATGTTTGGGTGGAAGCAGGTGGCTATTGAGAAGACGTGGGTCGATGTGTGTGTGAAAGTTAAAAACAAATGTCTTATGAGGCGACTAACTTGAGCACTCAGGATGGAGATCTTTCTTGGATGGGAACCTAGGTCACTTGGGTGTCTTTGCTCTATTGTCAACATTAAAGGTAAATAGACAAGCAGTCCTGCTTGGTAACTTCCTCTATCCTTCCTTTAACCATTTCCCTCCCCATTCCTTCATGGTGGCATTGGGATTTTCTCTCACATGATTATTCTTTTCCTGCCACAATCTTTGCTCTCCCCTTTCTCTGCTGGCCCCCAGCTGCATGTTGGCTCTCACATTAACTTGCCCTTAATCTTCACCATCTTTTGTTGGAAAACAAGAAAGAGCATCCAATGCTACCCAAATGCCTTCCCTTTCTGCCCTCTACACCAGCCTAACATGGGCCTTCCCAATAATTAGTGTGAGCAGATTGTTGAGGGCACACTAGAGGACACTGACAGTTCACTGAGAGCCATTTCCCCTTAGCATCACGGAAGGAACATTCCATTTGAGCTCAAACATGTTTGGATGGCTGTGTTGAGATGAATCTTTCTTCCCCGGGTCATCTGCTCTGTACTCCCAGACTGTTACAGAGCTCATAACGTCCTGTATTGTAATTAATGTGTTTGGGGAGCCGTGTCTCCCTCAGAATAGTGCTGGATTACCTACAGGCAAATTAAATAGACACATATGGCTCTGGTGAAGCAGAGGCACTAAACCAAACAAACAAGTAAAAACACCAACACCAAGAACAAGCAAACAAAAAGCAACAGTATAGAAATGGCAATTTGAAGTTCTAGAAAGAAGCAATTTGAATCTACAGCACTTCACTTTTGTTTCTTTAACACATTTAAATTGTATTTTGAATTACATGTAGGAAGGAGACACCACAAACTGGAAGGATTTAGAACATGCTCAATTCATACTGTGTCTGGACTTGGTGAGGATTGGGGTCTCCTTCAATCACCTGAAACCTTATTCAAAATCCTGTGTTTGTACACGTGGACATTTTTTCAGGGGCGAAAGCCAAAGGGCTCTTAGAGCCTGAACAGTTTAAGAACCACTGCTACTAATGTGAGCTAGAGAGCAGGGCTGTTTGCTTTATCTTTGTGTATCCAAGGCTAGTGCAGTGCTTGGCAAAGTGGGCACACAGTGCTGGTTGATATGCAATGGCTCTATCTCAGCACTGAATATTATTTTTTCCCACATTTTTTAAGTATCAAAGAGATGTAATTAGTGATTCTGTGACCCTACTCTGTTGTGGTTACTTAACGTTTTGGTCTACCTGGCTTGAACACACATACACACATATACACACACATGCACACACTTTATTATTTTTAAATTAGTTTCTAATATTTTAGTAAGCCCTAGGAAAGCATCATTTGCTGTGTTTTAACATGGGATTTGCTACTCATCAAGTCAGAAGTGTTTTTGGGTACTCCATCTTCTCATCTGTCAATTTAAAAATCACCCTGTTAAAATTGGTAGGTGTTGCCTGAAAGCAAAATAAAATTCAGAGAATTTTATCCCCATTTCTCAGAGGTTCTTGCCTATCTGTGTGTGTTAGGGCCTGGAAAACCTGTTTAACATGTGGATTCCAGAGTCCTACCCACATAGATAACTGGTCTGTAATCCATTTTTTGACAAAAGACTCAGCTGATTCTGACAAGGATACTCTGACTTAAAAAACACTGTTCTGGGGGCGCCTGGGTGGCTCAGTCGGTTAAGCGTCCGACTTCGGCTCAGGTCACGATCTCGCGGTCCGTGAGTTCCAGCCCCGCGTCGGGCTCTGTGCTGATGGCTCAGAGCCTGGAGCCTGTGTCAGATTCTGTGTCTCCCTCTCTCTCTGCCCCTCCCCGGTTCATGCTCTGTCTCTCTCTGTCTCAAAAATAAATAAACGTTAAAAAAAAAAATTAAAAACAAACAAACAAACAAAAAAAACCCCACTGTTCTGTGTTAGCTCACTCTCCGCATTAATATTTATTGAGGTATAAATGCAAAGTTAGGGGGGAATAATGAGCTTGTATCACTCTTAGAACTTTCCTTTGAGTCTGCATTTCCATGAGACTAAGTGAATGTGGAAAACTGCTCTAGGGGAGAAGCAGTCGGCCCTGTTTGAGACTTGTAGGGTTTTGTTTTGTTTTCTTTTGAACATGTGGGTAATATCTAAATGAATCAGGAAAAGTCTAAGTACCACAGCGGAAAAACTTCTCGCTTTATACTCTGCTTCATCTTTGGTGCTAGAGCCTATTAAATTTTAACACTGAAACTGATAAGACCCGCAGCCGGTGGATTCCTGAGGATGATGACAAAGGTTGGTAGCACTCAGCCACTCTGTTTATTTGTTTGTTTTTACTTCCTGCAGCTACATGCTAAGTGTATTATAGCTATTTGTGGAACCCTGGCCAGTTGTTGCAGATAAACGTGTTGACAGTACACAGCCTTTCTTCTCGCACACACTCCTGACAAGGGCAGACTGTGCTTGGTTTTGTTTTGTTTGTTTGGAGAACATTTACCAGGTACTTGTATGTGAAAACTACAGCTAGTCGATTTTACATATATTTCATGTACTTCTCAGAATGTCTGCAAGCTAGGGCTATTGCTATTGTATCTATGGTGTATTATTAGGCTGACAGCAGTGGTACCCAATCAGCCCAAGGATTGCAGCCTCCATGCTCTGTATAGCTGTCTCCTTGTCTCCTGCTGGAGCAGTGCTCAAAGGTCCAATGGAGCACCATTTCTTTCATGCAATAATAATACATACGTTAATATTTTTTATCGGGGCATAATCGACATAAAACATTTAGTTTCAGGTGTACAGCACAATGATTCAATATTTGTAAATTTCGTAAAATGATTACTGCAATGAGTTCAGTTAACATCTGTCATCATACAAAGTGCCAAAACTTTTTTTCTCATGAAGAGAACTTTTAAGATTTATTCTCTCAGCAATTTTCCAGTATGCAATACAGTACTGTTAACTATAGTCACCATGCTGTGCATTAGATCCCCAGGATTTATTTATTTTATAACAGGAAGTTTTTACCTTTTAGCCTCCTACACACATTTTTGTCTACCTGCCCTTCCTCCCAATCTCTGGCAACCACCAGTCTGTTCTCTCCAAGTTACATTTTTTGTTTTTGTATTTTTTAGATTTCACATATGAGCAACATCACATGGTATGTGTCTTTTTCTGTTTGACTTATTTCACTTAGTAAAATGCCTTCAAGGCCCATCCATGTTGTTGCAAATTTCATTCTTTTTTATGGTTAAGTAACAGTCTATCATGTATCTATGATATGTGTATATGTCACATCTTCTTCATCCGTTCATCTATCAGTGGATGCCTAGGTTGTTTCCATCTACTGGCTATTATAATTAATGCTTCAATGAACATGGGATGCATATATTTTTTCAAGTCAATGTTTTTCTTTTCTTTGGATAAATACCTAGAAATGGAGTTGTTGGATCATAAGGTAGTTCTCTTTTTCATTTCTGAGGAACTTCCATACTGTTTTCTGTAGTGGCAGATCCAATTTACATTCCACCAACAGTGCACAGGATACGTTAATATTTAAAAATAAATAAATAAATAAATAAATATCATTTCTGATTCTACAGAGGAGAAAGCTGAACTGAATAGGGTTATGTTACTTGCCCAAATTTGGAGCCAATAGTTACAACAAGCAGGATTTGAACCCCAAAGCTTGCAGAGTTGTTCAACAGTGTGTGTACCAGGCCTATTTTTGATATTTTTCCATGGCTGGTCATGCCCCCTGCAAGACAAAGGGTGATTCTTGGGAGGAAAGGGTATCTTCTAGAGAACTTTCTTCCAAGGGCACAGGAGACCAGGAGCTCCTTGAAAGATGCAATTTTACCTTATTCTTATTTTTCCTTTGTGTGTGTGGCCCAGCACCTAGCCCAATAAAAGCTGGTCCCTCTATATTCATCAAAATAGGTAAACAGGTACATTTTAATATACCTTTATACAGGTACATTTAATATACCTCTTGTTTCCTTAATTTTAGTACCTGAGTTAGTGATGGCTAACTTCCATGGAGTACTTGCCAATTGCTTTACAGGCAGTACCTGTAATGAGCTAAATGTGCCCTCCATCTCCACCAAACTAATCCATATGTTGAAGCCCTAATCCTTTCCCTTTTTTTTGTTTCAACTTTGAGGGCATTTTTTTTCATTTTAAATTTTAGTTAGTTAATATACAGTGCAATATTGGTTTCAGGAGTAGAACTCAGCAATTCATCACTTACATGCAACACCAGTGCTCATCCCAACAAGTGCCCTCCTCAATGCCCATCACCCATCTAGTCCACCTCCCACCCACCTCCCTCCATCAACCTCAGTTTGTTCTCTACTGATAAGAGTCTCTTGTGGTTTGTTTCCCTTTATTCTCTTTCCCACCCTTTCCCATATGTTCATTTGTTTTGTTTCTTAAATTCCACACATGATTGAAATCATATGGTATTTGTCTTTCTCTGATTGATTTATTTCTATTAGCATAATACATTCTAGCTCCATCCACGTTGTTGCAAATGGCAAGATTTCATTCTTTCTGATGGCTGAGTAATATTCCATTGTGTGTATACACACACACACACACACACACACACACATACACACATACACACATATGTATATATATATGTGTGTGTGTGTATATATATATATATATATATATATATGTACAAACACATCTTCTTTATCCATTCATCAGTCAATGGACATTTTGCCTCTCTCTATGGTTTGGCTATTGTTGATAACGCTGTTATAAACATTGGGGCACATGTACCCGTTTGCACCTGTATTTTTGTATCCTTTGGGTAAATACCTAGTAGTTCAATTGCTGGATCGTAGAGTAGTTCTATTTTTAGTTTTTTTGAGCAACCTCCATACTGCTCTCCAGAGTGGCTGCACCAGTCTGCATTCCCACCAACAGTGCAAAAACAATACTGGAGGCATCACAATTCAAGATTTCAAGCTATACTACAGCTTTGCGCAGTGGCAGTATCATAGCCAATGAGGTTTATCCGAGGCGCGATTATTGCTAATTGAAAACAAGCTATACTACAAAGCGGTGGTCATCAAGACAGTGTAGTACTGGTACAAAAACAGATACATAGACCAGTGGAACAGAATAGAAAACCCAAAAATGGACCCACAACTATATGGTCAACTAATTTTGACAAAGCTGGAAAGAATATCCAACAGAAAAAAGACAGTACTATCAACAAATGGTGTTGAGAAAACTGGACCACAACATGCAACAGAATGAAACTGGACCACTTTCTTACACCATACACAAAAATAAATTCAAAGTGGATGAAAGACCTAAATATGAGACAGGAAACTACCAAAATCCTAGAGGAGAACACAGGCTGCAACCTCTTTGACCTTGCCCGTAGCAACTTCTTACTAGACATGTCACCGAAGGCAAGGGAAACAAAAGCAAACGTGAACTATTGGGACTTCATCAAAATAAAAAGCTTCTCTACCCTTAGGAATGGGAGAAGATATCTGCAAATGACATATCTGATAAAGAGTTAGTATCCAAGAACTTACCACACTCAACACCCAAAAACCAAACAACTCAGTTAAGAAACGAATAGAAGACATAAATAGACATTTTCCAAAGATGACTTTGAGATGGCTAACAGACACATGAAAAGATGCTCAACATCACTGAGCATCAGGGAAATGCAAATCAAAACCATGATGAGATACCACCTCCCACCTGTCAGAATGGCTAAAATTAACAACACAGGACACAACAGGTATTGGTGAGAATATGGAGAAAGGGCAGGGGGATCTCTAGCCCTAATCCTCTTGTGATGGTATACAAGGTGGTGCTTTTTGGAGGCGGTTAGAGTTAGATGAGGTCATGAAGGTGGGGTCTTCATGACGGGTAGTACCTTTATAAGAAAACACCAGAGAATTTGCTCTTGCTCTGTCTCTACCATGTGAGGACACAGGAGGAAGACAGCTGTCTGCAAACCAGGACAAGGGCTCTGATCAGGAGCCTAAGTGCCTGGCACCTTGATCTTAGACTTCCCAGGCTCCAAAAACTATGAGAAATAAATTCCTGCTGCTTAAGCCACTCAGTCTATAGTATTATGTTATGGCAACCCAACTTAAGACAGTACCTATGTGGGGCGCCTGGGTGGCTCAGTCGGTTGAGCATCCGACTTCGGCTCAGGTCATGATCTCACAGTTCGTGGGTTCGAGCCCTGGATCTGTGCTGACCTCTTGCTCAGAGCCTGGAGACTGCTTCAGATTCTGTGTCTCCTTCTCTCTCTGCCCCTCCGCCTCTCACGCTTTGTCTCACTATTTCTCAAAAAATAAATAAATGTAAAAAAAAAAAAAAGGCAGTACCCTATGAGCTGACACTGAGGTACAGAGAGCTTAGCAACTTCCTCAAAGTCACACAGCTGGGATTTGGAACAGGCTAGTCTGACTCCCCGAGGGAATGGTTGTTCGCTGTGCTAACCTGTTTCCCTACCTTCTGAGGTTTGAAGGGGCACTGAAATATAAAGCAACATCCTGTTGCAGAAATATTTGAGTAAATGAAGGTCATGAAAAGTGTCAGTTACAAGTGGAATATAAATTAAGGTATAAAAATATGACAAATAATGCTGCGAAATTTAGGTCACAGGCAGACCTGGAGACCTTGTCTTGATTCACGCATAGGCATTGATGCCACCATTTTCCATTCCCCCTTCCTAATTCTGATCATCAATTTTGGAAGATTACTGTAGGGTAAGTGCTGCTTCCAAGAAACTGCTGATTCGGAGACATGGACAAGAACTCTGCCTACCAAAATGTCTTGCCTTGTCACCATCTGGTCATGGAGGACTAGTGACCAAATCACAGACTTGAAATTTAGTATCTCTGAATGACATGTCCATTCACCCATTTGCCTTGTTTTGTGTTTTTTTTTTGGGGGGGGGAGCTATGATGTATATCACAGATTGCTTATTTTCAAAATAAGAAATAATAGTGGGATTCTGCCTCAAGGAAACTGCCAAGATCATCTCACAGAAATGACTGAAATTGACATGCAGTTGCAGAGTCCTTTAGTTACTAAAGAATGAGTGACAGAAGCACTTTCAGGTGGAAGGTGTCCAGGGTTAGACCTGGTCTCTCACACTCCACTCTGCCACTTCCCAGCCTTGTGACTTGGGGCAAGTCGCCTAATCTGCACATGTGCCTCAATTTCCTTGCATATAAACTGGGAATATGAAAACCTGTCCTTTGAGCATTGTCATGAGGTTTAAATGAGATAACCTGTATCTGGCACATACCAATGCACAAATAGCTTTGCAACGGCTGTTTTGTTTTTTAACTAGACAAAGACAAATCTTCCCCATTGACATATTTTTCTATAGGAAAACAACAGTATATGCTTTTAACATAAATCTACATCTGACTTTTGTATGATAATGGATAGGATAAGGCACCAGAAATCTTTTAGAATTTTTTTTTTAGGTGAGCTCTATTAGTCTGCATTAAAGAAGCAAAAACCTTTCTCTACAGACTGAGAAGGAAAAGACAGGGGAAAAAAAAACTGGCCAGTTTAAACAATGAGGGATATATTTTTTTTTGTCAGTATCTTAAAGAGGCTTTTCTTATACAAACAGGAGTATTTGCTGGTCAGTACCCAGATTTTTTTTTCTTTTGATGTATATTAAAAAAATTAAAAGGAATATTCTTAGAAAGACATCTGTGCCTGGGGTGACTCACATTTGATCAATCCCTGTGAACCGAGCTTTTCAGGGGATGTGCAATTATTTGCTCAGTTAGGCTTAAACTTTTTATTTATCTAATCACCCCCCTGTAATGCTTTGATCTGAACTTCCAAGGCCTATTTTTCAACCACTTTAGCTACATATTTTAAGTCTTATGGTCTAATCAACCCCAGCCCGTAAAACATGCAATGTCCTGTTTAATGCATCCTATTAGGAAATCAGCTGCCAAATGGATTTTGAAATCTCCCACTTTGTGACTGGGTGAGCTGTTTGGAAGTGTCATTAATGTCATTATTCTGGGAGAGCAGGAGAGAACCGGCAGCCAACTGTACCCTCTGCATCCCGGCTGCTTCTCTCTGCTAACTCTTGCCGAGTGACTCAGAGATGAATCACCGATTTCTGCAGGTGTATGCTTGGGAGTCCTGGAAGCCTTCCACAGCCCAGCGGGGGCACATGTTTGCTTCATTAGTTCATGGGGTTACTCAGTACTTCCAGCTAACTTAGTTTGATTGTACAATAATGTAAAAAAAATATACTGTGTGTGTCTATTTGAGTGTGTGTTTATATGCCACAAATACACTGCAACTTAGAAATTGAAAAGTAAAACCTGTCACTGAGTGATTAGAAAGTGTGCTGACTTAAAATCTTTGGAAAGAAAAATAATTCCTATGTATGTCATTTTTTATTGCACCACATACTTTTGGTAATGGTATTCTTCCTTTTCCTATCTCCTTGATTGGGCCATGTAGGGGACAAGGACCTATCAAGACCTGATGAATTACCAGACTGTAATTTCTTTCTCAGCCTAGAAGCTTTTTTATTTGAGTATCTTCAGACACTTTAGCCTGTCAGAGACTTTTTCTTTTTAAAGAGAGAACACTCAATTTTTTTCTATGGAAACAAAAATGTAAATATAAATATAAAGACAAATATAATCTTTACTTTGTTAACCTCTGAACAAACCTTACTTTTATATGGGAGCAGTGCCTAATGAAGATAACAGCCATCAATTAAATATAGAAACAAGGTTGAAGAATACTGTGATAAAACCACAATGCATAAATTCACCAAACACCAATGGTCTTTAATCATGATCTACGACACAACATAGTACACAATGGTAATAGCTAACATTTGATTCCTTCCCATGTCCTAACACCAATTAAAATGCTTTACATATACTAATTCTTTTACTTCTCAGAACAACCCTGTGATATTGATACTATTATTGTCCTCATTTTATAGGCTAGAAACACTAGGCTAAGGCTTAAGAAACTTGCCTAAGGTCTCACACAGATAAAGGATGAAGCCAGGGGATACCTAGGTGGCTCAGTCAGTTAAGCTTCTGACTCCTGATTTCAGCTGGGGTCATGATCTCAGGATCCGTGGGTTCGAGCCCTATGTCAGGGTCTGCCCTGACAGCTCTGAGCCTGCTTGGGATTCTCTGTCTCTTTCTCTCTCTGCTCCTCCCCTGCTTGCGTTCTCTCACACTCACCCCAACCCAGCCCCCGGAAAATATACAATACAATACAACACAATACAATACAGGATGAAACCAGAATTTAAAATAATAAAAACAAAAAAACAAAGAGTATTTACAGCTCTAAATCCCTTCCTTGCCTCTCAGCTGGGTAGATTGATGCCATGTCTAATCACAACCAAGCAGAAATCTGGGTTTTATCTTCTGGAGAGGTACCTGAACTATAGGATACCAGGCACATACTCCAACCCTAACATTAACTGTAACCCTAAATCATAAACCTGAAACACCTAACCCCTAATGCTAATTCTAACCCTAATCTTAAGCCTAACCCTCTGTAGAGCTCTCTGAACTGCAGTACACAAGGCACATATCCTCACCCTGACCCTAGTCCTGCCCCTTACCCTTTCCCTAACCCTAACCCCAACCCAAACCCTAATCTTAAAGATGTAGTAACATTTCTATACATATACACATGTATATATAGGAATATTACTCAGCCATTTAAAGTATGAAATCTTGGCATTTGTAGTGAAATGGTTGGAGTCAGAGTATTATGTTAAGTGAAATATGTCATTCAGAGAAACGCAAATACCACATGATTTCACTCATATGTGGAATTTAAGAAACAAAACAAATGAGCAAAGAGACAAAAAAGAGACAGAGAGGCAAACCATGAAACAGACTCTTAACTCTAGAGAACAAACTGATGGTAGCCAAAGGGAGGTGGGTGGGGGGATGGGTGAAATAGGTAATGGAGACGAAGGAGGGCACTTGTGATGAGCACAGGGTGATGTATGGAAGTGTTGAATCACCATATTATACAGCTGAAACTAATATTACACTGTATGATAACCGGAATATAAAAGTTTAAAAAATAAAAAATGAAAAATAAAAATAAAACCAGCCAATCAGCCTCCAGAACCTGCATTGCAAAACTGTGCTATTATGGTCTAATGACAGGTTTTTAAACAAACACTGCAGAATCTTTATATCCAAATGGATCCTGCCCACTCCAGAGTTGTCACCTATGTATACTCTAGGTTATTCCAAATGTTGCCATGGTTCAACAAATCTACATCTTTCTCTCAAAAAAATTTTTTTTTTAATTTTCCTCTAAGCCTATGGCTGGTTGTTCAAATATTACCAGTAAAACATTTACTCTAACCTCAGATTTGAGTTTTGGAAACAGTCAAAAGAAATTCAGAAGCAGGTTGGCGAAGAGAGGAGGAATCAAGTTTGGTAAGGAGGTTATTAGTTAAACTGTCTCTAAAGATAATTTTCAAATGGAGGTTCTAAAGTTCCAAACACATTTTGTATAGTGGCAACATCATTAAAACACACTTGTAGAGGCGTCTGGGTGGCTCAGTCAGTTAAGTGGCATCTGACTCTTGATTTTGACTCAGGTTATGATATCACAGTTCTGAGACTAAGCCCTGAGCCAGACTCCATGCTGAACATGGAGACTCCTTAAGATTCTCTTTCTTCTTCTCCCTCTGCCCCTCCCCTCCCTACCATGATCTCTCTCTCTCTAAAATAAAATAAAATAAAATAAAACTTGCAAAGATCATTCTAAAGAGCATTAGATAGATGGAGAGCAGTAGCATAAATGTGTCTGATACTGTATTCATTCTCTAAACATGTGACACCACACTATTAGGTCATGATTCAGTAGCTGCTACTTGGTCACATGACCTGTCATAAGCCCTTTTGATTCTTTTCTGTGTACGAATTTATATATACATATATAAATTTTATATAAATATATATAATTAACTCTCTCTATATATAAAACTATATGTCACTATCCTGGCAAGAAAGTGACAGCCAATCAAAATGGATAAATAAAGGATAATATACAAGGTTACTTTCTTGCTTGCTTAACTCCTGCTGATGCCCCATTGACTAAACCCCACATGAATCTAGGCAGCAAAGAATCTGTCTGTTGTCCTATAGAGATCACCTTTCTGGGGCACAGGACATGATGAGAGAAGTCCCAGAAGGGCAAAGCACAGGGACCAATTGTACCCAGGGGGCTGTCTCCAAATATGGTTGGCAAAAATCCAAATTTTCTCTTTATTCTCAAGCCTGTTTTCCATCTGGATCATACTTTCCTAGAAGAGAGGAACGGGAACATGGTAAACATGTTTCATATACAGATTATTTCTTGGTTGCTAAACTGGCCTGGGGAATGGAAAGAGAAGAAGAATCTGTGCTTTATTGAGTGCTGCTATGTGCCAGGTAGTTAACCTACATTAAAAAAAAAAGACTCATTATAGGAAGATAGCGTTGCTTTACTTATGTGGTCTTCCCCCCCAAAATCTATAACTACAGTCTAATTATGAGAAAAACATCAGACAGATATCTCTTGAGGAACAATCTATAAAATATCTAAGCTGTCTTCAAAATATGCTCAAAACTCTCAAGGTCTTCAAATACAAGGAAGTTTTGAGAAACTATCCAAGTTACCAGGAAGAGAAAAAGGACAAAACAATGGAAATCCCCATAAAGGATGGACTTCAGCTCATAATGACATCACTAATTGTGACAACTGTAGCATACAATGTAAGATGTTAATAACAGGGGAAATCGGGTACAGAGCATATGGGAACTCTCTGTACTATCTTCACAGCTTTTCTGTAAATCTAAAGCTACTCTAAAATAAAAGTTGTATTAAAAAAGAAGAAAAAGTCCTAGTGCTTCACTTTACTTGGAGCGTAAGAATGAGGATGAGGAGGAACAAGGGGAAGGGGGAGGAGGAGGAGGAGGGAAAAGAGGACAAGGCGGAGGAAAAGGTAGAGGAGGAGGAGGAGGAAAGACTCCGTTTCTTGGTTCTTTCCCTCATGGCCATTATGCTGCACAGCCAGCATTGTAGCAGTCAGGGGGTCCTGCCACTTCCTGACTAGACACCTTAAGCAAATGCTTAAATGTTTTCACCTTATGATGTGAAGTATTATATTAGATTACTGACCCTTAAATTTTCTGAGACCATAGGGCCTTAGAATTTAATATGAAGGACACCAATAATATTTCTCTTCAAAAGTCATCTCCCCTTCTAAAAAGACAAAAAAAAAAAAAAAAAAAGGAAGCAGTGTATGCATGATTAAGAAAAAAAAAGGACTGGGACACTTGGGTGGCTCAGCTGATTAAGCAACTGACTCTTGATCTCTGCTCAGGTCATGATCTCACGGTTTGTGAGATGGAGTCCGCATCAGTCTTTGCACGGACAGTGCAGAGCCTGCTTGGAATTCTCTTTCCCTCTCTCTCTGCCCCTCCCCTGCTCGTGCATGGGCTCTCTCTCTCTCTCTCTGTCTCAAAAGTAAATAAATAAGCTAAAATAAAGGCACTTAAGCAAGTATTGCAGCAATGAAAAATTAACATATATCTGATTTTAATAACAGAAATAATAAATTCTATTCTAAGAAATAATAAATTCTACTCCTAAATATTTACTAGAAGAGTGTTTTCTGTCTTCTTCTGATGCCAAACACTCGCCTCCCTAAAACATATATGTACATCAACATACACTATACCATGAATCACATACTATGACGTGTGTACCCGTGGGGTATAGGAGAGCCACCTTTTGGTGTACAGGCCTCTGGTTCACCATCAGAGCCCAAACGTCCTGTGAAGGGGCATTTTATTTTACTTTGCATTGAGCCTGAGTCTCTCCCGGGACTGAGAAACACTTGCTTGGAAGGTCCAAGGCAGAGGGAGTGCCTAGTACCTGCCAAGCCTGCCTGCACAAGGCAAAGTTCCTGATAGACAAGCAGGCTCTGCAATGCTCCCCTGGGTCAGTCTGAAATTTTTGTAGTACCGTTAACACCATCCCAGACTGCCCACCTTGCTCTGTCTTGTGTGTGGCACTGTGTGCGGGGCCCTGTCTCACTTCGGACTGGCAGAAGGGGCAGTACAGCACTGGCAAGGAGGCTTGGCTTTGTCCCATTGCAGGAAAGCCCACCTTCTCCTCACGGAGCACAAGTGAGCACAGAAGAGAAGCAGCAGGTGGAGTGAGAAGTGTGAGGACTTTGCAGCCTGCAGAACTGGGTTTGGATCTGCCTTTACCTTTGGCTGCTGTGTATCCTTGGGTCAGTCTCTTAAAGTCTGTTTTCTCATCTCAGAAATAGGATGTGAACCAGAGATAACGCCTATAAGGTGTCTGACACGTGATGAGAGTTCGTCAGATAGCAGTTATTACTGGCAACCGCAGGCATGGCCTCTTGTGTGAGGCCATGAGGACTATCATTTTTCTTTCTAGAATCCTGACCGCTCATTTGCCCTAGAGTAACTAGGAGCACTTTTCAGTTAGGTCTTTAGCATTTCATTTTTCTCTGGCTTCTTTCCTCTTACTAGACCGAATCTGACAATTGTTTGAATCCCCTACAGTCGTCTGAAAGAGACGCACAGGAGGTACGCTAGGTAATCTTTGTTCAATGAATAAGACTTTTCATTAACTTTTGAAGTTAACTCCACAGCACGTGTACACAGGAATGCAAAAGTGCGTGAGTGTATGCACACACAGACCCACATCCACCACATCCTCTCCACACACACACATATGCGGCCCGACAAACACATCCTTTTGAAAAGCAATACGGGCAAATTTGTAACTCAGTGAGCCAAGCCACAAGCCCTGTGGATTTCAAGTGGTTCTTTGCACCAACTTAAATTAATTTTTAAAATGTGCGAGTGAATGGATGCTCTGAAATTGAATATTAAAGCATTCTACAGAAAAGTGCCAAAGAATAGCTACATATATCCATGAACAAATTTCTGACAATAAGGGGGCTTTTGAAGTTTTCAGGAGAACATTGTTTCCAATGCCTACTTCAAACACGAAAGCGAAGATGTGCCAAATTCTGAAGTACTCTCCCTGCTTCCATTAATGGGAATTCAATTCTGTCAAGATAATGCTATTCTAATTGCTCACCAAAAATAATGGCCACATCATATTTATTATTAGTCCTTTTGAATTCTAAAGAATCCATTCTGAAACATGAGGTTCATGCTACGGTTCTCAGCACAGACTTGATCAGCACTTTCCTTCTTCAGTTTTGGAGCATTTTCTCTGAGTATGACAAAGATGTACATGGGAAGTATGTCTCCAACGCACCTCTACGAGCTCCGAAAGTTTCCCGAAAGGAGTGTAATGTGAAAAAGCACATAGAACTAAGTGGTTTATTTTTTATTAAAAATAATTTACATACAATACCATGTTAGTTTCGGGTGTACAACATAGTGATTTAATATTTATATACATGATGCTCTGCTCACCACCATAAGCCTAATCACTATACAGAGCTGTTACAATATTATTGACTCTACTCCCTGTGCTGTACATTTTATCTCTCTGTCTTATTTATTTTAGAACTGGAATATTTGTTCCTCTTAACCCTCTTCCCCATTTCCATCCATCCCCCCTTTCTGGCAACCATCAGTTTTTTCTCTGTATCTATGAGGCCGTTTCTGTTTAGTTTCATTTGTTCATTTGTTTTGTTTTTCAGATTCCAAATAGAAGTAAAATCATATGGTATCTGTCTTTATCAGTCTGACTTACTTCACATAACATGATGTTCTCTAGGTTCAAGTGGCTTGTTGCAAGTGGCAAGATTTCATTCTTTTTTATGGCTGAGTAATATTCCATTATGCGTATAAATATACCACATCTTCTCTAGAGGAAGATTCATCTATTGAGGGACATTTAGGTCACTTCTATATCCTGGCTACTGTAAATAATGCTGCAATGACCATAAAGGCACAGATATCGTTTCAAATTAGCGTTTTCGTTTGTGTTATCTGGAGGTGAAATTGCTGGATCACATGGTGGTTGTATTTTTTATTTTAACACAGTTTTTTGTAACTTAATACCGGTAGTGCACCAATTTACATTCCCACCAAAAGTGCATGAGGGCTCCCTTTCCTTCACATCATCACCAACATTTGCTGTTTCTTGTTTTTTTGATAATAGCCATTCTGACAGGTGTGAGGTGATATCTCATTGTGGCTTTGAATTGCATTTCCCTGATGGTGAGTGATGTTGAGCACCTTTTTGCATTACCTTTATGTCTTCTCTGAAAAATGTCTATTCAGATCCTCTGCTGATACTTTAATCAGATTTTTTGTTTGCTATTGAGTTATATGAATTCTTCATATATTTTGGATGTTACCCTCTTATTGGATATATCATTCATGAATGTCTTCTCCCATTCAGTAGTTTACCTTGTCATTTTGTTGATGGTTTTCTTCCCCGTGCAGAAGCTTTTCAGTTTGATGTAGTCCTGATTGTTCATTTTTGCTTTTGTTGCCCTTGCCTGAGGAGGAAGATCCAAAAAAATATCCCTTAGACAGATGTCAAAGAGCTTATTGCCTGAATCACTGAATTTTACTCCTGAGGCCAATATTGCATTGCATGTTAACTAACTAGAATTTAAATTTAGACCTTTTAAGAACTTATGCCTATGTTTTCTTCTAAGAGTTTTAGGGGTTCAGGTCTTAACATTTAAGTCTTTAATCCCCTTTGCATATGGTGTAAGAAATTACATTCTTTTTCATGTTGCTGTCCAGTTTTCCCAACACCATTTGTTGAAGAGACTGTCTTTTCCCCCATTGAATATTCTTGCCTCCTGTGTTGTAGACTAATTTGACCATATAAGTGTGGGTTTATTTCTGGACTCTCTATTCTGTTCCATTGATCAATGTGTCTGTTTTCGCCTCAGTACCATGCTGTTTTGATTGCTACAGCTTTGTAGCATAGTTTGAAATCCAGGAGCGTAACACTTCCAGCTTTGGTCTTTTTCAAGATTGCTTTGGCTATATGGAGTATTTGGGGATTCCATACAAATTTTAGGATTATTTGTTCTAGTTCTGTGAAAAATGCCCTTGGTATTTTGCTAAGGATCACATTGAATCTTTATGTTACTTCGGATAGTATGGTTTTAACAATGTTAATTCATCTAATCCACAGACACGGTTTTAAAGAAAAAAAAAAGCAAAGACCACTAGCTTTTCAACTTAAATCTAGCTTCATCACTTAACAAGCTCTGTGACCTTAGGAAAGTTGTTAACTTCTTGGTTTTATTCCTTCAGTGGTAAAATATGGGGAAAAATACCCATTTCCCATGGTTATTAAGCATTTTAACTGAGATGATAAACAGAAAGTGGTGCATAGTTGAAACAGCTAGAACACAGAACTTTGGTCTGCAAAAAAAATGGATAATTAAAGAACAAAAGGTAGTTTATAAGAAAGAGCCTTGCCTTCTTTGGAGAAGCCTAATGCTGCCTGCTATAGGTGCTGTGTCCAAGGCTAAGAGCTGCAGTGACCACTTACCTCTCTAATCCCCCTTTAGTCTGGGAGTAACCAAGAGATGAAAGGTCTGACAATGCCACATGTGACCATTTACCAGTGGTAAAGACATATGGTCTGCTCAGGAAGATCCCCTTCTAAGAAAGGCATTTGCCAGGTTTCCAGGAGCCAGAATTCCCACATCAATGATGCCCTTGCTATGGGTTAGAGACACAACTATACCCTTACTATCTCAACCATTCTCACAATATTCTGTCAACCTCCATTACCTGTGTTTATCCAGTGCCTAGTATTATGCCCGGCACAGAACAGACCTTCACTAAAGAGGAAGAATCTAATGAGAGAAGGAAGTGAAGAAACAAATGGATGAGCTCTCTGTCCTAGTCTTCTCTTTATGTCATTCTCTATGTTTAGTACTTCACCAATCCTTCCTGCTTTATTCAGGTCATCCATTTGGCATTTACTTATCCCTCAGCAATACTCACCTCCTCAAGGAAGACTTCCATGATCTATCATACCCCCATTCCCAGCCTAATGAGAATCCACTGCTCGATTCTTCCTTGCAGCTCAAAGAGTATGGTGTTTGGATAATGCTTGCGCACTTGAGCTGTCCCGTGTTTTTATTTATTATCTCCCCATTAAACCCTATGAGGGAAGGAATTGTCTTCAGCATCTTGAAAAATGTTTTTTTAATGAGTTTTTGGTTTATTTAGGTAAGGGCCTAAAATACTATGAGCTTTATTTATACAAAGTAAAACTAAACAGTAGTCCTGCCCTCAGAATGCTTAGTTAGCAGGGAAGGTGAGATCTATAGCTGTAAAGTAGAAAGCAAAGAGCACTGAAACACTGATATGGATGAAGATAGCAGGAAGAGAAGGGTCAGTTACATCTTCCAGATGGCATAATGAGGGCATATTGCCGGAGGAGGCACCGCTGAAGTCAGGTCAGGAAATATGGTAGGAAAGGCACTCCTGGTGGAAGAGAAAATATGTGCCAAGGCACGGAGAAGGCTCATGACAAACAGTTAGATCCCACTTTACAGTTTCAAAGGGCCTTTCCTTCTCTCATTGGTTCTGCACAACAGCTGGGTGTTGAGGACAAGGCAACGGTTACCTGACTGCTTCCACAAAAGGTGCAGAAGGCTACGGGACTCACCTAGAGTAGCAGTTGAACTAGGACATGATGTGACTGTTAGCAGAGCTGAAGCCTCACTCTGGGTCCACAGTGAAAACTCCCTCTTTGGAAAAAGCAATGACCCCCGTGGAAATCAGGCAGTCCTTGCTTATTGGTGACCAGTGGCTTGGAAGGGGGGCAAATAAATGATGCACCTCTTGCTACCTGGAGGGCAACAATCCAAGAGGCTTGTGGGTTCCTGGAAGGACCTGAGGACCCTGGGTGTTAGGGGTGAAAACTGATCACAAACACTCCTCTGGGCCATCTCTAAACAACGGAGGACCATGTGAGGCAGGTGACATGCCCGGGGGTGGGGGGGAAGGCCTCCTAATAATAATGAGCAGTAGCACTAGTGAGCCCTCACTCTGGGCTGGGCACTGTGCTCTTTGTCTTACATGGATGATCTCATCTGATTCTCACAATAAACCTAGCAGGTAGGTTTCCATCCCTCCTTTACAGATTGGAGAAACTGAGGCTCGGAAAAGTGAGGAAACATTTCCTAAGTACACAGCTGGGACGGGGTGGAGTCCAGATCCAGATACAGGGCTCTTAATTATGTGTACCATGAACCCCTTTGGCCATCTGGGGAAGCCCATGGACCACTTTCCCAGAAAAAATGCCTTTAAATGTATATTATAAAATATGTAGGTTTCAAAGACCAATTGTGTTAAAATTTAAAAATATTTTAAAATATTAAAAAGCAAAATTTTATGTAGTAAGATATGGGCTTCCTTGCCAATGGATTAAAGGATAAGAGCTGGTGGCAGGTCATGATTTAGAAATCATGATAAGTGTAAACAACATTTTGAGATAAGAACAATAACTGTGATGAGATATGAAAATATCTGTGACTTCACCTGATTTCGCCAAGTCATAGGTACCACGAATGCTACTGTTGTTCCATCCAAAACAGAAGAAAATGCTACACTTCAGTTAAAAGTTAGTGGAAATTAAAATGTGTTGTTTCCAGGGGCACCTGGGTGGCTCAGTCGGATGAGCATCTGGCTTCGGCTCAGGTCATGATCTCACATTTGGTGTGTTTGGACCCCACATCGGTCTCACTGCAGTCAGCTCAGAACCCTCTTCGGATCCTCTGTCCCTCTCTCTCTCTCTGCCCCTCCACCGTCGGCACGCTCTCTCTAAAAAATAAACAAACATTTTAAAAAAATGTGCTGTTTCCATTCAAGTTTACAAGCCTCCTGAATTCTCTTTAGTTAGGAACTCCTGGGCCAGGCTATACTGTCTTCTTGTGCCCGGGACCTTGACTGGAAGGGTCCTTGAAGCTCCATTGCAGCCCTGATTGGTGGGGCAAGGGTTTTAAAACACCTCCTGGGAAGGAGTGATGCCTAGGGTGTAGCAGGGCCACTCTCTTGGTGGGGGTGGGGGTGGGGGTGGGGGCGAGAAATGCACAGATGGGCTGACAGGGCCAAACTGGATCTAAGGGCTGAAAAGGTAAATACAGGAGAGTGATGGGGCAGAAGGAAAAGGGGCTCCCAGTGATGGCTTGATGCATGGTGCATGGTTAGGGAGAGGAGGGCAATGCACCATGCATCATTGTGGCACCATTGTGCCATTGTGGCATCTGGCACCATTGTGCCAGAATCCTGCACATCATTAGTATCTGGTGCCCAGAAAAGAGAGGACTGAGGGCAGAGGTGGTAGAGAGCAAGGGAGAAGTGAATGGCAAGGATACCGTCCTTTTCCTCCCCTGGAGGTAACATGAAAGAACAGGGAATATAGGGGCGCCTGGGTGGCTCAGTCGGTTGGGCGACCGACTTCGGCTCGGGTCATGATCTCACAGCCCGTGAGCTCGAGCCCCGCATCGGACTCTGTGCTGACAGCTCGGAGCCTGGAGCCTGTTTCAGATTCTGTGTCTCCCTCTCTCTCTGCCCCTCCCCCGTTCATGCTCTGTCTCTCTATGTCTCAAAAATAAATAAACGTCAAATAAAAAAAATTAAAAAAAAAAAAAAAGAACAGGGAATATGGAGCAAGATCAAGTTGGCCAAATCCTGTGTCCTCACTTTCCGGTTCTATGGCCTTTAGGTAAATCGCATTCCCTCTTGGGGCCCACATTTCCTGAGTGTCAGGAAGGAACCAAAACATTAAACTCTCAGTCCATTTGAAGGATTGACTCACTGATTGGCACTGGGCAGAGTTCCTGGCACGTGGCTGCTGTCTGATAAAATTAGGTTGAACTATATGAGATGGCTGTTTTTGTAGGTCAAAAAGTAGTTGAATATGGATAGTTTTATGTGGTTCCGATTATAGTTCCTGGCAAGCAGGGGAGCTGATGTGAGCATACCCAGCTCCCTTTGGTGGATTCATTTTTAATATGGGATTAAGAGAATCCAATCACCTATGTTCCCACTCTACCTCCTTTGGGGAGGGGTATTATTAAGAACTTCCTTCTGCACCTTCATCCCATGATACAGAGTAAATTCTGTAAAGGAATGTTTATGGCAGCATTCTCCATGGTATTCCAGGGAGTGATAAATCACAAATCACAGATGGCATAAGAGGAGTCCTGTGACCTGTCAGTGGATGAATAAGAGGAGGAAGAAGGACTTTACCGTCTTTAGACTATTTTTTTGGTGTGAGTTCTAAAAAAACCTAGAGAGGTGAATTGAAAAACCCTGCTGTCTGGATCTGAGTTTAACCCTTGCTTCATACTTAACACTTAATTGCCTGTATGACTTGGGCCCATCACAGTCACCTTGACCCTCAATCTTCTCATCTGTAAGAAGAGAATATTAGACTAGATCATCTCCAAGATCCCATCCATGAGTAACCTTTTAAAAAAAAACAATTTTTTAAGGTTTATTTATTATTTATTTTGAAAGAGAGACAGCATGAGATAGGGAGGGGCAGAGAGACAGGGAGAAAGACAATCCCACTGACAGTGCAGAGCCCTACACGGAGCTTGAACCCATGACAATGAGATCATGACCTGACACGAAACCAAGATTTGGACACTTAACCGACTAAACCACCCAGGTCCCCCCATCCATGAGTACCCTTGACCATCAGGCTCTGGTTTGCTCCTCAGCTCTGTACTGGGAAGCCACAAGTTCATTCTGGATCTGGTTAGCCATCAGCTCGGCAGTATAACTATAATTCAACCTGCAAAATGGGGTTTATGGAACCCAAGTTTGGAGGTGCATCTGCAGACCTGGATGGATGTCTAGGAAGTCACATGGAGGGGTCTTGCCATGAAGCAAAGTGAGACCCAGCAGAAGCATACAGGGTCAGTGAGGTGATGCAGAGGAATAACTATTTTAAAGTATAGTTTTCTAAAAGTTCATTTCATATTAAATTATAAGAACCTCAGGGAAAAGTGATTACTAGCTCTTTCTGCAGTAATAAAACAGCCCTTGGGGCAAAGAAGCACTAAGGCTTAATACATCTAAAAATATCTTATTTTTCTACAGCTTGATTGAAACTGATGTAGGTGTGCTTGGCATTTGACTTGGGGAGGTCGTGCCTTTTTTTCTTCTTCTAATAATACTGTTTGGCAGCTTTTCACTCTATCTTACCACAGATCTTTGCCAAAACTTGAATTTACTTCCGTCAGATTAACTGTCTCCAAAAACAAACTGGCATTTCTTCTAAGGGCTCCGATTAAAAGGATAAGCTTGAGTGACACTCCCTTAAATGGCTGGATGTTCTCACAGGGCTAGGAAATCAGAAATGGAAAAGTAGCAGGGCTGAATTTAGTCACAGGGCAGCAAAGGCTTTTGGACGGGGAGAGGGGCTGCATCTGACTGTGCCGTGTTTAGAAACAATGGGTGAACTATGATTTTGAATACACATGTCTCAAAAAACTGTGAGAAGAAATCTTTTCAAATCTCTTCACTGCTGCTTTGCTCTAGGTCCTAATCTTCCGGCATTTTATTTGTTTTAAATATCGCCTTCCATAATTTTAGCGATCAAATTACGTTGGCTTCCCAAACCACCAACGAAATAGACATTCTTCTAGTTGCACTGCTGAATGCGTATGGAATTTGAATGAGTAAACTATGTATGGGCCAAAGACCTTCCTTCAACATTCCAGGAGACAGAGAGGAGAGTCCAGGAAAAAGGAAAGCAAGAAGAGCTGAAGGAAACATTCTCCAGTTTTCCCCTCACTCTCTGTCTATAATTTGGCCCCTCAAGAATAAGAGTAAGAGACAAATAATTTTCCAAGAAGGCATTTTTCTGTTTTTTACCTGTTGTTTTTTAGTAACTTCCTTTTAAATGTACTATGTTGAGAAAAAATAGGGAGTGGCTAGAGAAGAAACAAACTGGGTTGCCGATTTTCTTGACAAGTTACAAATGTGAATATTCAACAAATACAAAGTTCAAGTGAGATAACATTTCAAGAACTAAGTCAAAATGTGGCTCCTGAACATTCTCTAGCCTCCCCCAGCTTCACAACAATCCGTGTTCATCAAGTAATAGAATACTGAATGAAAGGGTCCTATGAGAAGTCTGTGGAAACTCTTATGTCAAATGTGAATATTAAGCTAACTTCTCTAATCCTGTATTGAGACCAACCACCCAAAACTGTAGGACAAAATAACTATTAATTCTTCCCCCACCTAACTTTCAATACTCAACCTGAGAAGATGTAGGATCAGTAAATAATGCTTTGAAGTCATTCTGAGAAAAAACATTTTACTCAGATTGCCATATATACTTAAACTTTTTCATTGCCAAAATCCAAACTTCTCTGAGTTGGAACCTATTTGGCTTATCTAAGCAAGGTATGTTATATTTATATTTTATTTTATCTAACTCTTTGGATCCTGAAAATTAGATTGCTATCATTAACCTAGGTAAGTTTTGCTGTGCAGAAGTCAGAAATGGATGATCATCAGTGTCAAAGCCATTAAGTTGCTAAATCTTCTTCCATTTTCCCTATAAGGATGAAAAGCGGGGTTAGCCCATGGATTACTGGGTAACTCCTCAGGTGCCTTTGGTTGTGATATAAATATCCATCAAGAATGGGATTGTTCATAAAGACCTGCTATACATTGAAATGAATTAAAAATATATCTCAGTCCTCACCGACAGTCATCTGAACATAAGCCACTTGGTATATTAGACTGACAACTGCTGGTGAACAGAATTGTTCCTGGGACTTCATATGTATTTTTATATCTAATCTCTGAAACAAATGGTTGCCCAACTTTTTTTGATCACATGCCCCCAAAGTATCATAGTTTAGAACATACACCCTCAAAATATTCATATTGCCCTAATATATGCGTTTATTTCACTACCGTATTATATACATTATGAAATATGCACAAAAACAGAAATTTTAAAAGAATCAGATGAATATGAAACAAACATTATTTTAAATAATTATTTTAGTTCTTAAAGGCACAAAATTATTTTGTCCTTAGCAAAAATATAATAATATTTTAATGAGACCAATATAATTAAACGTGTCATGTTCTGTGAAAATTTTGACTTATCAGTTTCTGAATCAAAAGCCTGGCTCTAAGTTCACTTTATTTTTATACTTGTTATTAATGATGTCAAGGATTAAACATATTGTCATTTTTTTTAGCTTGATGTGGCTACTAATGAGTTCATACTAGGGGAAGGAGAAGTGTCAGCTTGGCCATTTTTTGCTCATTTTTATTCATACTATTAATATCAATTTCAATATATGGTTTCATTGTAGGGATCTTCCAAACCCATTAGTCCATTTTGTGAGGGATCCTGCAGTTAACACAAGATAATGTATCTTGCAGTTAACACAAGATAATGTAATCCACAACGCCCTTTAGTTGAACATATAAAAACTATTGCTTTACAATATACTGAAAGCAAACCTAATGGATGAGGATGCCTGGCCAGCTCTCTGGGATGTGGTCCCTCCCTCAAGATCCCTTCTGAGGTATGTGAGCCCTATGGTCCTCTGATATATAGGACAAGCCATCCATGCATCCAGCATTGAGGTCAGCAGAAATGTATATAAATTAATATATTTGTGTAAAACTGTAATGCATAACACACACACACACACACACACACACACACACACACATAATGAAAATGCACCACTGCTTGCTTCTTCCATACCTGCTAGGATGAGCATACCTGATTTTGGAGGCCATTTCTCAAGGTAGTTCACATTGTAAAATACATATTGTTTATCTTCATTTTACTGATGAGAAAAAATAAGTTGCTGAAGGTTGCAAGTCAGTGACTTTTTTCTGCAGCCTGTATTTTCCCATAAATACTGGCAAAACAACAACAACGCAGTTAGGTAGCTTAGTCACCACTGTTTTTGTTTTACTTTTTAATTCCATTCTTTAAGACTCTTGTTTTAGGAGGGAAACATATTTTCATTTGGTAGGATATGGGAAAAAAGGTCCTAAGCCAGTTACTAATAATGATCAATAAAATTCAGTGGGATCTGAACAAGAAATCAGTCAATAGTACCCTAATATTAAAATAATCAATGTTCCAAAGCACCTGGCTGGCTCAGTTGGTGGACGATGAGACTCTTGATCTCCAGGTTGTGAGTTCGAACCCCACGTTGAGTATAAAGATTACTTAAAAATTAAATCTTTAAAAACTAACAATAATCCATGTTCCATTATTCCTATTATCTGGTTATTCTAACCATTCCCCCATCTTCTTTATTTTTCTTCCCATCCATCAGTTGTATTGATACCCTAATCATCCTTCTCACCAGCACACCTACCAACTAGGGTTCAGTCTTCTTTACTGGCACAGACTCAGAATTTTCATGTCTACATGTAAAATAAAAATAACTTCAGCAAGATGAAGGAATGATTTTAAATATTATTTGATAATAGGAGTCAAACTCACACTAGTCCTTTTACATGAAGCTTTTTATATTATGAAAATAATTTAGGGGAGCCTGGGTGGCTCAGTCAGTTAAGCACCGGACCCCTGATTTTCACTCAGGTCATGATCTCACGGTTCGTGAGTTGGGCCCTGTGGCAGGCTCTGCACTGATAGAACGGAGCCTGCTTGGGATTCTCTCTCTCCCTCTCTCTCTGCTCCTCCCCACGCATGCTCTCTCTCTCTTAAAATAAACATTAAAAAAACAAGAATTTACATTTGGTATATACAAAATTGGAGAATATAGAAAAAGGAGAAGAAAAAATACCTATAACTCTGTCACCCAAAATAATTACTGTTACTATGTTAGTGTATTACCTTCTGATATTTTTTCCTATTTTTCTTTCATATAGTTGTAATCATATTGAATATGCAATTTTGTACCCTGCTTTTTTTTGCCTTAATATAATATGATAAACATTCTCCCTGTTATAAATTCTCATAAATAAGTATAAGTTTCTGTAGAGGCATAATAATCGATCACGTGGGTGGCAGCATACTTTTACATGCATATCAGTCCTTGAGATAGGAGAGAAATAAATGATGTAGGCAAGTATAGTCAGGTCATGATTCCAACTCTAATGGGAAATATGAGTAGACTAAATAGTTGAAAATCTATTGTATTTTCCTTTCCTTTGGTGACTAATTTTACTAAGACAAAGTTATTTTGTATTTCTCAAACACTTATTCAAGTGATTCAAGGAAAGTGATTCAAGAATACAGTAACTAGCAAAGGAAAATCAATTAAAAAATTACATATATATGTAATATACATTATATACATATATAAATATTATATTGCCTTATATTAAATATTCTATTAAAATATTAATGAAAGTTTTTTGTATGTACAATATTTTAATAAATTATTTTTAGGTTGCAGTTTCTTATCACTTCTAATATTATTAGTGTTGATTGCCAACATGAAAGATTGGCCACTATTTTATGAATATATTTTTGCACCAGTGAAGATGATATTAAAAAAAAGGCGGCTAACTTTTACATGACAATTTCCACTTTTTAAAATAATAAGTATTGTATATAATGAAAAAAGAAACAGAAAACATTCACGAAACTATTCTTGAATACAAGCTGGAGAATGACCATGTAAGAAAATGGGATGATGATCAACTATGGAAAAAGTATTGTTAGTATCTTTCCTCTTTTCTCCTATATACTATTTGCAATAAGGGTTCTTGCTTGATGGTAAGGTACAATGGTATAATAATTATATGGTATAATTATAAAATTATTTTAAACCAAATAATAGACAAAATTTAAGAGGTGTTTTTCTATGTATATATGCGTGTATATGTATATATGCATATATGTCCACTTTCTGTGTTTAATACAATGTCTTATTTTATGAAACACATTTTATGAACCAAATTTGATTATCTCTGTATATGAAAAAAAGTAACAAAGCCTGTTTTAAAATTTAGTCAACTAGATATATAGTTCCATTTAGACAAAAATGTTTCAATAATTTCACTGCATTTGTTTTAACTCTCTCAAAAAATGGTTTCAAATGGTTCTGGCTTTCGAATAAAACCAGTGCTCTGTCTTTGAACAACTGAATATATTGAGTTCTAAGATTCTGTGTGGCTGCAAAGTGCTTAAGCCATTTCGGGTTATCTGTACAGTGCCACTTCAAGCAATTGAAAAAAAGTGAAGAATCTGATCAACCAGGTGTTAATTTGATGATTTCTTTTCTTTTTCTCTCTTTCTTCCTTCTTTCCTCTCATCGTTCTTTTTTTTCTCTCCTCCCCTTCTCCTTCCCTCCTCCCTCCCTTCTTTCCTTCTTTCCCCTTGTTTTTAACTGAGTCTATGGAATTTCTTGACTATTCTAGGGTCCTATAGTCAAACTGTAGACAAACTACATTGCTCATACTTTCATCTTCTGGAAATTTCTGTAAGTATATTTAATAGATATTTTAAGACAAGCTTTTCTCTCTGAATTGGTAAGAAAGCAATTGCTTTCTAATCAAAATAACTTTTGAATCCCAGATAGTGTCCTTCTTTCAGAATTAAAGAGAGAATCAGTCTTCAGGTGCTTTGGCATCTGATAAACAATTGTAACCTTGAATTAACCTCACTGAACCTCAGTGTCCTCATCTATAGAATCAGAATGCTAATAATTCCTCCCTCAGATGGTTGATGTACAGATGAAGTGAAAGGGATTTTTTACAGTCCTTGGCAGAGTGCCTGGCATATAGCAAGGTCTCAATAAACAGTAGCTGTTATTTATTTAATGTTTCCTTTCCTTATGTGTGCAGTACAAATTGTACTGAACTTATGCTACATAAAGTGATTGCCCAAATGCTCAATTATATTGCTCTAGGTAACCAAAAGACTGTTGTAGAACACAGGGTAAGTACATTTAATTATCACATGGCATATTTATTGATTTTAGTCATTATATATAAATTATAGAAAAAGGAAGATAAGCAATTATGTCTAGAAAATAAATACTAGAGCTAACAACAAAGACTTATTTTATGAAACATATTTAATTTGTTACATGTGGTCAGGACCTAAACAAAAATCAAAGACCTGATAAAAGATTATGAAAATTAAAATGAGCTGTGAAAAAGAAACCCACACAAATACACAACACCTTACCAAATATTCTAAGCCTTGGCATGATAGCATCTGAGATTTTCAATACGCTTCGAGGGTATTTTACTGACCTAACAGAAGTTCATTTATACCCTTAAAAAAAAGTGTAACACCTGCTGTGTTTAACCACTTTTGGAAAATCAGTTAAAAAGGTCTCATGCAAAACAGAGGGCAGATATTAGAACAGTTGTATACTATAATTTGTAGTAAGAAAAGCTGCCTCAGCCTAACACATTGGAAACAGAAAAAATAGGGGCATTTCACCTGGGCCTATTTATCTTTCTACTTGACTTAAAAAAATAATAATAATAAAATAAAACAAAACAACAACAATAACAACCACCACCACCAGTATAACCCCAAATTGTTATCCCATAAACAGTTGAATTTATTTGGTCACTACTGAGTGACATGGAATCCACCAACATAATTCACCAAAATATGAGCCAAGGAAGATTGGAAAACAAATTAAAAGTCTAGATTAGACTGATTGTAGTTTCTTTAGAGCCATCCAAAAACATAAACTTCATTTTATTAAAAAAGAAAATCTATTAGTCTGCTTTTCATAAGGGGAAACTATTCCCTCGACCTCCATAATTTCTCCATCTTTTGTTTTATGACAGAGCTTCATGTTTTAATATAGTAAATACGGATGTGATTGGGAGTGAGGGAAGGTCAAGGCACAGAGCTCTGTCTTTCTTCCCCTAAAGATCTTCTGGGGTTTCCAATCAATTCAGTCAAGGGCAAAATGAATTAATTAGTGGAAAGTGATATTTCAAATAAAACAATTAGCACTTTAATCCAATTTTGTAGGGGGTGGGGACTTCACCAAGTCTCCTGCCTTTTATTGAAATGAATTCAATTTCAAAGTTAATTTTAAAAATTAAAAGCACAACCTTGAACCTCAACAGAAATATTTAACTATTTGCAGTGTGTGCAATTTTAACCTACCCCTGCTGAGTGAATGAAAGCCTTTAAATAGATTTCCTCTGTCACTTTATTTAGGCAAGAAAAGAGACAAACAAACAAAGGTGGGGAGGGGTGTGACCTATCCTGCTGCAATTCTCAGAACCATTTTGAAAACCCTCCTTGACATTCTATAAAAAGCACAAGCTATAGATTAGATCTACATACATGATCAAAATGAGATGTAAAAGAAAGACAAATACAATATGATTTCACTTACGTGTGGAATCTGGAAAACAAAACAATCAAACAAACAACAATAACAACAACTAAAAAGAGAGAAAAAGAGAAACAGACTCATAAATATGGAGAGCAAACTGGTGGTTGCCGAAGGCCGGGATGAGGGTGGGGGATGGGGGTGGAGGTGGATGATCAAGGTGTGTGAAGGGAAGGGGTTTAAGATGTATAAACTTCCAGTTATAAATCACACAAACCACTGGGATGAAAGGTACAGCATAAGGAATATAGTCAATAATACTGTAATACACTTATTGTGGTGAGCATTGCATAACGTATATAATTGCTGCATCACTATGTTGTACATTTGAAACTAATCAAATATGTCAATTGCACCTAACAACTAAAAATAAAAAATATATATTATAAATGATAAATCTAACAAAAAATCAAGTCATCTTTCCTAGTCTGTATTGATCATAAACTGCTACCTTTATAATTTTATGATTATATATACAATATACATTGTGTAAGTTAAACAAAAAAGCATGAATAATAATGTAGTTATTTATGCAATGATACTGAAATGGGAATTTTTTCCCACTATTTACTATAAAAAAGTAAATACAAAATTAGTTCAAAAGTATGGTTTTTTTAAAGAGGAGAAATAAAATGGATTTTAAAAATAGCATTTCTCCGGACAAAAATTACTGCATCTTTAATATCTGGGAAACTAGGTAGTACTCAAATTTTAATATATATGGTGTAATTTAGCAGAGCCCTTGAAAAGTGCTAAAAGAAGTTTAATGGAGGCGTACCATTGAGTATTACTGATCTGCTCAAGAAAATGAAGGCTGTGAACATAAACCAAACTACACAGTGAGTATCAACTACTTACTGTGTTTAAAACTGAGCCTTCCAAGGTTAAACCCAATGAGCTCCCAGTGAGAGAGAACTGCAGGGAGACCGATGCATTTCAATAAGAGGGACAGATAGGCTCTTGTTTAAATCTTATCTGTGCCTACATCTTGGGCAGCCATCCTCACCCACGCTTCCACTTGAAAATTCCAAAAATCTGTCCCACTCAAAACTAAGTAATGACCCCCCCACACACTCCTACACCCCACCCTGCCCCCGTAGACACACACACTAAGAAATGAGTAAAGGGCAAATAACTTTTTAGTGCATGGAAACTTTCTTACTACAGAGCCATTTCTGACACTACTGGTCCTATGCATTCCCTGATGAACAACTTTGGTAAGAGCATTTTCAGCCACATCAGTAATTGGTCTACTCTTACTCTTTGCTTTAATTTAAAACCAAAGGGGGAAAAAGTGATTTCAAAAGCACCTGCAATCAGACATGTGCGAGCAGAACTAAATTTTTTTTTCAAAATTGGATTAATTAGCATTATCAGAAAAACAAAGGGAACAAAGCCACCAGTATGTAGTGCATTAATCATATTGCTAGTAATTAGTGCCACAATAGAAATACAAGACAAAGCAAAGAAGTTGGAAATAGTTCTGAAACTAGTCATATTTTGTAGGTATCGCTAGCTAAGAAATAGACGTACTTGGACGTGCACAGAGGACAAGAGTAAAATAGAATCTCAAAAATCGCATAAAGTTGAAAGACTAGACTGCATAAATCCTGAACCCCAGAGAAATAGGGAAGTCGATATATTTATAGCGTCTAATACACAGAGTTCAAAAAAAAAAAAAAAGGAAATAAGGGAACAGGGGAGGATGTGAAAGAATTGGAGGAACAGACTATTTCCATTTTTAAAAGAGGGAGAGCTTATCCTATTGTAACAAACTAATGCTAGGTCTAGCCAAAGTTCACTAGTGAGATTCCTTTTTGCTTTATATATACGATCAGATGACATTGGGGAATGAAAAGCTTTCCTCTGAATGCTAAAATATTAAATTAATTATAACTTTTAAAGAATGGAACAAATCAGAGGGCTGATTTCTAACCATTTGATTTTTCTATACCAGAATGTATTACAAGAATCTTTTATAAAATAGTTTCGTATGAAAATGCTGATTTGTGCTGGTTCATTTTACAAATGAAAATTGGCCCAGTGATGCCCAGAAGAATATGGATGAGAGAATGAGCAAAATTTTACTTCTGGTTCTGAAAAACTCCTATCAAGTCACCATTTTTCTGTCTCCAATTTTCCTTACCTGGGATGGGGGGGGGGGGGGGAGGGGGGGGAAGCCAGATAATTATCTAGTCTGAGTGTTGCCTCCTTGAAGATGGCCTTCCTGGAGGCCTATGGGATAAAGGACTTTGCTTCTCTTATTAAAAAAAAAAAAAAAAAGAAACGAGTTGTGCATCTGAAAATGGTGACCGTGGTGGGTAATGCTGACTTGGAGCTGATTTTCACCTACAGGCCTGCCTGCAGAGCCATAGAGGTAAGAAAGAAGGCACCTCTGAGAAACTAAAGGGAAGAGAGGTATTTTCCTGGGGGCTTCCCCTCTTATACTTCTTCTGGACCTTCACTAGATACCTTTCTCAGTCTTTGATTTTTTTTTTAAGGTTTATTTATTTTTGAAAGAGAGAGAGAAAGCACGAGCAGAGGAGGGGCAGAGAGAGAGGGGACACACACACACACACACACACACACACACAAATAAATAAATAAATAAAATTAAATAAAATTAAATTAAATTAAATAATAAATGCTTGTAAAAACAAAAACTAAAGTTAAAAAATAAGATAGTGGGAAGAAATTTGTCCACTATAAATGCTAGAAAAGGAGCCAATTTAATAAATACACACACAATCTTTATAAAATTATTTAGAAAAATATAAATCATTCAATATAATATGGACAAAGGACACAAATAGGCCACTTTTAGAAAATAAAATAAAATGACCAGTAAATAAATAACTGTTCATATTCTCTCATAATTATAGAAATACAAGTTACAGTAATAATGTATCACTTTTCATCTATCAGAGAAGGATTCTAAAAATTCAACAATGTTATTATTGATAAGAATGTGGAAAAGTGGGTGCTCACCCACAAAAATATTAAGTAAATATTTACTGAATTCTACTCTGGAACACTGACTATGGGATTGCAAAGTGGTGCAATCTTTTAAAAAAAAAATTTTTTTTAACGTTTATTTATTTTTGAGACAGAGAGAGACAGAGCGAGACAGAGCATGAACGGGGGAGGGTCAGAGAGAAGGAGACACAGAATCTGAAACAGGCTCCAGGCTCTGAGCTGTCAGCACAGAGCCTGACGCGGGGTTCGAACTCATGGACCACGAGATCATGACCTGAGCCGAAGTCAGCCGCTTAACCGACTGAGCCACCCAGGCACCCCAAAAGTGGTGCAATCTTTAAGAAGAGCAATTTAGAAATATTTCACAAAATTTTTAAACGCACACATCTTTTGATTTAGCGTGTATCTACACAATGAATTTATTGCTGCAATACTTTAATAGCAAAAAAAAAAAAATTGAAAACAATATAAGTGTCCTCCAATAGGAGACAGTGGTTAAATACATCACGTTATTTTTATACATATCATATATGTACAATGCATATTACATAGGTGATAAAAGAAATATAAAAAGCTATATAAGCTGATACAAAAAGCTATCCAAGATACATTAAGTGAAATTATACAGATACAGAATATAGATCATACTTTCTAGAATGATCTCAATTTATAAAAATAAGGAATATATATTTATGCCTATAACATGTTTATGCATTAAAATTTTCTAAAAGCATACAGAAGAAACTGTTACCAGTTGTTACCCTTGGAGGATGGTAATAGGAGGAAGGCAAAAAGGGCCTGTCATATTTTCACTTTATATTCTGTCCCATTGAATTTTTGTTTTTGTAAGGAGTATATGCATTGCTGTTATAATTTTAAAACAAGCTTAAAAAATGGGCCATAAAAATGAACTTCCTGTCTTTGCAAAAATTCATTTCAGAAAGAGACAAGGAAATTTATTGGTATACAGTTTTTGGGAAAAAATTATGAACAAAGACAAAAAACATTTTTTCATAATTTTACTATATATTTCATACATAGATATGAATACTATAGGAATAATTAAAGAAGAATATAAATGGATATTCATCAAATTTGTCAGGGGGCAGCCTTTTTGTTTATATGTTTGAATTTGTGAAATTAGGATCAAAAGTTAATTATGATAATTCTCTCAAATAGAACAGAAAGGATAGTGGGTTTCTAGTCTCAGTATAACTGATTTTCACCATTCTTTACAAATTACCTTAAAATTTTACAAGAAAGATTTTATTTAAAAATTGCTTTAAATAAGATCCAGAGCTTACACAGTATTAGACAAAGGGCAGGTCACTTCTGCATTGTCAGAACTCTAATTTGTCAAGCAAACTAGAAAGAACTTGAGCTGTGGATGCAGACTGGGATCTATTGCAATTAGGCCTCCTGAAGCCAAATATTTCATCTCTCTGAGCCTTGTTTTGTTATTGTTGCTATTGTTTTAATCTGTAAAATAGAGAAAATAACACAGGAACTATGTTTGTGAGGGATAACTTGATCCATGAAGGTAGCATGACACTTTGTAAAGAATGTGGACTTTGGAGTCAGTTCTGATTTTGAATCTTCCCTCCACCTCTACTAGTTGTGAGAACTTGGATAAGCTAATCTATCTTTTCTGTGCTTCAATGGAAATTAGGTATAATGATATATATATTTGTTACGGTGAGTGGTTTCAAAGATTTAAGATGCAAGTGGCATAAGACATTAAACATATTCTAGTTAATCGTAAGTAAATGTTAGTCTTCAATTCACACGGAGCATCATAAAAAGAATGATGGAATTATACAGTTCTTTCTTTTATCTCATTGGTCTATAGAGCAAAGGAGTAAAGAAGAAAAGAAACTGTGGTTTTTCCATATCTGGATTTATAAAGAGTTCTGTCTAGAGTGAGGATAATTCCCCAAAACTTCCTTCGCATTTCTGCTTCTGGCCAGGATGGAGTAACAGAAACTGGGCTAGTCTCCCACCTGAAAGAACCAAATACGAGATACAATATATGAAAAAACAATTTTCAAGACACAGGCATCAGGCAATGAAGGGCAGTGATCCCTGAGAGATGAAAAACAAATGGGGTGAGCTCTACTATTGCCCTATCTTACTGCTTGGAGAGAGTCTCCAGGCTATGGTACAGAGAATGAGAACCCAGGTGTCGTCTAGCAGACTCCCTAAGTTGAAGAAACAATGCTGAGCACCAGGGAAGTGCAAGGTGGCTAGAATTCACAGGACAGAGTACAAGAGAGGAGGAGGTTGTTGAGAGAGAAAACTCTGGATATCTGCAGAGGACTTCTCTCCTAGTCAGCAAAACACTGATCAACACATGCATTCCAAGACCAGCAGCTTTTAAGTAAAAGAGCCAGGTGTTGAATCCATGCCGGTCTGATGCCAATTTTCACGGCCTTTCTGATAGCTGTGGTCTGCCCATTTCCCACGTAACAGATTGTTTGAAATGTAGCTGAGAATACCAAGGTCCATGCTCACTACCAACTTTACAAATTAAAAATCTACCTTTCCTTTGAGCTTTTGGCTCTCTTTTTGATCATGTGTAACTGCATAAAGGTTTTTTTTTTTCTTCTTTTCATGTAAATCTGCTCCTAAACTCTTAATAATTTAATCAGCTATTGAATGAATACCATGCCTTCATGTTTTCCACTGTTAAATGAACATTTAGAAATTGGGTAGTTTTTTAAGGATTCGTAAAATCACAATTGTATTTTGGGAAACCAAACAGGCTGTAAGACTAAAAAGGACCAGCAGAAGGAAGGCTTGGAAATGGAAATGTTCCAAACTATCAGTCCAAGGTGTTCCTCATTGCAAAGGAAAGAGAATGAAAATTCCTCTTTCTTTAAAAAGGCTGTTTTGCTTGCCCTAGACCTCTCTTTCCTCCAGTTGTGGGCATGAAAAGAGGGCCACAGAATGAAGGACAGAGACTAGAAGGAAATTTACTAAAGTAATCTTGTTTATGAAAAAATAATAATAATAAAAGAAAGATCATTTGGGAAGGCTTTCTTGGCTTTCTGCTCATCTCCTTCCCTACCTCCCCTCCTACCCTCTTTGGAGAGGCTTGTGGGCTTGTTGAAGTGTAGCCAGGTTCTCACCCATTGAGTTCAGACTTCAGATTAGAAGCATAAAGCAGTGCAAATTGAAATTTAGAATCAAGCTCACAAGACTCTCAGAATGTTCCCCCAGCCACCAGAGGAATTTGGCCAATAATTGCTGTAAATGATTCCCCTCTCGTAATATTCAAATTCAAGTTCTTTAGCACTGAAAAAGTGTTCTATATAGAATGAAAGAGAACTGCATCTTAAGCTTTCTGTGCAGCACCTTGGAATATAACATGGCCAAAAGACAAAACTTTCACCATTAACAATAAAAATCCAAAGACATGGTAGACAGTGTGGTATGTTTAAGGAACCTCTCCGGGCCTAGGAGCTATGTTCCAGTTCCAACTATTTCAGATAGCCTTCAGGAAGTCACGCCTCTCTCTGGCACTCAGTGTCCTCACCTGTAAAATGAGGAGGTTGGAATAAGATAACTTAGCTTTAAATCATTATGACTGTAATGAGCATTGTAATGTAATAAATAAAGTGAAAGTGATTATATCAATGTAACTCCCAAAGACATTTTTTCCTGTTATTTAGACTCGTCCACCAGGGAAGAGAGAAGAAAACACTAACATGGCCTGATTTCACTTGTGCAATGTGCCACCGATCTTCTAAATCCAACTAGGAGAAGGCATTTACTAAGAGGACACAGCATTTGGAAGAATTAATGACACCACCTCAAAGTGGGAGTTGGTGCATTTCCTACCAGTGGCACCAGCCCCTTTATCATAATGTCTACAGAACTGGCGATTCCAAACCCATGCTTTGTCAAGGAGCATTCTGAAGAACGAGTCTTGCTGGAGATTATAGAGTCAGTCATTGAATTACCACAGCATAGATTAGAATAACATTGAGCCCTTTTAGAAGCAGGGTTGAATTTACAGTTTCTCTTCAGATTGAAACTCTGTTAGTGTGTTCACTTTTACACTCTTAAGGCTATATTACTTATTGATGTTGCCACTTCCTCTTATCTTATCTCACCCCATCTTACCTTTCCTTACCTTATCTCATCCTCTGAAGTCATTACACTAATATTAAGACACCTCCATGACAAAAGGCTTTTGTTCTCAATAGGACCTTTCTAAGTCCTCTTTCCTCTCGACCGTGACATAAAACATGCACCTTGGTTCTCTTTTCTTTCTGAGTTCAGCATTTAGACGGACGCAAAAAAAAAAAAAAAAAAAGGAACCAAGCAAATATTTTGTTGAACATGAGCAGATTCACACGTGCACACATACCCAACCCCAAACCAATTAGAAAAGCATGCCGCGGTGAATAGTGTGGAAGGCCAGAGGAGCTTATGCTTTTTTGTTTAAGCAGGTGCTTGGGAACAAGCAGACATCAGCCAGATTCAGGGCATCGTGTGAGGATCTGGCTTCACTCATCGCTCGTTGTTGAGCACCGGGAGCAAAAATGTAGCAAATAAGGCAAAGAAAATCCTTCTAAGAGATCTGGGCCCAGAAACTAATCCAGGCAAGTATGACTTGTGTCTCTGTAGTTTTATAAGGGCGGATTGCTTTGGTATTTAATTAGTGAATGGGTGGAATCTGCACATTGAATTTAAGAAGAAAACATTTCACTTTTTAGTCCCTGGGAAGTCATGGGCAGTCCAGAAAAGATATTGAATTGCTCACAGCAATTGCTCACAGCAATCACAACAGAGTAGATGGCATTTCTTGAATGCCCGCATGCATCACAATGCAACAAAATGGAGCATGGCATTCAGATGAGACACTTCCATCTGCAAATATGAATGGGAATTAAAAATAGACAGGGAATAGATGGGCACTCCTTGGTGAAGATTACCCATCTCAACAGGTGTGTGGCAGGGATAAAAAGGGAGGGGGAGATGTTATTTAGCTTTAAGCTTTCAATTTGTTGGGCCGAGGGTGCCTGTCCACCACCACTAGTGGTCATATTAAAAATCTACACGAGTCCATCTGTGAGTATTCAGTCCTTGTGCTCACAGGAAGCAGAGAGGGAGGGAAGAAAGAAAGGAAGGGCACTAACATTTATTAAACACCTGCCGCATGCCTATACCTACAGCACTGGGTGCTGGCGGGCCACTGGCTGGGAGGGCGCGAAAGGGAGGAGGGAAGTGAGGATGGTGAGGCTTTTGACAGAGGTGAGTTCCTGTTCCTAGTTTCTTGCCTGGAACTGCTGCTGTCCCCTTACACTTCCCCCCCCCCCCTTCCCTTTCTCTTCGACATCTGGAGTTAGCTTGTCACATCTGTCTCAGGCTCTGACAGATTTAGTCTCATGGCAGCTGAGGAGACGGTGATGGTCCTGCCCGCTTCACCTCCCCAATCCACTGAGGTGAGAGAAAAACCCAAGCTGTCAGAGGAATGGATATTGAGGAGAGAATGCTGGTCACCTGAGGGCTCTGCTTGAGGGACACCTGCTTTTGGCTGCTAGGCCTGCCACATCCAGGCCATGGAATCAGGGACAAGTTATTGTTTCGTTGCTGTTGTCATTCTGAACCTTAGGGGAGGGGTTAAAAGCACAGATTCCAGAGCCAGCCCACCTGGATTTAAATTCAGACTCTGCAATTTATTAGCTATATGACCTTGGAGGAATTTACTCAACCTCTTTGCCTCATTTTCTTATCCACGAAATGGGGGTGATAATATCTTCCTCATGAAGACTGCAGGATATCCTGCATATAAAAGGATAGGACAATACCTGGCATACAGTAAGTGCTCCAAGTTTTTTTCTTGTTTCGTTTTGAACTGTTTTTAGGCATAATAATCCTACTTTATAGGTTCTCTGTCGTCAGCCTTAGAGAAATAGTTTTGAGGACCTATTTTTTCTCAAAAAGTATTTCTTGGTAACCAGTTAAGGGATATTTATATCCTTCCTTATTTATTTTTTGCCATAGTTGGTTCTTTCTTAGGTTGCAGAGAATCATCCTGTAGATTAATAATAGTTCCTTGAATTTATACACCAGCTTTCTCTGAATCCCTGTGGCTTTTTAGATCAGGTGAACCACATCTGAACCTCAGCCAGCGGCGCATGGTGACAGTGGCTGGGTTATTGTCTGCATTTTCATGTGAGAGGAATATGACTCACAGACAGCAAGTGGAATGCAATGGCCAGAGTTGCACGGAGCACTGAGGTTGTTCAGACTTTAGAGCCTGCCTCACCACTGGACACATACCAATTGTATTCGCCATCCACGCTTGCCATGGCCTGAACCGTCACAGTCTAAAACAATAATAATAATGACTGATTTCTGTTCTATTTTGTAAAGCGCTTGGATACTGTGGTGATAATGTTACATACATATCAATTGGAATAAGAAAAAAGCATCCAGAAGGCAGAAGGTAATTTCAAGCATGCAAAATGGAGTTACTCACATGGAAATTCAGTGATATCTAATCCCCATTGTGCTGGCATTATGTAAATACATAGGTAGGAGGAATTTTGTTAAAGCAGTTCTTAATTATTACAAATTACTATTGCATATTTAAGATCAAAATTTCCAAGACGTTTTTGGGAAAGCCTTGCACTTTTGTGGTTATCTTACAGCTTAACGATGTTTTCTTAGAACCCAAGCATCTAGAAGCTTTTGATTTGTTCTTGGGTTTGTGACTTGAAATTGACCATAAAATGTATGGCATTTAGACACATGTGATACGTGGTGAAATCTAGAATTATAGAATGTGAGACTTAAAAGAGATTTTAGAGGTAATATAGTTTGGTGACCTCCACACCCTGCTCACCCCATTTTTACAGGGAGGAAACCGAGGGTCAGAGAGATTATTTATCCAAGTTTGTATCAATTATTAGTTTTTATAGTAACTATTATTCCATAATCGGGTTGCCAGATTCCAAATCCATTGATCTTTTTATTTCATTATTCTCAGTTTTTGGAGTCAAGTAAATTAAAATGTTAGCAATAGAGCTAACAACAGCATCGCTTAGCAAAGCTCACCTCCATACTATAATTTATTTTCCAAGCGTATGCGTCTGGGAGACTTTCCACATTCATTCACTGCATGTTTATGGTCCATTCAACATTTTAGAGTTCATTCAAACTAAAGTTGCCTTCTAATCCAATCCTTCAGACAATTATATTTGCTTCTGCTTCTCCAAAAATAGAATTTAAGGTTTTGTGAAGATCTTTGAACCGTAGGCATTATATTTAGGACTTGAATTCTGTGTTTCTGCAAATATTAGGGTCTTAGACTACCTACCCCTTGGGTCACACTTTATATTTCTACCTGTCTAAGCCTCCCTGAACCTCATTCCCAAGGGCCGGAATCATCCTTCCCTTCCAGTTAGGGTCTTTCTCTCCTTTAACCCCATTGGAAAGCAGTTCACATGCTTTATTTCTCCATTTCATCTAAGCATTTTCTCACGGAAGTTGATTTTACACTCACCATATGCTCATTTTTTCCAGGTGATTCCTTTAATAAATATATTTTTGAAATCATGTCCTTGCCTCTAAGGAAATCAAATTTTTAATTTAATTTTCTAAAATAAGCAATGTTAGCAAATAAGGAACTGTCAAAGGGAAATGGTGGCCACATGTCACATATTCTTGTGTAACCACATTCATGAAGCCTGCTCTGGCTCTGCTCACCCAACTTACACGGAAGCGTTAGTGTGGATCACATATGTGTGTGTGTGTATTTTGTGCCCTTTTCACTTTGTCTACACAGGTTAAAAGAAATATTTATATGTTTATTTTTTTTTTCCAATTTGAAGTTGCTTTAACTATTTTCTGAACTGCATTTTTCATTTGAGTCCCCTGTTCACTTTGATAAGAGATGATTCTCCTGTTTTCATATCTCCCTGCCAAAAGGG
Source organism: Panthera leo (assembly GCF_018350215.1). Taxonomy (NCBI): domain Eukaryota; kingdom Metazoa; phylum Chordata; class Mammalia; order Carnivora; family Felidae; genus Panthera; species Panthera leo. The sequence goes on from NC_056687.1 coordinate 84,812,348, forward strand.
ACTCGCTGGTTATCTCTGATTGCAGGCAATTCGAACTTTAAGTAAGCCTGTCTTTATCAACTACTGTTTTAACAGCTGATTAATTAGTGCCGCGGAGATCTAGGGGAGGCCTTTATCTGAAGAGTAGTTCAACCATTAGCAAAGGAAACTTCCTTGTGCACCAGCAGCTCAGATAACAAGGTAAGATAATAGTTCACAGTCCTTCTCTGACTAATGCAAACAGGAGCACTCCCTCTTATCCCACTACAACGGCCAGACAGAAATGCTCAGCCAAATTCTCAAAATACCATGATCTCCACCATCAAGAACTGGTCATTTTTGTGAGTACTTTTTAGAAGGCTTTTTAGAAGCCTTGCCGAGCATACAGAACAGCTGGCACTTAGAAACTTAAATAATATTGCATTCTTGGCTAGTCACAGGAGGAAATCAAGCCCCAGTGGGATTTGGCAATGAGCATGGTGGGGTTTGTCTTATCAGTTGAGAGAGTCTTTGGGCCCAGATCCAAGCCTCTTGTCCACCATTTATTCTGGAACAAGCCACTGACTCTCCCTGTAACTCAGTTGCCCCATCTGTGAAATGGAGCTAATAATAGTACCTGGCCTTAGAGTGAGAATTAGGTGAGCCAATGCTTCCAATGTTCTTATATTTTGTCTGACACATGAAAAGTGCTCGATGAATGTTGATAAAACTACTAAGGTGGGAAAGGTGCAAATAATTTAGGTTCTTCAAATCCTGACAGAAGTAACCAGAAGCGATTAAATATAACCAGACAAGATCTGGGGCTGTGATTGGGCACAGATTGTCAAAACTCTCACACCACCACCATCATTATGACTTCTACTAGCGATAACTATAATCACTGTAATAAGAGTTAACATTATTCTAAGCACTTTATGTAGATTAATATGCTTAACCTTTACAACCGTATGAAGTAGGTACTATTTTCATTCCCATTTTACAGCTGATGGAATTGAAACCCAGAGAACTAAATAACCCACCTAAGGTCACACGACATACAATGCTGGGAGAGATTTGACCCCAAGCAGTCTGGCTGCAGACCACTTGCTCTGCATCACTTGCTCTTAACTTGCTATAGCCATCACATTATTACTCTATCCTGTTTGTGGATGGTCAAAGGTGAAGTGACTTACCCAAGACCCAAAGCTAATAAAGAGTTGAGCTAAAATTCAAAGCTAGATTTTCCCCAGCTGTTTTCCTTGCGCTAGGATACCTCTACAGTTTGGAAGTTTGGGGGAAGGGGTGTTCAGGGTTAAGGGGAGAAAAATAACCGAGTACCCAGGAATGTGGGTTTGACTCATTTGATGTTCTAACTCTTGGGATTCCCTCAGAAGCTCTGGTCTTTGGGGTGCCTGGGTGGCTCAGTCGGTTAAGCATCCAACTTTGGCTCAGGTCATGATCTCACAGCTGGTAGGTTCCAGCCCCACGTCGGGCTCTGTGCTGACAGCTCAGAGCCTGGAGCCTGCTTCGGCTTCTGTGTCTCCCTCTATCTCTGCCCCTCCCCACTCATGCTCTGTCTCTTGTTGTATCTCAAAAATTTTTAAAAAATGTTTAAAAATTTTTTTGAAAAAAGCTCTGGTATTTGTTCTGAACCTGTCTCTCCCCTCACCCATCCATGTTTGCACCCTGGCTCCTAACATAAGCTTAGCATACAGTGTAGCACCTAGAAGGAGGCCAGTACAGGGAAGGAGGTTTTGTCATAATCAATCACTACAGAACATTCATGAGAGTTGATTTTACTCCTGAGAGATAGAATGTGATTTAACACTTTTAACAGATGAGAACTGAGACTATTTTAAAGCTAACATAGGGAACAGCCTAAGGCAGCCTTTTGAGAGGGGTAGAATGAGCCAAGCAAATGTTTTATACTTAGAGGTGCATCACATTTAAAAACAGGCAGTATGCCATTTATGCTTTAGATCATCTCTTTCTTTTATACAATATTGAATGGTCTATAGAAGTAAATTTAGCAATATTTTCCTGAATATAAAAACTATAATTTATTTTGGGTACAAAATATCAAGTCATTTCTGGAGAGCATAGACTCTGGTATAAACCTTGGCTTCTTGATTCTTTTATACCTACCTAGGAAATTCCAAACTATCTGCATGCTAAGTTTTTCAAAAGACCCACTGCTGGTCACCTGGTGGTAGACACATCAAAGGAACTAATTGACCCCTTAGGACATATCCCCAAACTTCAATCCCTCAGCTGAGAAGGAAATGTCACATCAATTATGGAGGGATGTTGACAGGGGACTGGAATTAGGACCGGCCAGAGGACTTGGGGAACTTGTTCAGCTATAGCATAAACACTTATAGAGCACCTAATGCGGTCAAGGCCCAGGGGGTTGCATAGATGAGTCTCACATGCCCTCTCTCTCCAGGAGTATCTAGTTGCAGCATAAATAATAAGAAGGGAGAGGGTATTAGGTGCCATAAAAAATGTGCAAGGGAGATGCTGGGGGGACATTAGGAGCACAGAGTAGGCAATCTGTCCAGGTTCTGTTGTACTGTCGTTAACACTTTCTTTCCGTGGTTTGTCCTAAGGATGGAAACAGAAAATGCCACACCAGATGAAAATGTTTTCTCAACAACCCCAGGAATAAGTACTATATTGGTGAAAGTGTATGTGGGTGCCAAAGATGTTTATACCAGCAATGTTCATAAATACTAACCCCCCAAAACAGAAACTGAACAGAGATGATTTCTTTGATTGAGCTACTATGCAGCTATCAAAAACCTACATAGAATAATATTTAACAGGTGGAAAAATCATGATATATTACTAAGGTTTTCATGCTTGAAAACAATTATATGTATGTTGTATATGTACATATACATATATCAACACACATATGTTATTATATATATATATATATATATATATATATATATATATACACCCCTGTTGTTATGTAATAAAAGCTTGGAAGCATATATATCAAGAGATCAAATTAGTTATCCCCGAGTGGCAGAATTATGAGTAATTTTTTTCACTGTGATTCCCTATGTTTCCCAAGTTTTCTGAATAAGCATGTTTGACTTCTGTATTAGCATTAAAAGTAAATTTTGAGAAAAAGCCAGTATATCCATCCTTCCCCAAAATTGCATTCTCAAAGCCCACAGACTAGTCAGTAATAGCAATTTCACTAGATTGATCTCATTTGTTCTTGAGAAGCTTCATCCCTTTGGATTGCCCTGCTCTCTTGGCTCTGACACCGACTGAAATCAGACTGGAAAATCCTTGCTTTGCTGGTTCTGCCTCCATGTAATTTGAGTTTTTAGCAGTATTTCTTATTTGGTTTTTCATGGGAATTTTTTCTCTTTGTTCTGTTTAAATATTTGTATGTTTATGTCATAGTTGCCAACCTTGTTTCCCCAGGGCACCTGTCTTGGGGATAACCAGGATGTAGATGGTGATGGCTATGGTGCCTGACTATGGCCTGGGCCCAGGGATGTTCCCAGGATGTTGGGCTCTCAGGGCCGTCCCATTGGGGCCAGTCCCAGGAGGCTTTGATCCCTGGAAGGCATAGTAGTAATGACCTGCTTGGCTTCTCTGGCCCTTCCCCCATGCTCTCTCCCTGGCTCTGTCTTTGCCCTGCCTCACCACAACTGGCCAAGACTCCAACCATATGGAGTTCTGAGGGGTTCTCAGAACTGGAAAGAAGTGGGGTGCCTTTATTATTTGATCCCTTTTAACCAACTTTGAATGGTTTGCAGGACCAGCTTCATGGGCCTATGATCTGTGCACACAGGGCCCGACATTCAGGAGGACGTCATGCTTAGCTCATTCCTCTGCTCTTAAAAATCTTAATTTCCGGGGCGCCTGGGTGGCTCAGTCGGTTGAGCGTCCGGCTTCAGCTCAGGTCATGATCTCACGGTCCGTGAGTTCGAGCCCCACGTCGGGCTCTGTGCTGACCGCTCAGAGCCTGGAGCCTGTTTTGGATTCTGTGTCTCCCTCTCTCTCTGACCCTCCCCTGTTCATGCTCTGTCTGTCTCTGTCTCAAAAATAAATAAACATTAAAAACAATTTTTTTTAACAAATCTTAATTTCCTTGTTTGGACAGGCAGAGTGGAAAGAGCATGGTATTTGAAGGTAAGCAGTCCCATGTTTGAATCCTCAGCTCTACCACCTAGCTGTGGGATCAAGTTCTTTGATCTATGAGTCTTAATTTCCCCATCTGTAAAATAGGTATAGAGTCACCTATTCTACAGAGCTGATGTTAGAGAGGAACACACATAAAGCTTCCGATATGTACCAGACAAGAAATAATACTATTTTATTACTGTTGTTCAATAATCATAGCCATCTGGGCTCAGCATGTCTCCCTGATGTCCTCTCCATGAAGGCTGGGCTGATCTTTTTCTTCCCAGTTTTTCTGGAGTGTCAACCCAGGGGTTACCTGACACTGCTATGTTGCCTTCCTTCCTTCCCCAGGTGATACGGAGTCCCTTTGCCAATAGAACTCCTACCCGATGACTACGAAATTCGTGAATTTCGTATTTAAGGACAGCCCCTTCCCTGTCCTGGCTCCACTCTTGCTTTCAGGACACACTCGATCTCAGATCCGCTTTTGCTCCATTTCATGCAGCTAAAGCCCCAGTGGCGGTACTTCTTGTATAGTGGCTTACATTTTAATAGAATTTGATCCTTTTCAGGGCATTCAGGTCACTTCCATGCCATGTGATCCTTGAAACTATATTCAGAAGGGGCCAAATGATATCATTATTTTCTCAAATGAGAGAATGACCACTAGCAAGAGGAAGTGACTTATTCAAGGGTACTCCACAAGCTGGTGACAAGCCAGGCGTAAGGAGAATGTAAGTTTCATTCATTCATTCATCCATTCATTCACTAGTTCATCTAATCTCTACTGGGCTTGTGCTAGGGAGACACTGGTGACAAAAGCAGACAATGTCACTAACTTTAGGCATCTTGCAGTCTATTTGGGAAACACAGATACTTGAATTTTTATTTATTTATTTACTTACTTATTTAAATTTTAGAGACATAAAGAGAGAGTGTGAGTGAGGGACAGGGGCAGAGGGAGAGAGAGAGAAACCCACACAGGCTCCACATTGAGCACAGGGCCCTGACGTGGGGCTCAATCCCCTGATCCTGGGATCACAACCTGAGCCAAAATCAAGAGTTGGACACTCAACCAACTGAGCCACCCAGGCATCCCAGGAAAAAAAGGATATTAAACAAATAATCACAATAATAAATGTAAAGTTTCACTCGTGTTAAGTGTTAGGAAGAAGAGGCACTCAGGGCCAGGTTTAGACTGGTCAGGAAGTGCCCTGATCAAACTGCTTCTTTGAAAAACACAAGAGGTAATTGTGTTTAGAGGCTTTTATTTATTTGCCTGTTTATGTGATACTTTAATATACAAATGATTTCTTTGAAAGCAAAGCAATTTATTTCATTGAGTAGATATAAGCAACTTTAGATCTTCTTTGCTTTTAGCCATTATCAACACTAATGTTTCACCAGGGGAGTATACTACGGTAAAGCAGGCTGAGTTACATGGGTCTACCAGAGAATTTAGAAATATTAGACGGTTTTGCTCTTGGAAATCATTACCATCAGAAAAGTTTGCCATCTAAACCTGCACTCTTTTTTTTTTTAAGCTTATTTATTTATTTTTGAGAGAGAGAGAGAGAGAGAGAGAGAGAGAGAACAAGTGGGGAAGGGGGAGAGAGAGAGAGAATCCCAAGCAGGCTCCACTATCAACATGGATCCTGGGTTCTGGGGCTTGATCTCACGAACCAGGAGATAATGACCTGAAACCAAAACCAAGAGTTGGATGGTTAACCTACTGAGCCACCCAGGCACCCTTAAATCTGTACTCTTTACATAGAGCACCATGTTCCACAGCCCCTACCTGCTGATGCACAAAACAGAAGGGCACTTTACACTTGGTGCTGAGGACCTTCCTTGCTTATTGACACTCTGATCTTATTCTGTCATTTATTTATTATTTATTTATCAAAACATGTTTATGCATTTATTTATCAAAACACCTTCCTTGGGGCACAATGCAGGACACTGGAGACCAAACAGGAAACATGAAGGATGAGGTCCCCGGTCTCAGGAGCTTATTACAGTCAGACACGAAGCAAACACACGAATGAATAAGGAAAAGACCCAGGAAAAGAATGAAATGTGCATCAAGTAAGGCCTCTCTGAAGGAAAAGTGACAAGTGGGCTGAGATGTGAAGAATAAGATGCAGTTCATGCAGGGAAATCAAAAGAGGACAACCTTTCCAGGCAGAGGGAACAGGTGCAGACAGGTACAAAAAAGAGAAGGACAGAGAGACAGAGAAAGACAGACAGCTAAAAAGTACACCTGAATGGCAGTTATTAGTGGTATTTCACAGAAGTCTAAATCAAACGCCAACTGATTCAAGGATAAAGTTGCATTTGGGATATTTTAAGTTTCTTTGGGTGTTTGCAATTTAATGGATGGCTTCTTTATGAAGACCTGTACGGTGCAACAATCAGAAAGTTTTCTTCTGTGTAGTTTGCACCCGTTTATGTATTAAGTGGTTTAAACATTGAAGGCCACTTTCCCCACCTTTGGCCTATCTTTGCTTTTGCCCTGTACCAATTTTGTGCTTTGAATTTGCAGTCCCGCCTTTGAAGCAGAACTCCTGCTTTGTGTCACCACCTTGAGAAGTGATTGCAAGACAGCTTGGTTTCACTCTCTTGATTGTCATAAAGCTGCTATTCTGCCTGTACCAAGGAATGACTTCTTTCTCTTGGCCAAGAGAGTGCTCCTTTAATGTGGCCCTGAAAGCAGTTTTATAATCTGAATAATAAACAGATTATCTGTCAAATTCTCTTTGTCTGTTCCACTGTGACCTACTAACATTTACACTGCGTTGCAGAAACATGGCGGAGGGGTTGGTTGCCTACATCAACTACTTCCATTGTAGGAAAATGTGATTCTGCCACTTTCAAGCAAAGGGGACCATCCCCACATCAAGGCCATGACCAATCAAAGACAAAGGGATGAAATGCTCAGTAGTTATTTGCAACTTTGAATCATTTTAGAAAAATACTTTGAAAGAATAGATGCATGGATTAGGCTTTTTTTTTTTTTTTTTTTTTTTTTTTTTATAAAAACCTCTTTCTCGATAGCCATTATTTTAGGACTCATTTTTTCCCTTATTGTATTTGGATAGATGTTAAATATGCATTTCTAAGAATCCATGATTTTTAAATTACAAAAGCCATGGACATGGGGAAGTGTTTCTTAGTGATAAAGGAAAGGGTTTTAGAAAATTCTACAATGGCAGTGAGAGGTCATATATTGCATTGCCTTGTCTCAGCTTCATCCTCTCTTCTTTATAAGCATCTCCAGCCATAGGGATCTTCTGATGTAACCCATTACATATTTGGATGGCTCAAATCATTAGAAAGTTCTTCCTAACATGGAACAAAAATCCACCTTTATTTTCTAACTATTGGTTGCACATCTCATCTGTACAGGACAGTACAGACACTTACTCTACTGAAATACTGTTGAGGAAGAAACAATGAACTCAAGTTCTCTAGGTATCTGGTTTGAATTACTTACTCCACAAGTCTTTTCTGCTAACTGGCTCCAAATTTCTTTATAATTAAAAAAACACATGTTCACCTAAAATTCAAATATTCACCAAAATTTTAATGTAGAAAATTTTCCAATTGTTCCTTGTTCTGACAAGGCAAGTTTCCTTGTAATGGCTCTAAAGAGAAAATTAACATTTTTCTGAACATAGTGATTTTTTATTCCTTTTCATGATAACGTGTTGGAATTTTAGGAAAATATTGTGATTTAATAGAACGTGCTAGAGTGAACAGTGAAAACCAATGATCTCTGCTACCTGGAGACTGAATGCCACCACAGCGTTGCCCCTTCCTAAAGCCCCCCTGACACAGTCCATCCCCAAAGAACCGGTGATTGCAGATCCAAATAATTGTTGGGCTTAGCTGCCAGATTCATTCAGAAATCGCTGGTATTGTCTTCTGTAAAATGATATGTCCCCATGATCTCTCTCTCTTTTCAGCAAACCAGAATCCTGGATATAATTTGATCTTCATTACGAAGAGGGGAGCCGAATCAGATAATAGAAGACTTGAAGAGTTTAAGTAACAAGGGATCAACCTCACATTCCCCATCCAGCTCTACACCCCCATTGGGGTAGTTGTTTGTGGCTCAAGTTACTTTGATAGGAACTGAGGAAAGGCTATTTTGAGTCCAAGACATGAGGCTAAGGGCTTTCCCTCTCCTGGGAAACCCCCAACCCTGAAATCTACCCAAATCTCAGATTTACATCTCACAAAGGCAGATGCCAAGACCCCTTCTTTGCACAATACATCCCTCCCGCCTGCCTCCAGAAGCCTACAGGTAGCAATTTGCCACATCCTCTGCATTTGACAGAGGGCTAGGAATTAGAGGAGGTGTTTTGCTCTCCTGTCACTTGTCTCCTCATGGTATAATTATCTGAGTTCCTAGGTGCGGCTGTGATATGTGAATAAATCCAAAGAAGAAACACAATATGTCTTCATTGTCTTTCATCATTAGCCTTCAATTAAATATTTCCTACCCTGGGCTAAGGTAGCTTGGGGTGGAACAAGCCAAGGGCTGCAAGCCAGAAGAGATGAACCTTAATCTCTCTTCCACATGTAGGAGCTGTATGTTGTTAGCCAAATCTCTTACTATCTCTGAGGCTTGGTGTTTTCTTCGATAAAACCAGAGAATAGACTGGATTATTTCTGAAATTCCTCCTGGGGCTGATTTTTTAAAAATTCTATAGCTATAATTTATGCTCAAATAATGATGGAAAAAATAGTCTAAATACCAAGTGAAGGTGGTTAAAATCAGGCTATCTGATGTTGATCTGTTGAGGTTTCCTCCATAAGGTAATTTTGAGTTTTGCATTTTGCCTGCCCATTTACAGGAGCTGGTAATGTTCGAGAGGAAGCAGGAATTCAAGCAACATTTTTTATGTAAACACACTACATTTTTTTTGTCTTAGGAAATGTTTTGAAGCAACCCATGCATTTCACAATCTTCATAACTAAATTCTGAGAAATTTACTTGTTTTAGGAACATATTTATCGTATCTAAGTACGCCTAAAAAGTAGTGAGACTACTTTCTAAAAGACACACCCTAAGAAGTCTCATGGTGTGTGTCATACAACATGTTCTCCTTTCCACATAAATGCTGTATTTCTAGAATGGATAGAATTTAATAAGTCATTTATTCCATAAACCCTTGCCCTCTTGTCATCTACAAAGAAAGGAAGTAAAAAACAAACAAACAAAATATTTCTACAATTAAATTCAAGTCTTAAGTAATAACATCATTTCATTTTTGAATGGGGCTTTAAAACCTTTGAAGCATTTTTACGTAAATTATTTTACCAGCTTCTCCCATCACCCCTGTGAAGTACAGAGGAGGACAATGTTATCTCTATTTTACAAGTGAAGAAATGAAAGTCAGGCAATAAAACTTAAAAAGGAAAAGGAGACACAGCCCCTAGGATCTGGTATTGAAGCCAGAGTACCATCAAATGGGATTTCCTTCTGAAGACATGTTGGCATTTAGGGAACATTGCCTTGGCCTTGCTTTTCCTGAAATGAAAAGTCATGAAACAAATCTTAAAGGCAAGCTCCTTGGGTCTCACGGGCCTCCTGCATGCTGTCAGGCATCCATGGTCTCTCTGTTTCATAGAATTTTAAAGGGGATTTCTTATAATCCTGACTATTGCTAACAACTACAGCCTGTAGTATACACATAAGAACATGTGATCCAAAGCTCTGAATGAGTTTCTAGAAATTCCATGAAGCCAGCCTGGTGGATTTTCCAGGCTGCTGACAGGGACTAAAATCACTATGGGCTTCCAAAGAGAAGATTCTGTTGTATAAAACATGCCTTTGATGCACTGAAATGTCTAAAAACTTTTTTGAGAGTGGGTAGTCTTTTCTGCTTGAATTTTGGATTGACAAATGAGTGACATCGTGAAGCATGAGTCTAAGTTGGTTTGGAATCTCTTTCCTATCTCCTAAGACCCCTGGACTTGAGTGGCAAGAAGGTCAGAGTGGCAGTCACATTGTAAGAGCTTGTGAGTATAATCCAACAACCAGAAGAGACATCTCATATCATTCGAGTGACCCCTGCACACCTCCCGCAGGTCACCTTACACTTCCTAGCTTGAGGCCTTTGCAGAATCCATACAAGCTGTGAAATGATTCCTTTCCATGAAGCACTGGAACAAAGAAGCTCACTCTGCTTTCTGGTAAAGCCTTGCTGAGCTATCTAGAATTGTGGTTTAGCTCCACAGCCTTGGACCTTTTGCAAACAATATCATTTCTTTCAAATGAGGATAATAGCCAGCAAGGCTACTATCGTTATTACTTTCTCTCTTACTTAGTCTTTTTTCCTCCGTGAATGTTTCAAGGTTTTCGAGGCAGGAAAAAAAAAAAAATCCAGGTTTGCAGGTCAGTAGTAACAACGTTGGACAAAACTTCTTCAATAAAGATTCACACTATTTGATTTAGCCTATTTGAAAGCAATAACTTGCAGAGACAAGTAACATCTTGCAAAACCTGTTGGCTGGCTGTTCAGCTTTGTCATCTGATTTCTTAAGGAAAATACCAAGTAGTTTTGGATTTTAACACCCTCTGTTTCATGATGCCTTAGTAGCGTAAAATATTTCAGAAAAGTTAGGTCCTAGGAGAATCCAGTCTTAAAGATTTATTTAGTGAAAGGAGATATAATTTATGGGGCAGAGATAGAAGTACATGAATAGAGTCTGGACTTCACCACGAAATCACTCAGTTTCAGAACCCCCTAAGTATCTGTGGCTGGGGAAAATTTGGGTTGATTTAATTTCTTGGAATGCAACAAACTGGTAGGGACTTGTAGGAGAAATATGAATCACAGTCTCAAAGTTAAGAGGGTCTGTAGGTGCCTTCTAGTCCAACCTACTGGATGATACAGAAGTTTCCTGTAGTAGCCCACAGTCTCTGCTTAGACATCTCCCATGGTGGACGGCTCACACCCTCATAGGCACATTCCCCAAGCTCTAAATTTTTAAAAACTTCTTCTTTGAGCTGGAATTTTCTTGCCTTTTAACTCCCATCTAGTTTGGGCCTTTGGAATATGGAAACAAAATTAATTCCTCTTCCATTTGACATCACATTTGAAGACAAATATGACATTGACATTCAGTTTGCTTCTCTTAGATAAATAGCCCTCTAAAGTATAAAAAGTTTCCCCTAGAATGGGGCTAGTAGACTTTGATTTAAAAAATAAACACTTGGGTAATTGGAAAGGCATTCAATATTCTCAGGTAGGATTAAATATGTTAACGGTGTCATGTCTCCCTATGGTAATCTGAAAATTCTATGTGATCCCAATGTATAAATATACACATTATAAACAATATGTGCTCCTTTTTCTGGAACCATCAAAACTCATTCCACTTACTATGGGCTTACCACGTATCAGACACTAATCTGGCTGGGCCTGTGCATACATCAATGTGACAGATAAATCACTTATTTGTAGGGTTTACATTTCCAGTGGGAAAGACGGAAAATACATACTATCATTTTAAAAAGTTTTAGGTGAGACGTAGAAAATATAATAGAGTAGTAGAGTAGAGAATGGGTGGGGTTGTAGATGTGTGGGTAGGTATGTTTAGCTAGGTTAGGTGGGGAAACCTCTTGGAGAGATAGTATTTGAGTTCAAACCTTGAGGATGAGAGAGAGTCAGGCCTATAACCCACAGGCAGATGGATCCTCCCAACAGAGGGACCAGCAAAAACAGAGGCCCTGAGGCAGCTTGTTGTGTTCAAGGGACTTAAAGGAGGCCAGACTTGCTGGAGTGGAGAGAGTGAGGGAGAGGATGATGAGTGGGTGTTCAGTCAACCAACTGTCAGGTCATGGAGAGCTTATACTTCATCTAAGTGGCTGAATTTCATCAGAAAATCTTAAACTGATCAGTGACAGGCTCTGATTTGAAGAGATCACCCTGTCTACTGTCTACAGAACCAACTGCTAGGGAGAGGGGAAGCAAGAGAGGAAACAGACCAGTTGGGAGCCCAGGACTCAAAGATAAATGAAGGCTTAAGCTATGGCTGTAGCAGAGGAGATAAGGCCATGCCTTGCATTTTGGAAGTAGTGCTCCTGATCTTGCTGATGGCTTGAATCAGGAGTGTGAAGGGAGGAAAGGAGACAAGGACAATGCCAAACTTAGCAAGGTGGGGAGGGTAGTGTTGCCATTTGCACATCTGGTTAAGAGTAGGGGAGCAGCAAATGGAAATTGGGCGCAGGAAATAAGAGTTCTGTCTTGGACGTATTAAGTGTATAGTGTCTATCAGACATCCAGGCAGAGATTGTGTATAGACCATTAGACAGGGAACTGAAGCCCAGAAGAGAGATTGATGTTGAAGGAATAAGGTATTAAAAGCTGTGGGACTGGATAAGATCAAATAGATGGAGGAAAAGAGGAAAGAGCAGAGCATGGAAGGAGGAAGGGGAGGCGAGGGAAGAAGAGAGAACAAGAGGTGAGATGAGGGAAAGAGGAGAGGAGGGATATGAGGTACTCTAATGTGTAGAGATTAGATGTAAGAGGTTAGATAGCAGAGGGGACTAAGAAAGTGACTGTTGAGGTTGGAGGAAATGCAGGAGAATGTGCTGGCCCCAAAGTCTCAGAAGAAAATGTATCAAGAAAGAATACTCCCTTGTGTCAAATGATATTGAGAGTCAAGTAGAATAAGAGCAGAGAACTGACCATGGGTTTGCCAAATGAAAGACATCTGTGACCTTGATAAAAGCTGCTTCAGGGTAGTGGTGGAGTGGAAAGCCTAGGGCAGTGGTTGAGGAAGGGATGGGATAAGAAAGCAAACAGAGACCACTCAAAGGATTCCTGCTGAAAAGGTGACCAAAGAAATGGGGCAGAAGCACAGGAAACAGAGTTTTCTCTTTTTCTTCCTTCCTTCCTTCCTTCCTGCCTTCCTGCCTTCCTGCTTTTCTGCCTTTCTTCCTTCCTTCCTGCCTTCCTGCCTTCCTGCCTTCCTGCTTTTCTGCCTTCCTTCCTTCCTTCCTTCCTTCCCTCCTTCCCTCCTTCCTTCCTTCATTTTTTGTAAATGAGTAATTTTAAAGGTATATTTAGAGGCATAGTTAGCAAGTAAGAAAGGATAAATGAGAGAGAAGCATAATTCCAAGACAAAAGAGGGATGAGGATCAGGACCACACCAGAGGGGGCACAGGAAGAGGCACAGGGACTATCCTTTGCTGTAACGGGAAGAAAGGCCAAAAGGTTTTGGGTTTTGGTATTTTTGATGGAGGGGTGATGTTATGTTTATCTATCTGATCACATCATCTGATATAATTTTACCAGGAAAAATAAACATGCCTAAGAAAAATGTGGTGGAATGAAAATAGTGGTGGAGGTATGAACTCTACCAGAAATTAAAACAGTTGGTGCTACATAAGCACTGAATAGAAAATCCAGAAATAGTGCACAGTGTATATGAGAATTTAGTGTCTGATAAAAGTAGCCTTTTAAATCACCAGGATAAAGATGGACTTATCAGTAAATGACATTGAGATACATGTCTGGCTATTTGGAGGAATAGGAGGTTTGATTTCTGCTCCAGTCTTTAAAGCAATTAATTCCAAATGGATCAAACACTCAAATATAGAAAATGCCATAAAATATTCTTTAAATAAGGAATTTTTAAAATATAGTTTGGGTGTGGTGAAAGCATGATGCAAAAATCAGGATCATAAAGAAATGGGTTAAAATGAAGTAAATAATATTTAATTTTTATAATAAAATTCAATTTATAATTAAATTAATTTATAATTAAATTTATTAATTTATAATTATAGTATATAAATTAATATAATTATAATTTATAACAAATAATGTATAATTAAAATTTATAATAAAAATTAAAATTTACAAAAATCAAACTATTGAAATAAAAATACTACTTTATGAAAATATCCCATGAAAAAAGTTCAAAGACAAACTAGAAACGAGAAAATAATATCTATAATATCTAAGGCAAAAGACTGCTTTTCTTAATATGCAAAAGACTCCCAGAGGTCATTAAGACAAAGGAAAAGATAAATAATCCAACTGAGAAACAGTTTTCACCTATAAAATATTTTAAAATTTACACCCTTCATGAAGGGGTGAAGAAACAGACAATTCAAGAGGTGCCATTTGGAAATTGTTAATAGGAAGAAGAACAAACATGCATGTGCCCTTTGACCCAGTAACACCACTTGCAGGAATTTAAAGTGTGGATATTCTTGTACAGATGTACAATGAATGATCAAAACGTTTATTGCAGCACTACTTGTCGTAAAAAAATGGAAACAACCTAAATGTTTATCAAGAGAACATCATTAAATATACCATGATTAGCAAAAAGGAATTATTAAACTATGATACATTTTATAGAATACTATGCAACAATGAATGAAGTACAGGTATGGATAATATGGAAACATAAAGTATATTTATGTAAAAAATGTCAAACTTTAAAAACTTGATCCCATGTGTACATAAAGCAATATAACAGCGTGTGTTAGTATGGAAAAATCTGGAGTATGCATATTGAATTATTTACATTAGTTTTCTCCAAGAAATGAGATTAGGGTGTTAGGATGTTGGTACAAAGACTTATATTTCACCTTATACCTGTGCAGGTATTTTCTTTTTTTCTTTTTGTTTTTCTTTTTCTCTCTCTCTCTTTTTTTTTTTTTACTATAGGAATGCATTATTTCTATAAGAAAATGAGTTAATTTAAAAGTTACACCTAGATCTAAGCACTATAACCCAGATATTGTCTAATTTGTGCAGAATGCAGTTTGTAGCTAGTATTTCCCTTGATCTGGTCACTCTCTTACTATCTTTCAGTGGGAGCTCTTGTCTTCCCTCAAGTCTTGATCTTCACTAGATGATTCTAGTTTATTTCATCTCTACTCAAATGATAGGATCCAAGACCCATCCACAGTCTAGGTGCCCACCAGCAGAGACACTTTGATTTATTAAACTTAAAAAAAATTGACCGTAGTTTTTAAAGGATGGTTAGATCTAAACATCATATTACAGATCGTATCTAAGTGAAAAGGTGAATGGAAATATCACCTGCTTTATTTTGGACATTGCATTGCTAATAATGCAAACTGACCTTCTATCTTTCTATTTAGGGAAACTACTGTCAATTTATTAAATTTAAGGTCAACCAAAATCTCCAATTTCTTGGACACCCTCTGTTATACTATACTGGTACAGATTTTTTAAAAACTCAAGTAGTAGGTTTCACATGTATTCCTAATAAATTGAATTAGTTCTTCCCAATACTTCACGCTGTCAAAACATTTTTGAATCTGTGACACTGAGACTTACCTCATTGCCATTCCATTTATATTAATTTGAAGGTCTTGGATAAGATGGTTCACCCAGCTATGAAACCACTTCTTGAGGTCCTATAATGTTCAAGGAACATTTGTTAAATAATTCAGATTATAAGTCTCTCCCTCAGTGCAAATGGAGCCAGATATATTTCTGTGCCTACCGAGAAATGAAAATGAACTGGTATTTACAAAGCCTTGACCTAGCAGGGATCATGATTTGCATGTTCATTCCTTTTGAGTAATTATTTTCAATTGACCTCTGATTTTGTCCATGTATTCAGGCCTCTTACTAATGGATTTTTTTTAACTGTTAGAATCACAAATTTTAGAGATTGAAAAAAAATAGATTCTCTGGCCCCCAAATCAGTCCTTTGCCTAAACCATTTAAACATGATGGAGAAAATTATTTTAGAAATATTTACTGAACAAAATTGGAACTCGAGGGTCTGCTAATTGCAGTTAAGGCTTTTGTGCTCAACAAGAACATGGCACTCTTCTATTAAGGATCATTCAATTAGGAGCTTAACCGTTAACAGATGCAATGACAAATTTTAGGTTGTCTTACAAAATGTCTTTTTAAAAGCAGAATTGCGACTCCCAGTAGTATTAGTTGATTTACTTAGAATTTCAAAGATAAAAAAATAATAATCAGGAAAGAAAAAGGATAGCTGAAACAAAAATGGTTATATTCATATTTATATATATAAATATATATATACATATATATGTGTGTGTGTATATATATATAAACACTATATATATGTGTATATATATAAACACACATATATATGTATATATATATACATATATATATACACAATATATATATTGTGTATATATATATACATATATATATATATATGTATATATATATACACACACACACATATACATGTATTTGCAGTTTCCTAAAGAATTCTGCCCCTAATTAGTAGAACTTTTCTTTTAGGAAACTGAGACAAAGGGCAGACCTTCAGTGGGTCACATTTATTTTCTGTCTTATCTCTAAGTCACCTTTTTCTTCCTTTCCTCATTCAGGTACCTTGAATTTTCTATCACCTCCTTCAAAAGCTCTTCTCTTCTCTCCATTCCACAATAAAACCCTCCCCAAAATAAAAAAGATGCTACCAGTCACTCACAGTTTAGTATGAATTTTCACCATTTTTTCTCCAAAATATTTGTATTCAAGCTACTAATAGTTATTATGGAATGCAGTTTATTATCCTTACCAATAGATTCCAAACAGAATTATTCTAGAGCTAGAATTCCCCCCCCCCCCAAAAAAAGCTTACTCTTTTGTTAATACTAACAGTGCTTGGTCAATCACCTCTTTAATCAATTAAAGTATTTTGCTTAGGTGTATGGAGCCATGATAATGGTTAGCACACCCACTATACATTTATTTAACAAGGAAGAATTAAAAAGAAAGAAATTCAGGTTTAAGAATCTTCCCCAGGAAATGTTGCCAAGAGAATGTAAAGAAAGATACAAAGATCCTTAGGAAGCACATCCTTTCAAGTAGGATGTTAAGAGTAAGACAAGCAAGGAGGCTAAGAGCTGAAAGGAGCATTGAAATCACCACGCCAAACATTCTCATTTCACTAATAATAAAACTAAGGCCAGAGAAGGGCACCTGGGTGGCTCAGTCAGTTAAGCGTCTCACTGGGTTTCAGCTCAGGTTATGATCTCACAGTTCATGAGTTCTAGCCCCACGTTGGGCTCTGTGCTGACAGTGCAGAGCATGCTTGGAATTCTCTTTCTCTTTTCCTGTCTCTCTCTCTGCCCCTCCCCATCCCTCTTTGCCTTTCAAAATAAATAAACAAACTTAAAAAAAAAAAAAAAAAAGCTAAGGCCAGAGAAGTTGAATACTTGCTTGTCGACATACAGCAGTTAGTAGCGGAAATGAGACCAACGTTCAAATCTCCATATTGGTTTTTAAATTTTTTTTTAATGTTATTTATTTTTGAGGGAGTGAGAGAGACAGAGCATGAGCAGGGGACGGGCAGAGAGGGAAGGAGGCACAGGATCTGAGGCAGGCTACGAGCTGAGCCGAAGTCAGACGTTCAACCGACTGAGCCCCCCGGGCGCCCCTCCATGTTGGTTTTTAGTTCATTCATTCATTCATTCATTCATCAAATACTCATGGAAGGTCTCCTGGGTTCCAGGCTGTCTTTGTAGTTTTGGGATGCAGTCATGAATAAAGAGCCTATGTCAGTGTCACTGTTGATCACTTTGTCGTAGCTGTGTGGGTCAAGAGCTGTTCCCCAGATCGCTGCGCAAGAACCTGACTGACCTGCAGGACATGGCAGTGAACAAACTTCCTGATTAATTACAATCATCAGAATGCTTAGTGGGAGCTTAACAGGAGCTGACATAAGTACTTTCTCACTGGAGATTTCAGGGGAATTTCAACCCATGTGTTTCTGACTCACTGAGAGTGTAAATACCTATGCGGCTGTTATGACAGGAAAACTGGATATCCAAGATCTTTCTGTCATAGCTATGACTTGAAAGGGTAAAGACCCTCACATTCTACTAATAAATAAGTAGAATTATAATAGATTCTCTTTTTTAAATTCAAACATATCATATTTTATTTTAAGTTTATTTATTTATTTTGAGAGACAAATTGAGAGAGAGAGAGAGTGAGCAAGCACAAGTTGGGGAGAAGCAGAGAGACAGAGAATTCCAAGCAGGTTCTGTACTGTCAGCACAGAGCGCAATGCGGGGCTCTAACTCACATACTGTGAGATTATAACCCGAGCCGAAATCAAGAGTTGAACACTTAACCAACTGAGCCACCCAGACACCCAAGACAAACTTATCACATTCTAGCCAGTACCAGTTTTGTCCTCCAACTTTGCAAAGGTTGATGAGAGTACTATATACAATACCATATTTGGTAATAAGTGTAAAGGAAAAGCTTCCCTCTGCAATAGGTACCTAATTTTAATACACAAGCATTCTAAAACAGATTTATATATTACAGAAGAAAGACTACATTTTCCTAAGCAACTTCTTCTGTTAGGCATTGGTGATTTGCATGTTGTTTAACTTAATCTCCCCCTGATACCATAGAAGGAGCTGGAATTTTGGGGTTAGGGACCAAGGCTTAGATCCCTGCCCTGACATTAATTAGGTGTGTTCTCAACAACGGGCCTAAGCCCCAGGTTATCTGTATATTAGGGACAGTAACACCTCCCCTCAGCGTTATGGTGAGAATTATACATGGGGTTGTTTGAGAGAGGGCCAAGCCCCATGCCTGGTTTGTGGTAGTTATTTAGAACACATTAATTCTTCTTTTCCCTCCCCTCTTTCTTTCAAACTGCTTATTTCTACCTGGTTCCAGAGGTTCGGTTTGCAATCTGACCTCGATTTCCTCTTCCTGCCTCGCCTCACACAAAGTTCAAGGCCCTCATCTTCCAGGAAGCCTTGGTTGGCCAGCCCAACCTATTCTTTAGCTTGCCAGCTTTATGCTTGCTCCTCATCCTCCGTAGATGGATGCTTCTACCATTAAAATCTGTAAGAGCTTATTACATATGTCCTAAAGGAAACTGGGTTCCCTTGGGGGTCTCTTCTAGTGACTTCCAGTACTTAGCCACAGTCACTATTAAGGGAGGGCCATGAATGCAAATGCTCACACTATGTTATTATAAAAAGGAAAGCAAATTGCAAGACGATATGTTCAATATAATTTCATTTTGAGTTGTAAAGTGTCTCTCTAATCTATGTGTTTGTACATACATAGAAAAAAAAATTGAGGATAATCACACCAAAATGAATAGTGCTTACTTTTAGTGAGTAGGATTGGGAGCTACGGATTTTAGGGGTGCCTGAGTGGCTCAGTTGGTTGAGCGTTGGACTGTCGATTTTGGTTCAGGTAATGATCTCACGGTCATGGGCTCTAGCCCCGCATCAGTCTCTGCGCTGAGTGTAGAACCTGCTTAAGATTCTCTCTTTCTCCCTCTGCCCCTCTGCCCGGCTTGCACTCTCTCTCTCTCTAAAAAAAAATAATAGTAATAATAAAAGAATAAATAAGGGATTTTATTTTTTACTTAACTGAACTGGGGTGTTATTTTGATTTTTTTAGAAAAATTATTTATGCAACAAAAAATGTATGTCAAAAAAACAATGAAGAAAAAATATATACTCAGTTTTAAAGGATCTGGGATTAGATGTTTGAAATATTTTCAAAACAGTTAACAGAATGATTTAGTTTCTTATTAACATTTTCTAATGATAAAATATTCTTGCCATTTGGTTAATTGTACACAGAGACATCTTCTTTCAGGTTATTTGATAATCACAATCTGAATTCATATCAATTAAATTTAGAGGTGGCCATTAGCATTACGATTACTGCCAAGTGGAATTTACAGTTGAATTGGATTACAGATAATTCACAAACCAGAAAGTATGCAAGGGTAGGACAATTTAAAGTATTTATTGGAAGGTACCATGTTCAAAGTGAAAATAAAACATCTTTAGATTCATGTTCAACACATTTTTATGAAACACATACCATGCATCCTCTCTTGTGCTATGCATTTTAACCTATATTTTTCTTATTTGGGTCCCAAAATAATCCAGTAAAATACATTATGCTAGCCTCATATACAGATGGGAAAACTGAAGTTTGGTAGAGAGACTAAGAGTGATTTGTCCACAGTTAATCAACTAAGGGCATCAGAGCCAGGACATGAATCCTACTTATATGACTCATGGACTTGTGCTCTCCCCTTGGTATCACACTGCTGGTGAAGATATTCTGATTGACTTGTGACTTCCCAGGAATACACAGGGGAGCCGAAAGGACTCCTGAAATCAACAGTACACTTTTCCCTTTGGGCTGTGGCATACACCCTTTGTTACCATCGTAACCATCCTTAACAAATGCCTATTTGCATTTTTCTGCAGCAACCCTATAGAATTAAAATAAAAAAAGCCAAAATTATCCAGTTATTACCAAAAGTTTTCTCCTGTGTCACCATAGCCAGTATAAAACTGGTTAACGACAACTTGGAGACGATAACATCTGCCATGCCCTCTTCAGTAAGCTATTTGACTTAAATTGGAATTTCACTATGCTTCTTTGTAGTTAAACAAAGCCTGCATCTTGTTGTAAGTAATAGAACTTATTTATACTTGATATCTTTTGAAAAGTGGTGGCACTTCAGCAACTCAAGCAGAAAGTCTTCCCTAATTCTTCCAGATGAAGTGACATATCATTATCAGATAGCAGCATTGTTAATATTTAAATATCGGCATGAACTTATCCATTCATTTCTAAAGCTGTTTGAGATCCACCAGGGGGAGATGAACTTGTGTGTATCTCTTGATTCTGCTTCTCGATGTTTGGAGAACATGTATAGTAACAGTAGGATCACCCAGGTACCAGATCCTGCACGACCTGTTTGTTTTTGGTAGCTCCATGACAAGTTTACAGTTATGCCTGAATTTTCTCATTGCCAAGATTTTGGCCAGCATTTCTTGCTCATCCTTCTTCATTCTTGTCTTTGCACTTCAGGTGAGTCATCGCCATATTGCCACCAAAGCTTCTTGGGGTAAAACTCCAGATCTCTTTTTCTGTCATATCAGACAATCCTATTGGGTGAATCTACTTTGATTATGTTGCTGCAGGGGGTTGGGGGGTGTTTGCTTTTTACTAATTTGGAGATACCTACTTATGTCAGTCCTAAGTCAAGATGTAAACTGTGTCATCCTTTGCATAAAGCCTGGCCTATGAGAAAGTCCTAACTTTAGGAAAATGGCTAACAAAATTTACATGTGATCTCTAAGTCACCTTCACCCCCCCCCCCACCCCAACACACACACACATTCCATCACTGGTCCTAGGCTTATACCCTTGACAGAACCCGTATGTGATGTTCAACAAGCAGCTCCCTTCCTCTTGGTCTCCACTTCCTTCTCCAGAAGGTACAGTTCTGACAGAGGCATGCTTCTTGTCACTGCCCTCCTGTGCTCATGGAAGATATCACGAGTTGAACACCAAACTCTTTCCTGATGAGCCCAGAAATAGCTATAAGATCTCAATACAACATCCTCTATATACACATGTAGATGACATATCATTAAAATAACTTTTAGGGATACTTTCCCTTCTCAAAATTTCTCTATCCTAGTTAGACTCTTTTAGAGGATATTTGGGTTTTGGATTTCAGACTTCTAGAGGAGAATAAAGAGAGCACCAATGATTGGCACTCTTAGAAAGCTTCCCTAATGGCCTAGACTTGTGCCAATTATCCTGATGGAATTTGTAAAGAGAGTCAAATACCCAGAGGGTTTGGTGAGTTTGGTGCCATTCTAATTAGATTAATGTGGAAATCTTGTGTTTAAATGCTGGTTCAACTGAGGGAATTGTCTTACTATCTTACTGCAAAGATGAAGGACAGGCTTGAATATTATATTAATTTCATTAAACATTATAGCACCTACCAAGTGCCATGCTCCTTTATAAACACACTTCAACTATTAAATCATTTAATCATTAAATAACCTTATGATGGAGATATCATTAGTATCCTCATTTTACAGATGATGAAGCCAAAGTTCAGGCAGGTTAAGCAACTTATCCATGGCCACACAGCTAGTCAAGGGTAGGGCTGAGATTTAAACTCATCTTTCCACTCTTCGATGAAGTTCTCAACCACTATTCTTCTTCAATAAGCCATAGAAACTCTATGATGCCTGATCCATCTCGGGGGCATTCTTGACTAGAGAAGAGGTTGCCCTCAACCAATACTACCAATACCAGAGTAATGATGCTGTGAGAATCAAATCACATAATACATACAAAAGATCTGGCACATTGAGTACGTATGTAATCTAAGCCCCTGCCTTCTACTCTGCCTTTCCCTATAAGGAAGATTGCAAATATGTGAATCCAGGAGAAAATCAAGAAGACATGTTCTCTGTACAAAAAAAAAAGTATTTTTAATACTGCATATAAGGTAAATTTTTATTAAAAATGCCAGTGTTGAAATCAAATAAAAGAATACAATCAATGATTTGGAGAAGGCAAAAAAATGAAGAGAAATCATTCATCATTTAGGAAAATTTAGTGAGATGCTTTACATTTATTCTATGGTAATATTCTAAAGCTACTGATTTACTGACTTTACTATATAAGAGATGGAACTTCTTACTCCTACCCACTTTCTCATGGTTCCCTTGTCATAGAGACATAGAGACACTGAGATTTCTTTTTATTTGACCTGATAAGATATTTATCAAGGGTCTTCTCACTTCAAAACACTGTTCCATTCATCCCTTTCTTGAAAGGCAGCACTTAGGTTCTAAGGGTTCAGAGGGTCTCCTGACAACGAGGGAAGTTTCTCCTGAATTCATTCTGGCCACGCTTTTCACTCAAATGCTGTTGAAGGTATTCAGCAGTTCACTCCATGGATGGTATCATCCATTGATTGGGATTCCTTTGTAAGTGGTCCTACTGAGCACAGAACATCTTAATAATGCTATTTCAGTGTGAAAGAGTCAAAGAAAATTTTACAGAGGAGGCTTGAACAAGAATGAGATTTTGAATGAGGGGAGAAATCTGAATTGTAAAGGATGAGCGTGTGCCAGTGGGGAGTGGGGAGTAAAAAACGGGAACAAGGCTGAACCTTCAGGGGCAGTTTAATTGTTATTCTGTATGCATGCCAACTTTGGGTTGCAAGTGTCAGAAAGAACAACTGGAACAGGTTTAAGGGGTGGGAGTAAAGGCTGAAGGTGCCATTGGCTCACATAACTGAAAAGTCCACAGAGCCACCTGGTTTGGGGCTGAAATGGTGCCCTAGGATTCCCCTCTTAGCAATGCAAGGGTGTTCTTTCTGTTGGTCAAGCCTCTAATTTTGTTTTGGTGGAGTAACCTTGGAGGCAGACTTGAGACTGGATTACAGATAGAAAATTAGAAGCTCAGCTATCTGAAAGGGCAACTCTTGCTCTAGTCCAGGAAAGGACGATTAGTGGCTGTACTCTGACAGAGATAGTAGGTAAGAAAAGGACATTAAGGAGGTCTGGTGATTGTACATCAGGGGTGCAGGGAGGGAGAGGTCTAAAATGGTTATTAACTTCCTGCCTTGGGTAACTGGAAAAAAAAATTGAACCTTTCATCAAGATAGAAATACAAGAGATGGGGCACCTGGGTGGCTCAGTCGGTTAAGTGTCTGACTTCGGCTCAGGTCATGATCTCATGGTTCATGGGTTCAAGCCCCACGTCTGGCTTTGTGCTGACAACTCAGAGCTTGGAGCCTGCTTCGGATTCTGTGTCTCCTTCTCTCTCTGTTCCTCCCCTGCTCTCACTATGTGTCTCTCTCACTCTCTCAAAAATAAATAAAGATTAAAAAAAATTTTAAGATAGATATGCAAGAGGTTTAGTAGGAAAAGATAGATAAATTTAGTTTTGAATGAACTCTGGAGCATTCAGGTATAGATTTCTAGTAGCTCATCTAAAGCCAAGAAAAAATACTCTGAGCTGCAGATATGGATTTGGGGCTCCTCAGATCATATGGACCACCAAGTAATAGCAGCATTCACAGGTTTTGAAAGAGAAAGAGGAAAGGTCTGTAAAGAAAACCAAAAGGAGTAGAAGAACCAAGAGACAATTTCCACAAAAAAACAAAGAAGGAAGAGGAGTAAAAGTGTAAAATTCTAGGTGAAATTAATTAAGAGACTAAATAATGCCCACAGGATGTAGCAAACCAAGAAAGCATTATCAAACCAGGTCAATGGTAGAATCCATGTCTTCAACAGTTGGGTGTCAAAAAGAATCACAAGCCCTGATTAAATCAAGAAAATCAACATGTTTATTGATCACCTGCTAGGTGAAAGACACCACACCAAGCAAATGGAGAAACAACAATAAAAATCACGCTACAGGTCCTGAGCACTAAGAGCATAAATTTGATATTTTATGTTTGATTTGAAATCCATCTGGCATTATAACTTAATTTGAAACATGAGCTGAATTTATTCAGAGGGGTTAAGTTTTCTAAAAAGGGAAGGTGGTTTATATACCAAAGTGTGTAATCAAGATCAGAGGATTTTGTGTAAAAAAAAAAAAAAAATCAATCACATATGATTGTGCTCATCAAAATTATTCCTCGTTATCTCCATTTAAGCCCTAATAAGTATTGCAACTTTATCCTATTTCTGGAGTATTTTTGCCACGGGAACAACTTCCAACTCTTCCTGCTCAGTGGCTTGACACAGAGGAGGCTTCCCCTCAATAGCAGTTGCCACCTAACGACGCCAGTGCCCGCACCATTGAACGTGATTCTTCAGTTTCTCTCTCTATTCTCTCTCCCTTTGAATCAAGCATACTAATGGCATCTATCTGAAAGATGGTCACTTCGCCCTGCTTGTCTGTCTTTTAGCTCCTGGACTCCCAGGGTTTCATCTTAATCTCTCTTGTAATGCAATATGACTTTTGGGTTTTACTGCAGTCTTTCTGAGGTCCCTAGGAGGAAGTGAAAAGACTATCACTGACAATGGCACTAGAGTCCATAATTCTCATGACCTTGTAGGTACTTGCTAAAATTGCAGAGCTGGCACTATAAATGTTTGAGCAGATTTGTAACCCAGCACTGACTGCAGGGATTCCTCATCCATATCCATGGGCATCCTTTAAATACATATTGGTAGATGGCAGACCTTTTTCTCTAAATTCATAAACCTCCAAATATCCCCAGTAGGAGCACCTAGACCAAATTCAAAACTTTCTGTGGCTTGCATAAACTCAACGGAACTGAAACAGGACTCACCTCTTTTCCTTTTCATTCCACAGTTCTGGCTGTGTAATCTCTTGATACATTTTCCTTGCTCCTGCCACCATTTTCTTTCTTGTTTTTCTCCTAGCAATGGAAGATATATAATGCGACTGAAAGGCAAACAGAAAGAAATTCTGCTGTTTTCCATCTCCCTGCCTCTGTGCCCCTCCATTGGTGTGGGCCATCAATGGCCAGTTGTTTCTGTGTAGCGTGTATGTGTGATTGGCACTCCCTGCAATTACCCTTTCCACAGCCTCTGCCCCCGAGCAGTGCGGCTTCTTGGGTTACTGATGGCCTCACAACAAACCTGACTTTGTTCTTTTAACCATCTTCTCTCAATGCCATCTCATTAAAGTATATTGCCAGTGAAAGCAGCCTTGACAAATGTCTTTCCACTTGTAACCTGGTCTGAAGCTGCCTAACTCTTCTGATTGAATGGGCTAAATATTCCAAAATAGTTTAGGAGAGAAATGAAAAACAGCAGTTCATGGTATCACCTATATGTTTCAGAAGTTGTGGTAAGTACAGACCACCAGCCGTTTAAATTCTTGTCCTATTTAAATAATGAGACATGCATAATTTCATTTTGTGTCCTTCAGTATTAAGCATGAGTTATGAAAGCATACAAGATCCAGATAATAAGGGAAACAATGGATGACTGAGAAGCACAGGGGGCAACAGGGACTCCAAATGTTGAGTGTCTTGTGGGAATCTTTGGACACTAAAGCTTTTTCTGGAAATTCTTATTAAAAAGTGGTAAAATGTTCTGTGTCTAGATAGAAAGTTGTCAATAAAAGGTGTGTTAATGTAAAAATAATTATGCCACTTACAATTTCAAATAGAGTAAATTATATCACTGAAGGCAAGATGTAGCCCCATCTCCTGTTACGTGGTTCCTTCCCCAGCCCCTGGTTTATTCTCTTGAGAAATAATAATAATGCCAAGGCAGAGCAAAGGGGTGGAACTGACACTTCCCAATTTGGAACACAAATCCATTCCCAGTTATTGGTAGGCAATGAGTGCTTCCACTAGATTCCTGAACTTTATATCTGGTTGTCTATCACATTCCTGCCTCTGGAGGGAAATGCCTCCCCAAAAGAAGAAAAGAATAAAAATAATACTAAAATAAAATTATTTGTTTTATCCTTTTAAGTTTATTTATTTATTTTTGAGAGAGAGAGAGCACAAGCATGAGTGGGAAGGGGCAGAGAGAGAGGGAGAGAGAGAATTACAAGGAGGCTCCCCACTGTAGCATGGAGCCCGATGTGGGGCTCAAACTCAAGAACCATGAGATCATGACTTGAGCTGAAACCAAGAGTCGGACGCTTAACCGACTGAGCCACCCAGGTGCCCCAATTTTTTTTTTATTTTAAATAGGAGGAAAGGGAAAGAAGAGTTTAAGGGACCAACTCCTTGTCCTAGATATCAACTACTGTATCCATTAATTAATTTATTTGTAAATACTTTGTGAGCATTTTCCAAGGACACTGTACAGTGAAGTAGCTAAAAGCATCCACTTGGGTCCAAACCTCTTGGACTTGAACTTCAGCTCCACCACTTTGTTGCTCTTTGACTTAGGTAGCAAGGCCAGAGTATATTATTTAGCCTCCCCAGGCCTCAGCTGCCACATCTATAAAATGGAATTGTAGATTAATTGGCATAGCCTGTATCCAGTGGTTAAAACAATACTTGAGACTTAGTAAGCACTCGTTGACTATTAGGACAATTATTCCTGTATATGAGATAAATTTCTAAAAATTACCATAATATATTTCTGCCCTAAAGAAACCTTATATGTGCACCTATAACATTTGTAGAAAAAAATTCAGGTACCCTTAAATCTCCCAAAAGGAACTGATGTGAAATGTAAAAGAAAGGAATTGGCTAATATGAATGCTTTATAAATAGATAGATAAACTGTTCAGGCTTATGACTCACTAGACAGCCTATTTCATGGCTGTGCTACCACTGACATACATCCAGTCCCCGTCTTTCCAAAGGATTGGAACCTGGCATTAGTTATCCCTACCTACTTGAATCTTTAAGGAGGTCGAGATGAATTCCTCCAGTTTGAATCATGCACGATAGCAAAGCAATTTTACATACTTATATCTCTTAACCCTGCATCCTTACACATATTTTTGTTTTACAGTTATGGAAATTGACACGTAAAAAGTCAGGTGTGTTGGCTCAGACCAGCGTTACCACATCTGATAAAGGTCATAAGTGTCCACGTCTTGATTGTGAAAGTCATGTTCTTGTGTCAGTACAAGACTCACTCAGATGACCTCTCCACTGATAAATAAATAAAATAAATAAAAGTACAGGTTAAAGGTGTCCTTGTATTCTCACATTAATATGCCTGAGTGAAGCTTAGAGAGATATGTAACTGGTTATACACTCAGTGACAAGGGCCCTAGGATTCAAACCAAGAGCTTGTTGGTGTGAAGTCTCTTATCTTTCCAAAACTTTAGGAGCCCTTTTCTTTGTGGTGACTTCTATTCTCGTGGTTTTCTAGGTAATGTGAATGTGAATATGGCAATGGTCGAAATATCAATATTTGCCAACATTAGCCAATAGGAGTTTGAAGCTTCTACCAGAAGCTGCAGTTGAACTGAAAGAATTTGTTCGAGCGATGCTTTTGTTATATTTTTTGTCTTCATAAACAGAAACATGTTTGTCCCAAGATGTAACTCTTAATGTTTAAATTCAAACGTGCATTACAAAGACTGTTCCCACAAACTCAAAGGATTAAATTGCACATATAAATATTAAATGTATACATTTCATTACTCTAAACACTTTACTTGCATTTAAAATTATCAGTTAATCCCAAATTCAACAGAGAAAGGGAGAGTGTACAAGATCTTTGGAGAGGTGGGAAGAACCTCTTAGAGCTGGTCATCATAAATCCCTGCACGCCCCCACCGGAAGTCAGATAAGAGCAGGCATTCTGGATCAGAGGAGCTCAGTTTCCACACAGAATGTGGAAGCTACTGAATCTTTCTGAACTTCAGTTCCCTCACCTGTAAAGCGGAATAATAATGCCTAGATGGTTATGAGAGTTAAGTGACGTCGCTTGCCTGGCGCATGGCAATCACTAGTTGAGTGTTGTTTGCCCGTGGTACCTGCCACTGCCCTGGTCGCAGCTTTTTCAAAAGACTACCTGCAGACAGTAGTGTTTTCCCAGGCGTTAAGTGTGATTTCCCACAAAGAGAGAGACACCTAGGATCATTTCTTTTTTACCTCTCCTTCCTAATTCATCTTTGTCCAAGCTTTGTCTATGTGGCCTGGCATACTGGCCTCACCTCCCTATGTCCAGAGGTAGTCCTAACCGTGTAGAACTTGATAATTGATCGCTGTCGTGGGGTTGGCTTTCTGCTGCTCACTCGAACCGTCAACATCCAGATGCTGAACACTCATCTATTTATAATCAGGCCCCCTGACTCCATGAGAGAAAGCCTGTCTGCTGGCCTTCTCCATGGTCTGGAGACGCTGCTCCAGATCATTCCAGGTGGCTTGAATTCGGGGGAGTTGGGGGAAGGGTGCAGTGAGATGTGAGGATAGTTATTGCTCCAACTTTGAAATGGCCACAAAGCAGAATGGTAACAAAAATCAAAATCACAAACACTAATGAGGCTCCCTAGTTGGTGCCAGCTCTATTCCTGTCACCACCCTCCACAGCCCCAGAAGAGAGTGGAGGATTATAGGTTTGGTGGAATCCTTGGGGCACATTCAAAGAGTTTGAGGTTTTGTTTGAAAGTCTGTTTGCAGACAGTAAAAATGGATTAAATTGCCTCTCCAACACAAAGAAATGCCAGGTCTCAGTAGAGGTAAGACACCAGAGACTTAAAGTGCCACTAGAAGCAAAATAATGAAAAGAGCCCAGATGCTGGACCATCTTTGCAGCCAACACTATATGCCTTGTGTTTAAGAGTATCTGCATTCGTTGTCATGGAAGGAAGCAAAGAAGTGATGCATTTAATAACATGTCTTTTCTTCTTAAGAGGCAATGGCTTATTTAAGGACTATTGGGGTATGTTACACATTCCCTTTTTTTTTTTTAAAGCACAACAGAAAGTGACTTCCTTTGTTTTATTTCCCATTGCTACTCCCTTCTATAAAATTCATATTCTTTATGTATATAACTTCCAGAAGTAATGTGGGTGGGTCAAAAACACCACTGGGGCCCAAAAATTACATGAAGAATGAAGATGTGACTTTTTAATCTCTTGAATTGAAGAGATTAAACATATGAAATCACTCTAAGAGGTTATTACTTTTATTCATGTTGAAAACATCAGATTATATATTTAGAGAAATATTGGAGCAAAATTGTATGACTATACCAAGATCATGCTAATAAAAAAAGAATCATATACTTGGTAAGATATTGACAATTATCTAAGCTTTAAAGCAGTAGCACTTTTAATTGATAGTACCTACAAGACATGATGGGAAAGATTAATTATGTGAATACCTTTTCTTCAAATGATTTAAATCACCATTAATCCCACACAAGTAGATCAGTAGCTCTTTCTAAGGTTGAATTAACCTTCTCAAAACTGAGTAAGTCGATATGCATAATGTACGTTATGTATATATTTTGTTATATATATATTTTTTCAGTTTTGCCTTTCTGTGTGTGTTCGTGTGTGTGTCTGCACCTGTGCCTACAAATTTACGGGCAGTCTGCTCTGTGACAGACATTGTATTGGGCACCAGGGGAAAAGACATGGCATGGTCTCTTCCCTCAGGCAGAACACTGTTCCTAACATCACAGAGGCCAGTGTATGAGCCGAGCCGTGAGAGCACAATGAACCATCAGGCTGGAGAGGGCACAGAGCCTGGAAGATAAGAGAAAACTTAACAGAGGAGTGAGCACTTAAATTGGGCTCTGAAGGAATTTTAGGCAGTATTTTGAGAATACTTTCCTCCTACAAAGTGCATTATGTTCTTTTTTTTTTTTTCTAATTAATAAGCTTTACCTCTTAGAGCAGTTTTAGGTTCACAGAAAATTGAGGAGATAGAACAGAGAGTTCTCATATAGTTCCTTCCTCCCCATACAGTTTCCCCTATTATTAATATCTTGCATTAATATGGTACACTCACTATAATCGATGAATCAGTGTTGATGCACTATTATTGTTAACTAAAGACCCCAGTTCACATTAGGGTTCTCTTCTTCTGTTGTACACTTCTACGGGTTTTGATAAAATGCCTGGTATGATGTGTCCATCATTATAATATCATACAGAATAGTTTCAAGGCCCTAAAAATTTCCTGTGCTCCACCTTTTCATACCTCCCTGCTTTTCCCCAAACTCCCAGAAACCACTGATCTTTTCACTGACTCAGTAGCCTTGACTCTTCCAGAATGTCATATAGTTAGAATCATACAGTAGATAGCTTTTTCAGACTGGCTTCTTTCACTTAACAATATGCATTTAAGGGTCTTCCATGACTTTCCATTACTGGATAGCCATGTTCATGTTTTCACAAACAGAAAAAAAAAAAGCATCATTCATAATCCAGAGATAAAAACTATGAGCAGCCTGGTGCATTTTTGTTTTCACTTTTTTTCATAGATAGACGGATAAGCATATATGTATCAAATGATCATACTGCCTAACTAATTCAGAAGTCCTTTCTGTTACTCAATAATTTATTAAGAATATTATATTGTTAAACATCAGTTTGTAAAGGTACCTGTAATGGCTAAAGATTATTTTGTTTCTAGATGTATCATCATTTATTTAACTAAGTCCCCATTCAGGGCCTTAAGATTGCTGCAAATTTCCTGCTATTGTATACAGTACTAGCCTTCTTGCCAAATATTTATTTCCATATATAATGATTTAATTTTGTATTAAGTAAACTCTATGCCCAACATGGGGCTCGAACTCACGACCCCAAGATCAAGAGCCGCTCAGTCACTGACTGAGCCAGCCAGGTGCCCCAGTTTCCATACATATATGTTTTCAGGGGAAAAAATTCTAGAAGTATAATTGTGGCATTGCACGGTGTATGTAATTTCCCGGCTTTCGATAGTGATAACCAAACTCTGCTCCTGAAAGTCTACAACAATCTCCACTCCCCCGGAGTGGAGAAACTGGACAAGAAACTACTCATTTCCCCTCACCTCTTAAAAGCAGGGGAACATCCTCGTAAACAATGTTTACATTACCAGAGTTGATAGGAGGTTAAGGAAAGGGAGAAAGCATCTGATGATAAAAATAGCACGAACAAAGGTTTGAAGGTGGGTAAGCACAACCATGTTCAAACAATCAAGTATGCTAGTGAGGTTTAAGTACAGGGAAGCATGGTGGGAAGCAGTGTGAGTTGAGGTCTGAAAGGCAGATTTCATTGAGATTATGAAGGTCCTTGATGCTCAACTGGAGGATTAAATACCTTGGGGAGACAAAAGAGAAGGCCAAGAAGCCCAAAGATTTTTGAATAGGGTCATGAACAAAGCCATGTTCTTGTCAGGTCATTTCGGGGGCAGCATAAGGGTAAAACTGGAGATGGATGTTAAGGAATTAGGGGAACCTGTTTAGAGATATGGAAATAGTTGGGTCGGTAAAACTGATTGTTTTGAGGAACCAACAATGGAAATGAAGAGGGAAGGGTGACATAAAGAGCAGGTGCCAAGTGATGTTCTAGAATTTCTGTGGCCTCTTTACACCTTCCTATCCCCAACAGCTTTCTCTCAGACTCTTCTACATCCCCAGCTGACAGGAATTCCCCACTTAGGGACTGTTGCTTTAATATGGGGATTGGAGGACACAAAACAAAAAGGAATTTCTTTTTCATTTTGGAATTTCAGGTAATGCGACAAGTTAGGGAGGACATCTTTAGGCAAAGGCTTTTAGGGGCATTTGAAATTCACAGTAATTTTTAAGCCAGCCAAGAATCTTTATGTGCTCATAAGCTCACCAAGAAATTGTTCCAGTTTTGAATTTATTCATATGAGAAGCTTTGTAAAGGCGTGAAGTCGAGGGGCCCTTGGGTGGCTCAGTCAGCTGAGTGTCTGACTCTTGATTTCCCATCAGGTTATGATCTCACAGTTCGGT
Organism: Panthera leo; assembly: GCF_018350215.1. Lineage (NCBI taxonomy): Eukaryota > Metazoa > Chordata > Mammalia > Carnivora > Felidae > Panthera > Panthera leo. The sequence continues at coordinate 84,844,659 of NC_056687.1, forward strand.
TCATGAGATCGAGCCCCACTTCCGGCTCTGTGCTGACAGTGTGGAGCCTGCTTGGGATTCTCTCTCTGCCCCTCCCCGGCTCATGTGTGCACTCACTCTCTCTTTCTATCTCTCTCAAAATAAATAAACATTAAAAAAAAGCTTATATAAAGGTATAAAATCAAAATCATATTTAGTTATGCAGTCAATAAAGCAGAGTCTATTAAAAAGAATACAATTACCCGACATTGAGACTGCAGCCAAATTCTGGGATATTTAGTTACCAAGTCATGATAGCGGTCCCTCCTCTGGACCCTTTCAGCTGTTCACAGAATTTCCCAACAGAAGATGAGAGAAGCTAGTTCAAGGGGAAGGGGCAGAGGAAAGGACAGTTTTTGAAGGAGCTAGTGAGTCATCCACCTTCCATGTCCAGCCACGGCTGAATGCTTACTGGGACCCAGGGGAGAGAGGTTCACGTTGCCTGCCCTATTTGGGAATTCCTATGCATATTCCTAATTGTAAAAATTGTGACAATTCCAAAAATGTCCTTAACACCAAATTTGGAGTTATGTCAGCCGGTTTCACTGAGAGAAAAATCACACTGTGAGTACCCCATTTATATTATCTTTTGAACTGACACGTATTTTTGGCCCTTTATAAATTACTTGCTTTTTGACAAGATTGTTTTTGTGTTCTCTCACTAATATGTGTGTGCATCTCCACGTGACTCTTTCTCTGTCTTTTTCTGTCTTCTGTTATATAAGATCTTACTGCTGTCTTCACCATGATCACACTTCGACAGTCAAAAAAAAAAAAAGATATATTTCAGGTGTTTGAGATGAAGGAGGTTGCGTGAGTTTAACCTTCCTTGGTATCCTTGTGAGCTTTCTGTATTTAATACTTGTTTTATCTGAAGCCTGTGGAGGTTCTAAACTATTAGAAGACACACTTTCTGAGAACTACCTTTCTAGTAGCCTGAAGAAATATCATTGATGTGGGGCAACAAAGTTATTCTCTGTAATCCTCTTGATGTTGTAAATGAAAAAGAAGACGGAGCCAGCGCCATCTGAACTTTGGGCAAACCATTTGCTCAAAAGGATCATCAAAGGACCAAGCCCTGCCAAAATAATATTTTTTAAAAAAACATCCATCAGAAAGGAAAACATCGAGAAGCACGCACAAAAATGAAATTGGTGCAAATTAACTCCATTGTGGTGGGACAGCGGTACAAAACAAACTCCCACCACAGCCTGGAAAGGAGAGCCACACAAGACACATTGAAGTTGTGGCCTCACAGTGGCCATCTTTTGACAGCTTGCTTTCTTCAATGCTTTAACCTAAAAAAAAAAGAAAGAAAAAGAAAAAGAAAGAAAGAGAGAAAAAAAGAAAAAGAAAAAGAGAAAGAAAAAAAAGAAAGGAAAAAAGAAAGAATAAGAAAGAAAGAAAAAGAAAAGAAAAGAAGGAAAAAACCTACCCATTGTTATGCCCCCTATTCATCCTTCATTCAAAGTCATTCTCTCTGCATTAATTACCACTTTCTTCAAGGCTAGGGAGCTCCCAACACGGCCTGTTTTCAAAGAGGCACACTTCCATGCCTCTGCTATTTATATGCAGAGCCTGCTGAAATTTTCATCCCAATACTTTGAGATCCCCCTTAATTTTTGCATACTGTAATTGTTCATAAGAGAAAAAAAAAAGACAAAAGAATGATTTCATGCTTCCGGGATAGTTGTTTGCATCTCTTTCATTTTTCTTTCCAGCTGTGACCGGCAGCAGTAGGTCCTTTAACAGGTGTCCCGCCTGCCCTATGGTAATTTTTAACTTTTCTTCACTTTCTTTTATGTCTGTCACATTTATAGAGACGGTTTTACCCCTGTTGCCTGGTACTGTTGTTTTTTTTTCCCCCTTTCTTATATCAATCTAATTTCTAGGTTTTTCCTAAATATGTCACTGTCCATAGGGGCCATTGAGGGAGATGGAAAAGGACTGAGCCAAGAGTGCAAAATCTCATGTAAACATTTTTATGACATAGTAATTGGCTCTCTGACACCCACTTCACTTTAAAATCCTACGGGTCTGATTACTCTGTTACAATATTGCTTAATAGGAAATTAATGCACACTTGACAAAAAAAAAAATCTGCTCCAGTGTCTGTCCTCAAGAGAAAGCTTTGATTTTCTGATACTATTTAAACATCAGAAGATTGATGGAACTGTTTCTGCAATGAAACTTTAATAATTAAAAATTAATTAGGAAACATATTTGAGAGTCAATTTAGATAGACATACAAATGTGTGTAATGTTCCAGGTTATTCCGGCTAAAAAATTAGATATTAATGTTGTTCTAAGGAGGCAAAAAGAAAAAAACAATTAGTGAAATGTATACACCTATAGAATTGTTTATACTTATAAGAACCCAAAAGGTTCAGGCAAATTAAATAATCGAATACCACATCAGGGCATAGGATGTTAGACTTGGAAGGAGATCTCAGCTTTTTGTTTGTTTGTTTGTTTGTTTGTTTGTTTGTTTAAGAAAGCTGAGGTCTACAAAGACTGTGACTTGTCACTCAGGACTAATGAAAGACAGATTCTGGTCCTATGATGCCAATAGCGGTATATTTTCCATGATACACCTGCCACGTAGAAAAGTTTTGCAGTCTTTCATGGATACTTCAGCTACACAACACAGTGCTGTGTCACCCAGCCTTGGCACCTTCACAGGGCCATGATCTCCAGTGTCCTAAGGTTATAGGCAACTTTCCACAGTGTGGCTTACAGTGCCTGGAATACAGTAGATGCTTTAAAAAGGATTGCTGGTTATTACTGCTATTGTTACTATTGTTACCAGTGCGGGGCTCCTTCTGGCATTGTTTAGCATCGGAGAGACCAGCATTTTCCTTTATGCCCGTGGGAAGGTTCTGTTTTGAAACTTGTTTGCAGCACATGTATATATTCAGATAACAGATCACATGTATGAAGACAATAGTGTCTATTTCACTCCCATAATTAGAATCTCTAATAGGTAGAACACATTGGAAAATATCAATTACAATAATAGGAGCTCAGAGTTACAACGGATCTCTGCTCTGCCACTGACAGAACTCTCCCTATACTTACATTAGGTTTCTTATATTAAATAGTACAATGTCTCACAGTATAGACCTAGCAATAACTTGAAAGGAAATGAACCCTATTAGCCATTGTCACTGTTTATTGAAGTGCTTATATTGTAAAGCACTACATAGCAGGAGCTTTATATAATTACTTTTAACGCTTACAAACAAACTTGCAAGTTAAATATTCATATTAATTCCGGGATTCTCATTCTTCAATTAGGAGACAAGGGCTCCAAAATTCTGAAGAAATGTGCTTTATTTCCTTTCCTTTTCCTTTCTTTTTTTCTATGAATTTCTTGGGTTCTATACTACTCATCAAAGGACACTCCCAACCTTCGAATTGATGTACCGATCTTTCAGCTCACACGATGACCAGTTATCGAACCATTTTATAGACTCAAGGAATCTAAACTTCAAACTACAAATGAAATAAACTTCTTGACTCCTTCCAAGGTGAAATGTCACTTGATGATACGACAGTCTTGAATTAAATAATTTCAGTTTAATTACACTGACATTTACATAAGACCCAACATTAGGAGATGTCTGTGTTCAGGCATGGCTCTGTGAGTCTCTAAAGCCTTGGCCAAGTCATAACCTCTCGGAGCCTCCTTTCCCCACCAGTCAGTCAGACGGTCAGTCAGTCAGTCTATTAGACTTTTCTAATAGAGTGAGATCAGTGCTGGGTAAGGAAGTGTGATCTTGCATGTAAACTAAAATGCATGATATAAAATTTCATAATTAATAATGATTCATGTATAAAATCTCAGTGGTTTAGGAAAACTTTTTATTAAATATTTTAAAAATGAATTATTTTAGAGTAATAAGGAACTAAGAATTCCTTTGCTCTGAAGAGGCACCAAAATGCCACCATCATCTTTTGGCGTCTTGAAAAGAGAAATATTTGGATTTAGATAATTTCTCTTTCTCTTTCTCTCTTTCTCCCTCTCTCTCTTTTGTACTGGCTCTTGCTCTCTTTTTGGTTTGTTTTTAAAGGCAACTTAATTATTAAAAATAAAAGGAAAAAATCACCCAAAGCAATTATGACTTCATTGGAGATATAATTTCATTCTTTGATTTCTAGGCATTTAAGACTTTTAGAGGTAATCGGGTTAAGCCTCCCTTGTCCCCTAATCTGACTCATGGTGAACCTAGACTCTGAGAGAGAAAACGATTGCCGAAGTTCACCCATCTCTTGAACTTGGAATGCAAGGACAGCTCCTTCTAATTCGAAATCCAGGTCTCTTTTTGCTACACCACAGGCCTTTGTTCCTACCATTAAGGACACCTGCAGGGCTTACAGTTTACTTTGTTAAGGCTATAAACTCCTAGTAAAAATGTTTGTCTTCAATTTCACACACCCTTCAGGATATCACAGCTGACCCAAAAGCCCCCCAGGCAGCACAGGCCAGACTGAAGAGGCACCAGTGTGTGCGTGTGCGTGTGTGTGTGTGTGTGTGTGTGTTTATGGAATGGGATGGGGGTGTTTGGGGGTGGCCAGGAGAGGAACTACATGAAAGATTTCTAACAAAAAATAAAAGCAAAAAGATTTTCCTATCTGCTAAGAGCTTTTCATTTTTTATTTTTTCCTTCAAATTTTGCTTATTTTGAGAGAGAATGCAAGAGCCAGTGGGGGAGGGGCAGACAGAGAGGGAGAGAGAGAGAATCCCAAGCAGGCTCTGCACTACTGACCCAGGGCTCAAACTCACAAACCATGAAATCATGACCTGAGCCAAAATCAAGAGTCAGATGTTTAACCAAAGGAGCCACCCAGGTGCCCCAAGAGCTTTCTTTAACATCTCTATCTATCAGTACATCTCTTATCAAAATAATAAAATGAGTAATGCTTAAGATAAAAAACACAAATAGTGCTCTCATCTGTGTGCAGTTCATTACTCCTTTAGAGAGCACCAAATTCACAGGGATTCACTTTTGATTATAATACTCCCGATCACACGATTTGAACATCTGATTATTACTGTTGCTCTGGCATGGCACTATTTGTCATTTACACGACTACAGAGAACACATCACTTTTATTGTCCCTAAGCTTATGGTTTAAGAAAGGGTACACTATGGCTATGTGTGTGTTGGAATGGAAAAACAAACAAACAAAACAAAAAATGCTTTTTCAGGAAGGTTTTAAAAGAATTCAGGAAGAGGACAGCTAAATATAAAAATTTTAATTAGTGGCCACAATAGGCAACCAAAAATACATGCATTATATTATACTCAAACCTGATGTTTCTCTGCATTTTTAACATTGAAGCTAAATAAGGTGTAAGCTTCCTTTCCAATACTCACATGTTTTTACTTCAGCATTTTTTTACTTCATGTTTTTACTCCAGCATTTGTCAACCTTATGTAAGAAGTTTCTTTTGGGACTGTTTGGAGGAAATTTTTGTTCTCCTTGAACATAACAAGTCTTTGTCATTACCTGGAACTCTCTTCTGTGATAGATACTTGTATAGATATTAATTGGTGATTATGATGGTCGCTTTGGGTTACTAGACAGGGAAAGAGTCCTCTGTCAACTGTTTACCTTCTAAAGTGTTTTCCTATTTCTTCTTCAGAAGAGAATTTTTTATTCATCAAGATTGTTAAGCTCTTAAGGGAAGTATAACCAATCATTAATGTCAGTCTTCTGTAAAAATATTAGTTTCTAACATTATATCTTTCAGGTAACTAAGTAATGTTAAATAAGACAATATTCCCTGGCGTACCTAAATTTACAAAGTGCTAATAAATGCAATCTTACTCTATTTTATGCAAGAGCATGGTTCCAACAGAAACAATGGATTCAGCCTAACCTTCCAATAAATGGGATCCAGGGTATATTTATTTATTTATCTCTTTAATGTTTATTTATTATTGAGAGAGAGAGAGAACGAGAATGGGGGAGGGACAGAGAAAGAGGAGAGAAGGAAGAGAGAATCCCAAGTGGTCTCGGCACCGTGAGATCATAACCTGAGCCGAAACCACAAGTCAGGCCACTGAGCCACCCAGGCACCCCAGTAAGTGTTGCTATTTATCTTAACATTAAGAGCTCTCAAAAAAGACTTAATACCATTGGTGATGTTTTAATTCTCTATCTTGGATGTTTGGGTCACATGTTTTACCGGTTTTATAACATACATATGTTTTCTAAGTCCCTTTATATGTTTACATGATGATCATTATAAAGTGGTACCAAAAAAATTAGAAAAATTCTCAGTAGACAGATTTTTGAATGGCCAAAAGTTATCTGAAATGATGCCGAAATGCCTTGTGCTTGAAACTGGATGAGTCTCCGAACTATCAACACAAAATAACTGTTAAGTAATAGCTGCCATTTATTGAACAGCTGCTTGATGTCTGACACAGCGCTAGGTTCTCCATGCACTTCAGAGCTTGGCAAACCTCCCAGGTGAATGTTAGAAACTCCATTTTGCAGATTCAAAGATGTTAAAGAGCTGGTTGAGAGTCACAGCGAGTCAACAGTAAAGCCACATTTAAGCCCGTCTATTTTCTTCTAAATACAAACGAAAGCGGTTACTATAATACATAAAACTATTTAGTATTAGTGTGTCTGAAAAAATGTGAAGTGTTATGGCAAATACACATAATCTACTTGTGAGTATTTGATTATTTTTTAATGAAAAGAGGACGAAATGTAATTTTGTTTTCATCTCTTCATTTCTACTTTCTCCAGAGTATTTGAGAGCAGAGATCATTTTTACTTATATTTATATGCTTGCACCCGGCACATAATAAGAGTTTTTAAAACCAGGACATGTTATGAACTGTGAATTGTGAATTCAAACACATTGCTACACTACTCCCTAAGGGATTGCTAAATATCCAAACATATCCTAGAGTGTTGAGGGGTAAATAAACGAAGAAAAATATTGTTAAACATGTTCCTAATGTTTGAGAGGTTCAAGGCATAAACATGCTTGCTTTCTTTGGTTACCAGTTCTTAATATCTCCTTTAGCCACACCTGAAAGATGACCAGACTGCCGGATCTTCAGGAGGCTTCTCCATGAAACCCAGATTTCTGAGTCACATTTGCGAGTGAGGCATAGAAAGATGTTAAGTTTAATCAAGTAATTAGTTTTAACGGTTTGGATGGCTCAGCCACATCTTGATTAATTCAGTATATGCATTAAGTAAGGTATAGCTTTTGGGGTGCCTGGTTGGCTCAGTCTCTAGAGAATGCGACTCTTGATCTCAAGGTTGTGAGTTCGAGCCTCACGTTATGTGTAGGGATTGTTTAAAAAGATATCTCAAAAAAAAAAAAAAGAGCAAGGTGTAGCTTCTTCCTTGAAAAGCAAATTTACTCCAACACCTGTCATAATTACCCTTTCACAGGATGGGACACATGTGGCTGACATGTGATTTTTTTTAACCTCTCAGGCGCTTCCATACCTGGGGCATTTCTCTCAGAAATGTGCAGCCCATGCTGTTTGCTTGCACTCTCCTCTGTTATCCTGTTGTTTGTTTTGCACACCTTGCTGTATTTGCGCTGAACACAGATAAAACCCCAGTGCTAGCGCGGCCTCTCGTCTGGCACAAAAACAGCATCCGGGAAGGGGATTCTTACAAGTGCTGCTCAGTGTGTAGACTTGAAGTGAGAGTGTTATTTTCGTTAATAGTCTGTGGATCCTGATGCGGCAAAAACACATCTTTAAGGTGCACATGAATGCCTACTTTCTCCCAGCCCGATTTCTGTGCATTCTTTTCCATTAGAGATGGTTCCGTGATCAGGCATTACCTTGTTACAGAGGGTGGCCAAACAGAGCCTGGCTTGCTGGAATGCTGAAGAAAGGACTTTTGTTTTGAGTCAGAGATTGAACTAAATGACCTTTTAAATCCTGGGGTTCTATGCTTCTACAAAGAGGGTAAAGAAGAAGATATTTATGGCACTTAAATAATTCTAAAACAGGTTGCTTTGGCAAAGGTTTATAAAATAGCATGAAGTAGAACTGTACAAATTTTTCTAAGCAAACAATTTACCAGTAGTGTTAATTAGCACCTTTGATCTACTCACCTTCCGTCATGAACTTGGGTTTCCATGTATTATAGAGCACTATGGACTTTTCTCAGTGTAGTCAGATTTCAAGTAAAGGTTGAATGGAGTTCCATATATATCTAATTGCTCAGTCATGTCTTAATGGTTGGTTGTGTTTATGACTTTTCTTTATGCTCATGTCTCATTACAGCCCTCTACTCACCATGCCTTCAAGGCTGACTTGAAAACAAAATCCATTTCTTAAATGTTCTATTTGTTAGGTAGAAGACTTTACCCATCTAGAACTCAGTTTCTCCATTTGAAAATTGGGATGATATTTGACACTTATCTCAGTGAAAGTCAAACCAAGGATGCTTATTAAGGCTGGTAAAATTCACTTCTAATTCTGAGTATTGCACATCCCACAAGGCAGAGGACAGCAGTATGGCTGAATGGGAAACCATGGTCCTTAACTCGCTGGGTGGGTTGGGATAAGCCACCACATCCTCTTGGTTCAGGTTTCCTGTTCCTTAAGGGAGGGAGTCAAATAAAATTGACCTCAAAGTTCTCTTCTGATGCTCTTATATTCTAAGAATCTCCTGCCCTCCCCCATGAGGTCAATTTGTGAAGTAAACATCTGAACAGTGTCATCATTATTATTGTTACTCTTGTTTGTTTGTTTTTTTTTTAAAGAAATCTCAAGGGATTTGGGGGATTAAAATGTCTAGAGAAGTATTAAAAATTTCCATTCCAAAATGGCTGTGCCTCTTTCATCAGCCCTAACCTGGTGCTTGGAAACCTTTAGAGCTGGTGGCAGCCAAATGCTCATTTGATTCCCTTACTCTTGAAAGAGCTACTGGCCATCTATTTTTAAATGAAATAAAACTAATTTCATTTTGAGAATCCTTTGGAACATTTCATGACATTCGTTGAGATAATTGGGGACATCCTGGAGTGTCACAAAACCAAGGTTCTAAGGACTGAAGAAGCAAATTAATTTTTCTTTCTGGTTTTCTTCAGATAGTTTTATGTGTGAAAACTCAACTTTCTAAGGCTTTCATTATGTGTTTTGACTTTCTTTTCCTTGTTATCCTTTCTCCTCTTTATTTACTGTGTATGGACGACTGCAGAGCTCATTAATGTATCCTTTAACCTAATTAGCTTTCTTCCAATGAAACAATGCCCCTCGTTCCAGGAATGTACAGGTTTTTAGAGCCACGAAGAAGGCTGTGACCTTCTGAACCATTCCGCTGTCAGGCTGAGCAAAGGTGACTCATGAAACACTTGTCGAGGTCCAGGAAAAAACAGCTCAGCAAGACAGTGCCCTGTCTTAATAATAGGAAAAATACATTTTCAAAAAGTTGTGCTGGGTTTCTTTTGAAGATTCTGTTCATGGTTTTCAAGGTATCTGACCTAACCTGATTGAATTCTGGAATGAGCAGAGCTTTAGAAGAGGAAACCTGCATGCAGTCATGATGCTGTGTTTATAGGCAAAGCCAAAACAGTTCCCAGGAAAAATTAAATGTAAATGTCTAGTTCAGGGTGGCCCATTTAAAATTTAAGTCTCACAAAATTTAAGTCTGACTGCCATGTGACCTTTTGATCTGCCATCCATTCATTTACCTGAAAATGACAATTTTTTTGCTTACTTCGAGGTTCTCAGTGACTTCTCGCTCTACCTTTCAGATTTATTTAATATTCAGTCAAACATTCATTCATTCATTCATTCACCCTATTAGCCCTGAATAGACACTACTGCAAATATAACTCTTTCACAAAATACTTTTTCATTAGTCAACTGTTATTTTAAATAAATCATTTAACTACTTTGCATTACCATTTCCTCATCTGTTAGAATATGGAATTAGACAGGATCTCTTTCATCAATTTCATTCTATAATTTCTAAACAAACCCCCAATTCATGACATGGACATTTGTATCAATATATTATTCATGCATGCTGAGAAACAAATAAATATTTGGCAGCTCTTTATAAACAACTCTCCCTAATAACTGGCAACCCAACCAGCTTGATGAAGGTCGGACCACAGACATTTTGCCGGTGAAGGGGTCTAAGTGTCCTAGAAGCCCACAAACGTGATCCTCAGATTGCTTTAGTTTTATTTGCTTATCGTTTCAAGATTCCTGGCACTGAGCTCACTGTTTAGAAGTAGAGCATTTAAGATTGGTACTTAACACTTCTATCGCCTCATGTAACAGTCAGAACCAGACTGGTGACCAGACTAAAAACAGATTGTCACAGAGTCAGCTGTTTGTCCCCAGCGTCCACTCTCTTGCTATTCCCTTTAGTAGGAGAAGACCTGGGTTTCAGATAAGCACTTGACTGCCCAACTAAAGTCTGTGTTTCCCAGACTTCCTTGCAACTAGGTACATCCCTTGAGGGCTGCATTTGAGCCAAGAGATGAGAGCTGAAGCAATGTGTGCCATGCTGGGTCATCTCTTCAAAGATGAAGCCACTTGCCATGCATTTTCCCTTTCATCCTTGCTGCTGTCTGGGAGAGCGACAGCTCAAACAACCTTGGAAAGAATCATTAAGGGTGCCAAAGCTGCCCATCAGGCATGAACCACTGTCCTCTAGACGGTCAGGAGAGCTAAATAAACTTCTCATCTTCTTTCTGCCATTGTCTATCACAGATGCTTTGTTACAACGGCTTAGCCTCTACCCTAACTAACACCCCCTTAGTTCTGGGGTTAACAAAAGAAAACAGATTTCGAAGGAGATGCAATTGTTAAATATTTTTAAAATAACACTTGGGAGGAAGGTAAAGGGATGATAGATTGTACTGCCTTTCAAGTATATTCCAAACAGGAGAGTGTCAGAAAAGTTAGGAAAAAATGATGAGGTGCGTTTAAGGATCTCTGTAAAGTCAGGCGGGCTCTTGGGCCAGCTGAGGTTTACAACACAAAGGAGTCTCTTGGATGTCAGAGGCAAAAACTTATGAGCATACATTTTATTTTGCTCTCTTTGTGTTATTATATTCTTTTTTTTTAAGTGGGCTCCACACCCAATATGGGGCTGGAACTCGGGACCCTGAGATCAAGAGTTGCTTGCTCTACTGACTGAGCCAGCCAGGTGCCCCCTTTGTTATTACATTCTTATGCCCATAAGTAAACAGAGGTTTGCAGCCAGGCACACATGAATTCAAATTACACCTTCACCACTGCCTAGGTATGACATCGGGCAAGTCACTAAACCACCCAGGCCTCAGTTTCCTCATCTATAAATCGGGAGTAATAATAGATACTTCCTTACAGAGCTGTGGCAAAAATCCAAATAATATATAAGCTGAAGTGGTACATACTGCCTCATACCGGGTACATACTGGGCTGTCTTTGAATAGGAAACTGTTATTATTATTATTATTATTTTATTATTATTATTGCCCTTCCTTGCCTGGTAGCTTGGCATTTTGCTACTGTTGACTCAGCTGCAATCTTGCTGACACTTTGCTTTCTAAGTAGACTGATGAGTCTATCTCTGTAGATCTTTCTGCAGAATGTCCCCCCCACTAGAGCAGCACCTGCAGGAAGTTCCTCACCCTACGCGTGCAACCCACGCACACCGAAAGCAGGTTCATGGCTCCCTGGCATTTGCACTGCTTGTAAGGGAGCATGCTCTCACAGACATTCAGTAAGAGGCTTGGTAACTGGTAGTCCACACGCCAGTCTAGAATGTGGTAAAATTATCTGAACAGGTCAAGTCCCTACTGCAAGTCTCATTTGCAAATGCAGACTCTCAGCCTCTGGACCCCTCACTTACATGCTTTCTTCTCCTGATCCTCCTTTGAGGATTATTTTTCAAATAATAATTTACTAGCTCTCCAAATGCCTGCCTCAAAGGACCCTCCTTTTTGGATGCATTTGTGCTTCCGCATCTTATGGAGCTCTCATTTAGAAGTGGAAGAATTTTAAATGTATGTCACGAAACATCTGAATCCTCTTACGTATTTTCCAGTTACCCTTGAAATATTTTTGTGCAGGTTAAACAGGCTGCGCGCTTTTGTCAGAAACAGAACCTGCTTTGTGCTAAACTCAGAAGGTTTTGACTAGGATGATTTCTTCAGGAATCCAGAGTGGGAAACTGAAACAAAGCACGGTGCGTCTCCTATTGTCAAATTTGCCCAAATAGGTCCACTCTTCATCCAAACTCAAATAAACCTCAGTTAAAGCAAATAAAGATTTGAACAGGTTGTAAAGACATCATGGCCTGTGTGTTCAAGCTTTTCTACATCGCTTACAGCATGGGATTTCCATATTTTAAAAATGTCTGCATTATATTTGAGATTCCAATGATGATAACATATTTATTACAACTGAATTCATGCCAGCTTCACTCTTAAGATAGTGAGGATTATCTATTACATGCCTCCCATGGGCCAGACAAGGCACAGAGTTTAGGGCTTTACATTAGCTAATCCCTAAATTTAATATTACAAATATGCCCATTTTAAAGGCAAAGTAAGTGAGGCCCAGAGCATCAAGTCACACACACAGTGAGTGGCCGAGGAAAGATTCAAACCCAGGTCTGTTAGTCTTTAAAACTCCTGCTCTCCCCAATATTTCTTCCTCCTTCTCAGACGGGAAGCATAACTGGGATCAGACAGCTCCACTTTGTTATAAAACTGGAGCTCATATCTACGAATTAACTTGGGTGGAGACCAACCACGTTTTCCCTTTGTCATACTGGAAATGTATGGCTTTGGCAGATATCATGCTCTTGGAGCAGAAATAAAAGGATATTTTTGTAAGTGAAGCGTGTTTCTTTTCTTCTTTTTACAGATATGATGGGGAAAAGAAGCTTAATGGAATTTAGTACAAGTTCAGCTTATTTAAAAATGTATCTTTCCGTGTTAATACCTCAGATATGCAAAAGGTGTCAGTTTCCCTTAATGAACGCAAGTTGGAGGGAATAAGTTTGCCAAATTAATTCTTCTTCTTTTCTATACCTCAAAGATCTCAACGAATAACCCCTCAAACTACATCTTCAGAGAACCCCTGTGGATTGTAGGGGAGTATTTCTGTCCAGCAGTAGCAGGGCAGGTGAGCCCCTCACCCCCTTCCCCATGCCCAAGAAACACCCCACTGCCTCCAGCTTAGTCTATGCGTCCTTCCTCATGGCCACTCAGCAGACAATGTGCAATTAATTTAGGGCAATTACTTCACTAATGTTTCTTGTCCTCCATCCTTACCTGACCCAAATTCCCACTGAACCCACCCCTTTTCCCCATTTACATTTTTCAGATAAACAACTGATGAAACCTAAAAGTGAGCTAAGCTCCCCTGATCTGAAGGTCACACCAGCTTGCGGTAACCGGAGAGCAAGGTCCCCCTGACAAGGGCCACAGGGAACACTCAGCCCAGAGAGCATGAGTGCCCATGGGTAAATGGTTAGAAAAGGCACATGACACAGGGCTGCCGGTGTCCAGTCTGTCATGACAGGCACCGTATCCTACAACTGAGCTGTATGTGAAAGAGCAGCAAGGAGAATATCTTATCATTTGGGGGTTAAAATCAACCACAAAACCTATTACACGTCTTTGGGAGAAAGTCCTGGCTAGAGGATACCTATGAAAATAATTATTTATGAATTTTATGATTTATTAAAGTATTTAACATCTATAACATCCCTACTAGAAAAAGAGAAACCAAAGATTTAGAAGATCAACTGTTAATATAGTAAAAATATTATTACAGTCATATACAGACTGTAACCATTTTAACTCAAGCTACCTTCCCCAAATATAAGTTACTAGGATTTTCTACTGGGTAATTATCCCATTTAATAACGGTAATGGTTTGATATCTACAGTGCTGTACTATTTTCAAAGCACCTTTCTATGTGTAATATCTGTTAAATGCTTTGGGATCTTAGTGTTTTACATGGATTATTCCTTTGGATCCCTCAACTTTGTGAGCGAGACAGCATCATCGCCATCTCATAGATGGGAAAACTGAGGTTCTGGTGACTCAATATCATAAAATCTGTTACTGGCAGGCTAGGACTCCCTTCTTCCATTCCATTCTTGTACCCTCAGTGCTAATGGCCTACTATTACTATGTCACACTGAACAGGATTGGAACGTTTTTGATTAACGTGTATTGACAACATCTACAATCTTCTCTTTGTCATAAAAAGAAAACCAAGGTGTTGCAGTATTTTTTCATACATATTCCATGCTTTCCAAGCCCCATCCAGAGGCTGCCAAGTCTTAGTGCTGGATGGACTCTCTGATTTTTTTTGTTGATGGTCCTATCTTACCTGTGATATTACTGTGTATGGTCCATTCAGCCATGGCATTGTTGGTAGAATGAACTAACTTTAGATTGATGTGTCTTCTTTATGCCCAAGAGGAGATAGGATCTTAGGTAAGGTTAAAGTCCAGAATTTTGCTCTGAAAACCAGAGGACAAGCAGGTCTATTCTGCCTTTATGTAATGGAGAAGCTTCTTGTAACAAGTGGGGTTTGAAATGGAGTTTGAAGAACAGAAAATTGACAGTTGTAAGAAAACACACTCCTGACTTTTATAAGTGAAAACCTATGGTTAAGCAAATCAACTATAAGATATTTATTTTAGGGATGCCTGGGTGGCTCAACCAGTTGCACTTCTGACTTTGGCTCAGGTCATGATCTTGCGGTCCGTGGATTTGGGCCCAAAGTCAGACTCTGTGCTGACGTCTCAGAGCCTGGAGCCTGCTTTGGATTCTGTGTCTCCTTCTTTCTCTGTCCCTCCCTTGCTCACGTTCTGTCTCCATCTCTCTCTCTCTCTCTCTCTGTCTCTCGAAAATAAACATTAAAAAAATCTTTTTAAAGATATTTGCTTTAAATATTTGAATTATGTCAAGATAGTTCTTTTAGGTATCTATTTTCATCCATAAGATATAGATACTTGTCAAAAAGTAAAACAAAAGTAATTAAAAGGACTTTGAGGGCATTATTTATATAGTCGATTGATATTACCCAACTAATTCCTTCTATGCATTGCTACTTGAAATTAATGTTATAGAACATTTAATTTAATTATATAGTTACTGTAGCGTTATCTCTAATGTACAGAATATTGTAGAAAGATAAAAAATAAGTAGATGTCACTCTATGCTAAGTATCAATTTTAGATGATTTAGGCAAGATGTTCTATAGAGTCTTCTATACTGAGTCTTATTCTGTCCTCATTGACATCGCTACAACCTCCATATCTAGTGAGGACTGTTGGCTCCATGTGCACACGCTTATGTGTGGCTCCCAGTATCCTCAAAATAATTCTTTCGATTAAAAAAAAATGTTTGTTTGCCTTTGAGAGAGAAAAAGAGCGCATGGGAGCAGGGGAGGGGCAGAGAGAGAGAGAATCCCAAGCAGACTCTGCCCTGTCAGCACAGAGACTGACTCGGGGTTCAATCTCTCCAACAATGAGGTCATGACCTGAGCAGAGATCAAGAGTCCAAGACACTTGACCGACTGAGCCCCCCAGTCACCTCAATTCCTTGGATTTTTGTATTGTTTACATTTTAATGTTTCTTGTATAAAGTCAGCTTTTTTAAGATGAGACTATTGAAATGAATGGCTTATATTTTCTACATAAAACTTTCTTTAGAAAGCACCATATAGTCTGCTCCAATTCAAGATTGAGGCATAGGAGAGTTTATAAGATGGGAATTTCTTTGTCTAACTCTCCCACAGGCATGCTGCTCTTCAGTGTTCTCCTCACCTTTGTTTCCTACCTCCTAGTGGTTCTTTATTTTTTATTTATGTTTTTGTTTTATTGTAGCTCAAATTATGGTGAATTCCTTACTTATCTCTCTCCCCAACTAAATTGTAAGTGCCTTGAAGACAGAAATCATGTCTTATTCATTTTTTTCCATATCCACAGCTGCATTTTACTCTGTATTTTGGCTAAAGACTGAGAATTTAATGTTTTTGAATTAATAAATACAAAAGTCTAAATTTAACAACTGGAAAACTACTTCTAGATAAACATCATGCTACCCACAGAACAAACATCCAATAACTGTTTGTTGATTGGACTGTTGGCTAAATTACACATTTATGGAGTGAATTGTTGAAAGAGAACATTCTTTATTCTTTCCTAGTTCAGCTACAGCACAAGCTGGAGAAGTCCAAAAACAAGAAAACAAAAACAAAAACAAAAACAAAAAAAACTGTCTCTTCCTTTGTTTCTCTAATATTTCTTCTCTGCTAACTATAAACTCATGAAAAAGTTTCTTGCCTTCAAGAAAGTGACGTTGCTTTTACAAAGACAATTTCATTAATCTTTAAGCAAATCCACTCTGTTAAGTGAAGTTCTCATGTAGACATTGGGAAATTTATGCTCTGGTGGACCCACTCTTTGAGCTTCTAAAAGAGTATATATCCCTGTATATCTATAGAAATCCTCTAAAAGTCACTGCAGATGATAATGAATAACAATTTATATTTGTGATCTGTGTACAATTGTATGTTGGTTTCATATGTAGTAGGTTTTAATTCTCACAGAACACTTGTGAGATAGGTTTTAACTTTGTTTTCAGGTAAAGAAACTCATACGGTTAAATACTCTGCACAAGGTCATGCAGCTAAGATGTAGCTGAATTAAGTATGGAACCCATGTCTTTTGACTCCAAATCCAGTGCTCTCCTTAGCGCCATGCAGAAAGAGAACAAGAACTGGGCTCCTGCAAACTTAGGAAAAACAAACAAACAACAGGCTCTGTACAATAACACAGGTGGAAATACAATAAGACTCTTGAGATAATGCTGCCTCCCCCCTGGTAGGGGTTTTAGAGATGGAGTAAAGTCTTGAACAATGGAGTGGATCATGCATGTGGAGAGAAAAGCCAGCACAAGAAGTCAATAGAGAAGCATCCAAGAAGCCAGTACAAATGCAGCATCTCCAGCAAGGTGATTAGGAACAAAACCCCAGGGGCACCTGGGTGGCTCAGTCGGTTAATCATCTGACTTGGGTTCAGGTCATGATCTCAAGGTTCGTGATTTCAAGCCCCACGTTGGGCTCTGTGCTGACAGCTCAGAACCTGGAGTCTGGTTCAGATTCTGTGTCTCCCTCTCTCTCTCTCTCTGCCCCTCCCCCACTCATACTTTGTGTTTCTGTCTAAAAAATAAATAAATATTTAAAAAAAAAAAAGGGAACAAACCCCAAACAAACTATGACCTTATTCTACAATGTGCTCCATGTGGAGGGGAATTTGAATCACAACCCAAACCCAAGGAAGATTGTGATTGGACCAGAGAAGGGTCTTGGTATTCTCAGCACTTTGCATAGTGCCTAGCTTTGACAGTATTGAATGTACCTTGTAAGTGTAGATTTGACCCACTATGATTGAAATGAGTAAAGGGATGCTTTACATGGGAAGGTCTCAATGTTTCAGTCCTTTGAGCCCAGAAAGGCCAAAACAGAGAGTCACATGGACAAAACCTACAAATCACAAATAGTATGGTTAATGTAAACATGTTCACAAAATCCTGAAAATAATAGAACAAGAAGGAATCTTTTAGAAGTTGAGTAAGATGAATACAGGTTCTGTAAGAAGTCCCCTCTGCATCACTCCACGTATTTCTTATGTACATGTAAGTAAAATGTTTCAGAAGTTGGCCCAAACTGGTGAAACACAGGGATAAATCGTTCCTAACAGAAATTGAACTGATTCATACCTTTCAGATATATTTACTCCTTCATTCTTCAAATATTTATTGAGTATGAACTATGTGTCAGACCCATACAAAGTGCCAGCAATGCCATAGTGAACAAAAATTGCAATTCTCAGTCTCTTGGAGCTTGCAGTCTGGTTGACATGTGTGAAAATGATGGGCTTATTGATAAGTCCTTTGGGCCCTGTATAGACCTTGGGTTTGATCTTCAATTAAAACTTCTATATGTCTTGCTTTTCTCCCTCCTGCTAACTTTGAGCAAAAATGCAGGGAGTGTTGATGTTGAATGACGGCGGGGGGGGGGGGGGGGGGGGGAGCGGGATTTAGCACCAAACAAGCAATGATCAACTATTCACAGTGGCACAAAAAGACAACAGAAAGACCTGAGGCCCCTGTAAGAGCCAATAGTGGAGCTTCAGATTAGGTGTAGTCAACTGCTATGTTTTTCAAGCTCTCTGACACGATGTAAATTCCAAATATATTGATTAAGCAAGTAGTATGGTAGAAACTGTCCTTTAACAATGAATAAATATCTGTACCCTTCATTGCACATGTATTATATACCAAGCCCTGACTTAAGTACCTTATGTTTGTTATTGCCATTAATCCTCAAAACAATTCAACAAGATAGTTTTTATTATTATCACGGCCGTGATGATGTGGAAGCCAAAGCTCTGGGTGGTTCTTTAATCCAAGGTAAACCTTACCCAGAGTAAGGCAGGTGAGTAAATGCTGAAGTCAGGATTTAAAACTAGTTTTGTCTGATTCCAAAGTCCATGCTAATTAGATGCAGCATTGTCTCTGAGTCCCTGCCTTCAACGATCTTAGTCTTCTAGGAGAGAAAGATCATTTAAAGTGCCATTTTCAGATTAGCGATAACGGCTACCAGTACAGCAGGCATTGGGTTACTATGGGGACACATGGGAAATCATAAAATCCAGCTTTGAGGGTCAGAGGAGGCAACAGTGAAGCCAAATCCTGAAGGGTGTGCAGACATTAGCCTCATAAAGACAGGAAGGGAAGACCATCTAAGAAGGGGAACAATATGTACAAAGATACAGAGGCAGTTCTGGGGAACTGCAGGTACTGAGGTTATGATCATCAGTAACCATCCAGCCACCATGTGACACAAGTTGCAAAATGCTTTCAAACAAATACCTCTCCCCTGCTGGGATACCACATGAGGGCACATGAGGACTCTGTTCATGTTTGTGAAACCTGATATAAGTTTGGTAGGAAACCCTACTCTTTACACTGAATCACTGCACAGAAGCAGTGGAGTCCTGGTTACCCCAGGGCGGTACAACTTGGGAGGAGAATATGCTGACACATGGCCAATACAGGCTCAGCTGTGGTCCTTCTGCTGTCTTTGACTGCCTAACAGGTGGTCATTGGCTATTCCTTCTTTGTCACTAGATGCCGCTGGAATTCTTAGACTTCGGTTCTGCATCACAGCATACATTTGAATGAAGAGAAATAGACTGAGTAACCAAAAAGAGCCAATTCTACCCTGGCTTGCCAAAACATGCAAAATATTAACTGAAGCGAGCAAAGCCATTGGATTTGAAGTAAAACCATGAAGGAAATGAACTCAAGTCTTTACACTCTACCATAAATGTCTGTCTTGTGGCATGTTTCCCGGGGCCATTATTTTAGGACCTGCATTTATCTTAAAGTAGTGTGGACTTGGTGTCATTGATCAGCATAGCTTTATGCATTCATTACTCCATCTTACAGGGAGAAATGAAAAGAAACACAGAGACCTGGATTCAAGCCTTGGCCTTAGGACTTACTAGCTGTGTGGCCTTGGGCAAGTTGCTTATCCTGATCTTTAGAATAAGGATAATAATGCAGACTTTGAATGACAGACTTGGGGATTAAAGATGTAATGTATGTAAAGCACCTAGTCTGCCCCTCTGTAGGCATTCAACAAATGGTAATTATTATTATGATTATATTGACATTTAAAGGAGAGCTTTTCAGTGACTTAACTCAAATTTTGACTAATGGTGGGAGTTTGGGGCTATTGGAGAGGGAGATTTTTTTTTAAGTATTGATAATTTTCTGAATCAAACAATAGTTTAAATTCACTAAGGATTCTTGCCATTTAAAGGAATCCTATAGTTACATAACTGAATTTCTGAGATAAGAAATTTGCATCCACTATCTGATCAGTATCAGTAAATTTATAGGAACAAGAGGAAAGAATATCGAAGGTGAGACTCCAACGAAAAATGTGGTCCATGGGTAAGCAGCTCTGGCAATTAATGATGTTTTATAACACCCTGAAGCTTTATTGCTTGGGATCAACCAAGTACTCTCGTACTCTAGTGCGAAAAGCCAAGCTCACCAATTGGTAGGAGAGAGGTCATGTTTTTACTCTTCTCCAAAATTGAGTAGACTAGATATTTGTGTTTGATAGATTTCAGTTATCTATCAGTGCTAAAGCAGAGCATGCAAGAGAGGCGCAATTGTGGAAAGATCTTTGGGCTAAAGACTTGAGTTTTAATTCTGACTCTGTACCAACTAGTTATTAGGAGTTGGGCATAAACAAAGTGAAGCAGACAGCTATCATCTTCTCACTGGGATGAAGCAGGGGGAGTCCCCAGGAGCTTCATTTCTTAGAAATGAAGTGTGATGAACCTTATTCTCCCAACACTCACATTCATTTATGGCTGCAAGTTAGGTAGCTCTGAAAGTTTAATTAAAATTTTTACGCTGATTCATAAAACCCAGTAATTGTTTGGCACCCATTCACTTATATGTCTTAAAATTTAAAGAGCTAGGGAACTTTAGTTTTCAAACGTTAAGTGCAATAATAATCAAACTATTGCCTTTTGCTAATTAAATTTTAGGTTATAGAAAATATTATGGGGGGACGGGGGTTGCTATCTTAGCCTTCTTCTAAATTTAGAACCCTAGAATTTTACCGGAAGATCTAACAACTGCCAACAAGGGTGTACTTTCAATCTGTCTTAAAGGAATTTTGCTTAATTATGGAATTCTGAAAACAAAAGCATGTTTTACACAAAAATAAATTTTCTAAGGGTCATGTAAATAAGTATTTCTTTTGTTAAATGAATTTAAGGACTTCATTTAAGGAAACATAAATCACTTACCTTATTTTAAACCATCCATGTTTCCCTTAATGGTGTTTACTAAGTCTGAAAGGCATTTATTTAAAATAAGTAGAGTAACTTGTACATTGATTAAACTGCCTATCTCTTTAGGCAGATCATGGAATTGCAATTTTGTAGATAGAGTTGAAGAGAGCATCAATTAAAGATATAGCTAGGCTGAGTCAGGTGCTCATCAGAAGAGATGGGATTAAAGATCGGTTAAAAAACGTAAACCCCCAAGTATGTAAAACTTAAATGCAATAATATAATGAAAGCACAAAATCAAACCAATTGAGATAAAAATGAAGCACTTACCTAGTGTGATCACCTGAAAAGCGTGACAAATTCCTGCAAATTGCAAGAATTCATATTGCAAAGTACTCAGCAATACTTCTGTGTAGTTCTATAGAAAGCCCAGAAAATCCTGTAATATCTTGCAAAGTGCTCCACAGGTATCCAATACTTTTGAACTGATATCATTCTAACCTTCCTCAGTGGGTCCAAATCATGTAACCACTGGTCTTCAAGTGATGAAAAGGTAAACCCTGGAGAAATGGAGGATTGGTTTTCAGTTTTGAGGATGGGCTAGAGATCAAAAATCTACTACTCAGAGGTACCCTGGATACCAAAAAATACAAATAAAAAAAAATGCCCCTTTGATTATTTTTTTAAAGTATTTGCTTCTAAAAAGGACAGAATCCCCCAACCTCCCAACCCATATTTTAATAACCCAACAATAGAAGAGAAATATTTGACAGAGGGTGTATTGGATGTTGATGATCTCCAACTGCTTCCAAATCTGCATAAATAGAACTCCAACAAATCCCCACACAATGAACCTACTGAATGGGGCTCTATTTATCTGCCGCTGACGGATAAAGGGCCAAGCCAATCCTATTGACAGTTCAGTCTGTAGCTTCCAACATATCACTGAGGTCACTAACCCATCACTACAGGACAAGCTGACATAAACAGCTGATGTACTCAACAAAAATTAGGTCTCAAATCAATTCACTGCTGAAACCCAATTTAAGGAGTGCTCAGTTTGCACACTTTTGGTTGATCAAATTCAGAGATGCGATTCGATTCATATTTCAGTAATGAAGATCAGGGCAGGGAACTGATATATTGAAAGGTGTATTTTTCCATTTCTTCTCCACATAAAATATTCATGGATGCCATGTTCTACAGTGTACTCTGACAGTGTAACAGCTGCCAAAAACCTGGTACCTGAGGCCACTTTTACATCAATAAATTATCGAAGGTTACATCTGTAGCAAGATAGCTTTATTTGGCCACGCAAATAATACCAAGGTACGTAACACAGTTATCCCAGCTTTTGTTCCCTTGAGGGTGGACTATTGTTACACTCCATGCTGCAGAGCATGCTGGGAAGCTCCAACCAAGATGTAAGGAGGAAAAATACTTGCTTTTGTGTTCTATTAGAAGCAGTATGATGTTAAGGAAAGGTCATAATTTGGAGTCAAACATCAGGAGCTGTGTGAAAGTGACCAGATGATTTCAACTCTCTGAAACACCGTTTGTCCATCGTTAAAATAAGAATGTTCTCCTACCTCCCTGCAGGGTCATTGAGATCAATAAATAGGCAACATCTCTAAATGGTCTGCCACATGATGGACAGTTTATGTTATTCAGGGTGCTACCTTCCAAGAATGTATCATGTAGTACTAAAACACCAAAGTACTGTGTCTCTCACGAGTCCTGGAGAGCTTCTGTCTCCCTTTAGGAAAATTGGCTGAGTGTAGAAAGTCAATTTTCTGGAGTTCTGTAGAAGCTGGTTTCACGAATGGACAATTTATCCTTTGCTATTCTCACTGTCTTTCTCCTATCATCTCTCAGAACTCTGAAAATCTTCTTCCTCCTGCCCAGAGGAATGTCCTAAATATATGGGGCACCTCCTGAATAAAGCCACTATCTAGT
The DNA here is from genome assembly GCF_018350215.1 of Panthera leo. NCBI lineage: Eukaryota > Metazoa > Chordata > Mammalia > Carnivora > Felidae > Panthera > Panthera leo. The sequence goes on from NC_056687.1 coordinate 84,867,484, forward strand.
CCAACATTAGTGTTAAAGACTTTGCATTTTGAAAGCACTTTTTAAAACTTACCACTAAGCTCTTCTTCTCCAGAGAGAGACAGAGAGAGAGAGAGAGATCATTTATACATTATTTGTTTATATATATATATATATATATATATATATATATACACACACACATATATATATATGTATATATATGTATGTATATATATACATATATATGTATATACACATATATATGTATGTATATGTATATGTATGTATGTATATATATATACATACATATGTATATGTATGTATGTATATATATATACATACATATATATACATATATATATATATATATATATATATATATGTATATATATATGTAAATGAGTAACCTCTCATCAAAGGCCACAGAAAAATCTGTGTATAAGCATTGGATTCATGCCTGGCTTTGAGACCCAAGGTCTGTTGAAATGTCCTTCTGCCAACTCATGCTCAGGTTAAGTATCAGCAGCATGCCAGACTACAGAAGGAGCTTTAAAAACAAGGTTTCAGTTGCTCCAAACCGAGGCAGGACCTCCTGGACTCCCCCAAACACATGCCTGTGAGGCTCCTTGCATGATAAACACCCTTGCAAACTAGATTCACTCTTTTGTGTCTTTTAGGTACTTTTTAAAAAATTCAATTAAAAAAAAAACCAACAGCAATAGCTAAATTCGTTGTTTCTGCTGTTTGCCAAGTATGATTCTATTCTCTTTACAGACATAATATCTAATCCTCAAAAATCAGGCACTTTTAAACTCAGTCAATAGATTTTGAAATTGAGGCTCAGAGAAGATAAGTGGCTTGCCCGTGTCTACAAATCTAAGGAATCAAAATCTAGTTCGGTGTGGCTTCAAATTCAGCTCTTTTCACTACACTACATTGCCTCCTTGAATCAATTAGTACATTATATTGAAGCATAGTCAGTCAAGGGATCCTCAATCTTACTTCTTCAACCACTAATCCCCTTTGTTGAGTGCATCGCCCTGATCCTGCCCAGTAAAGTAAGGAGGAGGAAGCAACAGAGGAGTTTGACCTGGTTGCCAAGAAAATTATCCTCTCAGTATCCGACAGACCAAGCACACCAGGGGAACCTACCAGGCTCCCGTAGCCTGGCCCCATGTTAGCAACAGGAAACACAGATGTTTTCCCATCGATATTTCAAGGAGGACCCCCCGCCCCCCACAACAATATATGTTCCTGCATAATGTGCAGTAAGACCTGACCACCACAAGATAACCTCAAATCTCAGTGTGGATCACAGAGCACACACTGGCTCTTTTCCCTGCCTGGCATAGGTGATGCCATTCAAGGGTGAGGTCTACAGTGACTCAGAAATGATTTAAGCCCTGAGGAATCAGACTGAAGGGACAAAAGCCACCATTTTTCAGGAGCTGAGTGTTTTGTTTGTCCAGAAGATAGCATCTTGGAAAGCTCCCGGCCTCATGCCCATCACCCCTCGGGGGGTGCACCATGAGTTCTGTTCTTCTAAAGAAAGAGGCCAAGTTCTGACTCACTGGATTTTCTGAGTACATAACTGTGGTTTCCATCATGCCCCTCACTTAGTTACCACCTAGGTCAAATGCCTGCACCTCAGGAGTTTGGAAAACACATCCTAAGGCAGTGTGGCCTCAAGCTAACAAAAGCTTAGCACATCTCCACAGTAGCACATCTCCTCTTTCACTGCCAACTTGCCCAGTATTTGACTTAAGTGGAAATGGCTGTTCATTGGCGAGGTTCATTAGTGAAAAATGTTTCAACAGTTCCATTTAACAACCTGGAATGTCCTTTGGAGAAGGCCAAATTAATATGATTTTTACCTTTAAGAAGCTTAGAAATATAGCTGCCACTAACTCAATGATTACATTGTACTGCCAGCAACAATTCAATATTTTTTTCTCGCCTGAGGGTTACAACACATTTGCACCATGGGGAAGCTTTTTCTCTTTACATCTCAAAACTGTACCACAAACTCTTCCTTTATTCATAACAGCGAGATCTCCAGCTGAGATAGGCACTTTTGTATTGCTCTAGATGACAGTTTTCTGTGTTCTTTCCAAGCACAGGGGGTTTAATAAACATATCTGGCAGGCCTTCCATAGCTGGAGGGCCCAGGATGACACTGTGTGCAAACAATATGCTCGCACTGGAGGGAAACAAGTTTATTCAATTATTCAATTAATAGATTACAGTCAAGATACTTGTTATCCTACAATGAAAAATGGGGCAAGAACTCCAAGAATTAGGGTAAGTCCCAGGATTAGCAGCAGCAGGCAGTATGGCATATACAGATCATGAAGGTATGGCCAAATGCTTGAAAACGTACCCACCGACCATCCAAATATGCGCACGCACGTGCACACACACACACACACACCCACAAACACCAGGTCAGACACACACACAGGCACAGATGCACAGATACGCACACACTTGTGATTATACCCTTAGAGGAACTCAGACTCCAAGCACCTAATATTATCAGGGCCTTAGAAACTTATTAAATACTTTAGTATATTTTAATTCCGAGTTTTGATTTTGGCGAGGGAAAGGGAAGGTTGATGTCAGAAGAAGCAGCTCTATATTATGGTCACAGAATTCTGGAAAGTGATGTTCATAGACTTTTCTCCGTGAAAACTGAAAGTATGTTTGCAGGGTTTCATGCATAGCTGCCTTTCTGTTTCAGGGCAAGACCTTTCCTTGATGCAGAACATCTTAGACTAAACTCCATGCCAGAACTTCTCACTCAAGCAATTCTTGGTTTCAAAGTGAAGTTTACCTAGTTGGTATAGATATGTTAAGATCTCATTAATAAGAAATGAACCACTATACTTAAATGTGTGATTTGGGGCAGGGAGTGCACCTTTCTTTCTGTCAGGTTGGTATGTTATGTGGATACAAAGTCACTTGGAGGAGAGAGGAAAGGATAAAGCTGGAAAGTTACCTTGGGGAAACACTGTCAAGAACATTGTGTGCTTGAGGAGGAAATTTTGATTCCTATTATACCATGGTAAATGGGGAGCCATTGAAGGTGTCTGTCCCAAAAATCCATTTTTCTTGAGCTCTTCCAGCTGTATTTTTTTTTAAAAGGTCCTTGCTTTTATTTAGAATTTGTAGAATTATACTGTTTGTGACCAAGCCCCAGGTAGTACCTCTCTCCCGAGATTTGTAGAATTAAAGACTTGGGACACAGTAGAAACGTACTAGTTGCACTCTCTGTGAAATGGCAATGTGGTTAGCATTCCAGGAAGCACAGGAGTACTGCTATTTCAGTACAGATCAGAAGGGGGGCAATTCTTTAGGTGTTTTAGTACAGAGCTATTCCTTATCTGTGGGGATATATACCTCTCAGTTGTGCCATAAATTTGAGCTCAAGGTAACTGGAAATGTATCTTTTTATTATACTGTGGTACCAAGGAAACCATCTCCAGTTTACTGAATGGAAAATAAAGCCGATGAAAATTAAAAAGTCTTCCAAAAATGACTAAGGAATAAGACAGGAAATGCATTTCCAGGTAGAGAAATTTTGTGATGCTTTCAGGAGAGATTGGGAATAGCCTCTGGGCATCTTTATTTCTTTCCTCTGTGAGCTTTAGCCAGGTGGGAGGGTAGACAGACAATTCTTCCAGCAAGGAAGTGGGCATAGGAAGTTAAGCAGATGGTTTATTTTAGCTGCTAAGGGAGCTAGCCAAGGCAAGAGACTGGAATTAAAAATTAAACACCCCCATTCTCAAGGGCAGAATTATCCCAAAGTTCATGGTTGTCTCCCAACAAAAGAATCAAGATGGCTTTTTATGTGTCTGTCAGTTGTGACCTTGCCCTGGCTCTTCCAGATGGAGTCACTGATGTTCTATATAGCAGGCTCAGCCAGTCCCCATCCCACCCCCTGTCTAGTCCCGGGGCCAAACCAGAAAAGGGCAAGTCTTGGCCTGTCCAGGAGGCTGGCTGTAATTAAAGAGTGAGGGCATCATGGCCAGGGCTGGAAGCAAATGCAGCAGACACCTTTTCCAAGAATGGCAGACACTGTTTTAAATTAAGTGAGTATATGCAGGGTCAAAAGTCAAGTTTGGATGTGCATCCATGTGAAGGCGTTAAGCCTGAAAAGGCAGTTCAAATGCATTTCCCAAAGATGGAAGAGAAATAGGTATACAGAGTTGGATCTATCAGGCATGTAGAGACAGGGAAAACAAATGGATAAATAAGAGAAGTCTGGTACATTCTTGAGTCAAGGGCTATTGCCTATTACCTTGGCTGGTACCTCAAGCCAAGAGTACCAGGTGGTCAGCTATTTTCAAAGGAATACAAGCAGAAGGAAGAGAACAGGGCCCAGGTGACCATCTGGTGGGACCTGAAATTAGTCCTGTTACCATGGATCTGCTCTCTGGTTTGCCTACCAAGAGCATGGGCACACATCTGGACTCTGAGGTCTAGCCTTTTCTGGTCTTCATCATCTTGGCCATGCCTTCTGCTTCTATTCTCTTAGAAATGGACCCTATTCTGGATTCCAGAACCCTTGGCTGGAGCTCCGATGATTCCCTTCCTACATCTTCCAGGGGATGGCCCTAATGACTCTGTTGCTTGAGTCTTCTCTTCATGACATCTGTTTTAAGTGGACCGATGTCCCAAAAGTGTGTTGTCACAGACATGACTTTGCTTTCCTTAAGACTCTAATTTCTGATTTCCACCTGCAAGATTAGACTTGCTAGGACATTGGCCTTTGATCAAATGGTGACTTTGTGCACACTATGTATTGGACAAATGAAGGTCCTCGAAGGAGCCAATGTTATAGCCCATTAGCTTCCCAGCTCCCTTCTACTGCTGCTAGCTTCCTCCTTCTCTCTTCTGTAGAAGGTGGTTGATGTCTCAGCCTGCCTTGTACTTGAAACTGCCCCAGTTAGGACAGTGTCTCCCGTATGTTCCCAGTGGTTCCAGTATGGAAAACATAGATAACTTAATTCCCATCCACAGAGAATCTTAGAATAATCCCACAAAGGAAAGCGCTCTTAAATCATGTAGGAAAAGTACTTTGTAAATTGAAAAAGTCTATGTAACTGTTAATATAATTAACCATGGAGAAAAGAAGACTAATATTCATGAAAGAAACACACCATATACATGATCTCATTTAACTTAATTCTTACAAAAACACTAGAAAGTAGTTATTGTTACCCTTGTTTACAGACAAAGCCATTAGGACTTAGAAAGGCTAAGTAACTTTTCAGGTCACTCAGTTCATGAATGTAGGTCTGCAATTTTAACCCAGATCTGTCCATTTCTAAAACCCATACTGTTTTTCCATGCAGGGCTGCACTATGTAGCCACTAGCATTGCATAGAGTTAAAAAGAGACAATTTATAGGTCAAAGATGTGTACTAAGATACTAATTGTGTGGTAATGACAAATTGCAAATGTGGTTTGGGATAAGCAAAATTGAGAGGATTGAGTATCTTCATGGGTGTGTTCGAGGGGGTGAGCTTTGAAAACTGGCAGGATTTAGATAAGAGGAAGGCTATTTCTGGGAAGGGGATCAGCAGGGGTGAGCCCCAAGGGTGGAACTGGTGTTGAGGAGGCCTGTGACATCATTCTGGGTGAATTGGGTGGGACAGACAAGCAGAGGAATATCAAAAGCCAGGCCAAAGCGTTAGGCATCATGGGGCGGGAAAAAGGGAGCCAGAATCACATGGAGACTCTAACTCAAAGCAGCCTCAGTCATTATGTTTCTTTTTACTCACAGCCAAGAGAGAAGACTGCAGCCAGCTGGTGGCCCATCTCAAAACTTTCTCCTACCACATTCATTCTGGTGAATCACTCATGAAATTAAGGTATGGGCTGTGTGTATGATGATAAGGGTGTGAACGGGATAATGTTACAAATCCAATATTCTGCTCACCAAGTCTCTGAAATTGGTGGTCACCTTCCAAACCAGACTTTGAGTAGAGTTCTGCTCACTCATTTTTTACCCACAACTACAATTTCTCCTTGACAAACATTCTTTATCTGTTCTTACCTTCTATTCCTCATCAGCAAAAAAAGTGACTGTAAAAATGACTGCACCATGGAGAAGATTAAGGAAAGAAAGTGAAGGAAGACAGGACTGGTCCCAAGAGACAAGGTTCTGGGTGTGGCCTTCCTGCCATGGTGGCATCGATTTACTTGTAATATGTAAGTCCAACCAAATAGAATCATATTTCTTATTCAGAAAGAATGTTTGAGAGTTCTAGTTATTTACTAAAGGAACAGTCCTACTGTGGGCAAGATGTGGTACCTTTAGTTCTAGCTAGTGGCAGAAACAAGGGGTGGGGAATGGGCTCATTTCTAAAGCTTTCTCTAGGTATCACACTTGACCTTGAGCCAGTCCTGTCTCAGTCTGCTAGAGCTGCCATAACAAAACCCCACCAACTGGGGGGCTTAAACAACAAAAATTTATTTCTTCACAGTTCTGGAGGTAGGTTTGGTTTCTTCTGAGACCTTTCTCCTTGGCTTTCAAATGGCTACTTTCTTACTGTGTCCTCACATGGCCTTTCTTCTGTGTATGCACACTGCTGGTATCTCTTCCTCATCTTATAAGGACACCAGTCCTATTAGTCAAGGTCCCACCCTTATGACCCCATTTAACCTTAGTAACCTCCTTAAAATCCCTATCTCTAAATATAGTCACATTGGGGGTTAGAGCTCCTATGTATATAAGTTTTTTTGGGGGGGTGGGAACCCAATTCAGTCCATAACAAACCCTAATACAATTTAAATGGAAATACGAAATTATAGAAATACTACATATATGTATACAATTATTATTAATTGCTCACATTGTTTAAAATTTGTGATAGCTTATGTCAAGTAGGTTTTCTCTAAGTCACCTTACAATAAATAGAATATGGAACAATGCAGGAAAAGTATGCCAGAGGCAAAGAGCCCTGCAGATACATGAGTGTGGTCCTAGTTCAGCCATTAACTTCCTGTGTGACCTTGGAAAAATCACTTTACTTATCTATGTGTCAATATCCTTATCTCTTAAAGGAGAGGCCTTAAAAAATAATAATCTCTAGAGCTATTTCTACTGTAACACCTATGATTTTGTGACTTTGCTTTACAATTTAGTTAATCAAAAGCTATTCATTCAGGGATGAAGAAGGCTTTAAACACTGGCTACATGCTGCAATTGCTTAGACCTGAGCATAAATATTTGCATTATGCTCAATGGCAATATCTCTTCAATATAAGATGGAAGTGAGATCTGGAAGGTACCAGGTTCCCCTGGTCACCACAGTCAACCTAGGCTGCTGAAGCTATTTACTGGTATCAGTCAGGGTTAAAATCAGGGGGATAACTGCCAAATCTCCACTTCATTTGATGACATTTGTGCACAACTTCCGTAAGTAACACTCCCTTTGGTGAAAACCAGTTTCACAGTGACTTTGAGTCTGTGTGTATGTGTGTGTATGTAATTTTAAATATTTTTAAATAAAATAATTCTATTGGGAATTTTCCTGACTTCTCTTTTTTGGAAGACATATGTCTCATAATTAGCTTATATGAACTCTATTTAATTTGACTGCTTATTTAAAGAGATTTCCATGCTGCATGTGGTATCCACAGGTGCCGTGGGCAATTGATAATGAATGTATGTTAACAAAAATGTCACAGTTGTAATATAATGAAAAAAAGAGACAGAAACACTCTGGGGATAGAAGAATAGATACATCAATCTACGGTCAGGGCAAAAACAACTCTTGGTATTCTTGTGAGACAGGAAAAAGGAAAAAGTATAAAATGAGAGAAAAAGATGTTTTCCAGATAAAATTAAAACCTACCCTGTTTAGTTTAAAATACATTGAGTTTACATTTTTCATTGGAATGTTTTCACTCCTACATACTACTAATAAAATTAACCTGTTTAATGTTACACTTGTCCTGAGCCCTCAAACAGCCATTAGGGCAACCCAGTGTTATATGTGGATAGAATCACAAGTGTTTACTTTTTAATTATTGTATTTTAAAGCTTAAAATATACATTTTCCAGGCAATCTTTAACATCTATTTGTGAAACCACAAGTAGAAATGGATCCTCCAATTTAATTCCCAAAACTAATATGCCTTCTAGTAGAATTTTCTTCCATTATCAATCTATTTATTACTTGTTCTTTCATCTAATAGAAACTATACAGGAGGCAGCCAGACACTGTTCTGGTAACTTGTTACATTGTCCTGGATGTTCATAGGACCTAAAGTCTAATAAATAAGTAAACAAAATACTGAGAAAATAATTGATGAGTTCAAGGAAAAAAAATAAAATAAGATAATGTGATAGATCAGCGGTTCTCAGTGTGGCCCTTGGGCATCACCTGGGAACTTGTTAGAAATGCAAGTTGTTGGGCCCCACTGAACCAGAAACTCTGACACAGCATTCTGTTTTTAACAAGTTCTGCAGGGGATCTGATGCACAGCAAAGCTCAAGAACTCCTGTGATAGGTGGCATTGTGGCAGGACAAAAGGGAACTTTAGCCTGAGAACTCTGGAAAGGCCTCTCTGAGCATGTTTGGGCTGAGGTCTGAATATTGAGAAGGAACTCGCCATTTGAGCAATTTGGGGAGGCATTTTCCATGAAGAGAAAGCAGTACTGCGAAGACCTTGAGGCAGAAAATCTTGATGAGTGTGAGACACAAGAAGAAGGCCAATGTGGCTGGCACATCTTGAGAAAGGGAGAGAGTGCATGAGATCACGTTGAAGAGGCAAGCAGGGCACATCATGTAGTAGATGGTTTGCAAGTGTCTGTAAGAAAAAGCAAGAATCAAAAAGGGGACAGCATGTAGTCTTAAAGAACAAATCATCAAAAACTATACTCAGGAAGAGTTTTACTCTGTACTTAAAAGATGAGGGTTTTCTCTAAATGTGAGCCTTTATTTCTCTCTTCATTTACCTGCTGTTTGCATACATAATAAAACACAAAATTTATATAACTAAATGCATTATTTTATTTCAATTCACTTGTAAGGTAACAACAGAACTATGAGCTCCTGGGTGGGGGAAGGTATTTAGGATTGTCTCATCATGAGTTTATGTCATATATAATTTATAGTAAAAGCAAACCTGTGATTAATATTTCAGCAACATTGGTATTCACAGAAGGTTTATTGCCCTTGAAGAGTTTATGATCTGATGGGACAAAAAGTCTAGCAAGGTGTTTTACCATCTCTAATAACCACAATTTCGATTAAATACTTGGATCAAGTTCTCTACTTCCCAGGGGATCATTTGCACATATGTTATGTCTTCCCTGTCTGAAGTCCATTTATTAGGGAACTGAGAAAATAAGGTGATATGGTGGATGCACTCTATTATTGCCTCCATGCTCCTAGTATTCATACCTTTGTGTGGTTCCCCCCCCCCCCCCGCCCCGAGTGTGAGCAGGATCTGTGACTCACTTTTGGCTGATAGAATATGGCAGAGGTGACAAGAGATACTCGAGTGCATGTATATGATTCTCTTTCCCTTGCTGTTTTGAAGAGGCAAGCTGCTACGGTGTGAGTTTCTATATGGAGACATCCATGCAGCAAGGAGATGAGGATGGCATTAATCCATTGAACCAGAAAGAAACTGAGGTCCTTAGTCCATGACCTACAATGAACTGAATGCTGCAAATAACCATGGAAGTTTGGAAGCAGATGCTTCCTCAGTCAAGCATCAGATGAAATTGCAGCCCAGCGGACATCTTGATTACAGCCTGTGATCTCCTGAAGCAAAGGACCTAGCTAAGCCATGCCTGCACTCCTGACTCATAGAAATCATGAAATAATGAATGTGTTGTTTGAAGCACTAAGTTTGTGGTAATATTGTTATGCAGGGGTAAATAATTAATACAGAAAATAAGTAATAGCTTATATTAATTGTTTTCCCTGTGCCAGGTGCTGCTTTAAGTATTTTACATAATTTGACTTATTTATTATTAGTACCATTTTACAGATGAGAAAGCTGAGTCACAAAGCAATAAAGTTACTTGCCTACAGTTATACCTAGGAAGTGAAAGGGCTGTGATCCAAACGCAAAGTCTTAGCTACTACACTACAGTGCTGCTCAGTCTGCCTAGTTATTACACCAATACCAACTACTTAGAAGGTTGAGGTTGGAATTGTCAATTGACCCACAGTATACAAAGAAATAATACATGGTATTCAGTGTGAATTTCCCTGAAATCATTGGTTGTTGTTCCTCTGATTATTCAAATTTTATTTAATTTCCTAAGTGTTATTAAGTGGAAAAGTGTACACTGAGAGGATTAGGTAAGTGTTCAAAATGTTATAAAGAGACAATAAGAAACAAAAAAATTATAAGTTATTAATAATGGCAACTTATATTTGTGCAGCCCTGATCCTTATTATATGCACTCAGATATTTCATCACAGTCTGTCCCCAAAGTAACATTTTGAGAAAAGGAGAGTAGATACTACTCTCATCTCTGAGATGCTATGGCCCAGTAACAATGTTGTCCTGTAAGAGAACAAATTACTGACCATACGATCCTAAAGATTAAAGAGGCTTTAGAAGTTTGATGTGGCCAAATGGAACGGCCGGATGACCCTTAACTAAAATTATACTGCAGAGGAGTAAACTATTCTATATCCTTTACCTCTCAAGTCAGAGAGAGAAGAGTGAGCAGTATTAAAGTAGAAGATACTAAGCCATAGCAACAGTGGCCACAGATGAAGAAGGTATCAGGTTCAAAGCAATATGCTTTTTTTCTCTCTTGTCTAAGCATCTGAGGTTGGGAATCAAAGATGGAGACCAACCATGCCTCATGGGTAATCACCCAGTCTCTGCTCAAACACTGTATGATCTACTTCCTCTCCTGTCTTATCTTCTATTACTCTGAGTCTTGCTTGTTTAATTTTGGCCCCTCTGACCTTCTTGCTGTCTTCAGAACAAGACAAGCTCTTTCTCCTATCAGGGTCTTTGCACTGTCTGCTCCTGTCTCCTAGAGAGGTTCTTTCATCAGACCTTCTTATGGCTTTCAGTTGTCTGCTCAAATATCACCCCAAAGATATATTTCTTGACCATTCTATAAAAAAAAAGGCTTCCTCTGCATTCTTTCATTCCCTTAGTCTGCTTCTGTTTGATTTTCCTTCAAAGCACAAATACATTACTAGAAACTGTTTTTTGTTTTTTGTCTGTTTGTTCCATTGGAATGTAAATTCTAAGTGTGGGGACCTTATTTTCTTGTTCTCTTTTGAATTCTCAGCTCTCACAACAGTGCCTGTGGCATAAAATATGCTCAACAAATATATGTTGAATGAATGAATGAGTGATTACACCCAGGTCAGAGTCTTGTGTCAGGATGCGGGACAATTTCTCTCAGGGTGACATGGGATGATTGGTCAAGAAAGTGGAAATTCATCTAGACAATATTGCTAATAATTTTCCCATCAGGTTTGTAAGAAAATCTCTCAAAGACCTCGTGGAGTCAAGATACTCCCCATGCCTAGTGTCTTAGTTTCTTAGTGCTGCTGTAACAGACTACCACCAATTTAGTGGCTTAAAAGAGCAGATTATTTATTTTACATTTCTGGAGATCAGAACTCACTAAGATAAAATCAAGGTGTCTGCAGAGCTGGTGTTCCTTCTGGGGGCTCTCAAGAATTGTTTTTTGCCTCTTCTAGCTGTTAGGGACCACTAACATTCCTTGGCTCATGGAAGTCTTCTATCTTCAAAGGTAGCAATGGCCAGTGCAGTTTTTCATTCAGGGCATCACTCTTCTGCCTCCCTCTTCCACACTTAAGGAGGCTTGTGATTACATTGGGCCCATCCAGATAAACCAGGGTAATCTCCCCGTTCAAATTCAGTTGATTAGCAACTACAACCTTAATTCTTCTTTGCCATGTAACCTAACTTATTTATAGGTTCAGGAATGAGAATGAGAACATTTTGGGGGCTATCATTCTGCTTATAACTACCAACCCAGTGCTGTTGTCTGTGTGCCTGTGCCTGTGCCTGTGCGTGTGTGTGTGTGTGTTTAATAATCAGGATTTGTTCTGAGCGAGAATCCGAACATGAGAACCATGTTGACTCTTAACATGCGCTGCTTTTATCACAATGTGCTCACAAACTCTCTAATTGAAAAATGTATTCTATTTTTGCTAGAGAACAATATTGTGTTCATCAGACAAATGCTTTATCCTTCTATCTTTTTAGAAAACTGGGATGGTGTTTATTCTTCAGTCTTCTGACTCTTCTCCTGTTCTCTGTGGTTTCTTAAGAGCAGCAAGACTGGTCCTTTGATCATATCTTTAAGGTGTTTCAGCATCCTGGGATGCAGTTCTTTCAACCATAGAAAGTTTTCTCATTAAGGGCACTTGATACTCTCTCTCTTCATCTCTCTTGGCTCTGTTTCCTCCTTGCATTGTTTGTTCTGCCCTCTCAGTTTGAAGATTATTCTTCTTGTTAGATCACTCCACAGGCAAATAGAAGTGATTCCTGGTAACAAAGCAAAAGATTCCCAAAGCAAGGGGCCTAACACTAATCAGAACCAGGCCTCCTCACATTCTGTATCTCCCCACAGTTTATAGGATATGTTTACCCATGCCATCCACCTTCACTTTTATAGCTCTCTTTCTAATTTTCCTTGCTTGAAAGCAACTTTATATTCTTTAGCATTTTTTTTTATCAGCTTTCACTCATTCTGGGCTGGTCTTACTTGAATACACTCTGTTTAGGATTACGCTTTTGCATGTTTAGTGTTTGTAAATCTTAAATCTTAAATTTGGGAGAAAGAATGTCTACTATAAGGCCCACATAAGCAAAGAATGGCCCATCCAAGGTCACCTGTAGCTGAGCAGCTTATGGTCTATTCCTCCCACTATCAGGCACTGCCCAGCCAGTCTCATCCATCATTGTACTTCCCTTCTTCCATCTCTCTTCTGAGTCCTTTTAAATATAAGCTCATCAGAGAGCCCCTTGACAGTCACAAAAGCTTCCTTAGATGTGCCTACCTTTATTCACATGGGGATTATTCATGAATATATGATCAGAATTACATTTTTCAGACCCCCTGTCTCCTTTGAGCTATGTTCCCTTTTAAAGTCTCTGTCCATAGAAGGATGCCATTTCTTGAGAGTCATTTCTTTGATTTAGAGGGGAAAAAGGCATTCTGAATGCCTGAAGAGCATATTTGTGCTTATCTTTGCTCCTTCGACCATCTTTAAGTCAGAAAAATGCACACATTTTCTCCCACAATCCCCATCACCTTCACAGACATCGCCTTACTAATGAGAAGTAAGTTGAGAGGGGCAGTAACCTCTACCTCTTGGAAAATCAAAGTGGTGGTAAAGCACAGCAAGGTAAATATTTATCTGATTTCCTGACTTTGGCACAGTAAGACTTCCTGCCAAAGACTCAATGGTACATGTTCCATTTGCTACTTGGAAGGCCTTTCTGAATCTTACTTCACCCATCTATCAAATGGGGGAAATATCTACCTTAGCCACTTTTCCTAAGGTTTCTAGGGAGGATCAAATGAGAAAAATATGAAAATGTCTTGGAAAGCAAATGCTAAATAAGCAGAGTTTTTAAATATCTTTCCCAAGATCCAAAGTCCATCAAGAAAGAACCACAGAAACAATAGACCAGCATTGGCTGGCTAAGCAAAGGCAACAAAACTGAATCCAGGGGCCAGAAAATTCCTGACTTAACTCAGAAATGAAAGGCTGTTGCTTATAGGTGTTCATACCATCATGTGTCGTTAGTCCTACAATTTAAGGTTGCAAATTTTGGGAAATGGAACCTACGCAGAAAAATGAAATTGACTGACAGGCTTCAGTCAGGAAAAGAAGTGTTTAAGAGGTGATCCATTCACTTAATTGTCAATGCTTATATGTGTGAAGTGTGTAGGGCTTAGTGGGAGGTACGAAAATGTAAAAGACAGCCTCTGCCCTCAATGAGCTATCAACTGAGTAAACACTGATATTCAAACTCCAAACATGAATTCAGGAAAAGGTTTCAAGTTTCTCCTAAAGTGCAGCCAACTTTTGGATGCAGAACAGTAGAATAAAAACATGATTTATTTTCACCATATGAATTGACATATAGGCAAATGTAAATCACTCAGTATAATGTAATGATTTCTACCTCAGTCAGAATGGGTTCAGTTATGCTGTCATAACAAGCAATCCCAAAATTTCAATCACATAAAACAACAAATGTTTATTTTTCATTCATGCCACTTATCTACTTGATATGTGGGGTATCACTATCAAACCTGTTTCAAAAGGGTGAGTGTCTTTTCCATGTCTGCTGGGACACAGTGTGGATAGGACCACTATGGATATATTTACTATCCATGAAAAGAGAGTGAGAAGAACTCTTCCGTTCAGAGCTTCCAAGTCAGAGTTTCAGCTTGGTCTCTGATAGCTATAGGTAGTCTATTATTTAAAGGCCTTTCTCTCAGTCCTACTCTCCTCAGACCTCTCTTCCAATTCTGCCACTTGTAGTACTTGGCTTTTAGAAACATCATGATGCTGCTCCTTCTGCCTAGAGCATAACCTGTTCCCCACCACCACCACCAGCATTTACCTAATATTAGTTCTGGGCTAAATTGACAGGTATAAATCAGACACAAAGAAGCACTTCCTTAAAAGCAGTTCTAGCCTTAGAAAACCAGAAGAGGGGTGCCTGGGTGGCTCAGTCAGTTAAGTGCCCAACTCTTGATTTCAACTCAGGTCATGAATGATCTCACGGGTCATGAGATCAAGCCCTACATTGGGCTCTGCACTGGACATGAAGCTGTTTAAAATTCTCTCTCTCTCCCTCTCCTTCTGCCCCTCCTCACTCATGCATGCAGGCTCTAGAAAGAAAGAAAGAAAGAAAGAAAGAAAGAAAGAAAGAAAGCCAGAAGAGTAGTATTTTTTTTATGTGAAAAGTTCTGGTATGAGTCCACCTGAACAACATTCATCCAACACATCTGTACTGGGCCCCAAGTAGGTACCAGGCACTTTACTGGACATCAGAGATTCAATGGTGAGCAACACCAACTTGTTCTTGCCCTCCTGGAACTCAGTGCAGAGGAAGACGTTAATCAAACAGTTACACAAATGGATTTTACCAACTGCAGTAAGTGCTAAGAAGGGAAAGAGCAGAGTGTTGTGAATATGTATATTCATTCACATTGTGAATATGTATGTATATTTGACCAGGACACACATGAGGGTGATCTTAAACTTTTACAGCTGACCAAAAAAGGCAAAAATTAATAAAAATGTGAGCACCCTCCATCTTCCTAAAAAAGGGGATGATGTGAAACCAGGAACCATGTGCCAAGTTACAGGCTGGGGGAAAATTCATAATAACTCACCTCAGTCAGATACTCTGAGAGAAGTCAATATCACCGTCATAAACAGTAGAATCTGCAATGATCAAAAGCACTATGATTATCATCGCGTGATTGGGCTGAATATGATTTATGCCGGCAGCCTCAAGGGTGGAAAAGACTCATGCAATGGAGATTCTAGAAGCCCTTTGATATGTGAGGGTACTTTTAGAGTTATTACTGCCTTTGGCCTTCTAGGGAAATGCGGAAACCCTTGAGGACCTGGCATCTATACTCTTCTCTCACAGAAGTATCTCAACTGGATAAATAAGACTATGAAGGGGCAGTTTAGATAAGTGTATTTCATTTCACTTGCCATCACTTGTTAATGTTATCATAAATAAAATCAATTTGTGAAAAAAAAAAAAAAGTCCTAGGAAGGTTTTCTCAGGGGAGTGGCATTTGAGCTGGAACCTGAGGGGTGAGTTATAGTAACTGAGGTTGGGAGGTGGGTTGATGAACTAGGTCAGTGGTTTCCAGCCACATAATGGCTACTTATGAGTCACATCAAACAATAGAACTAATAAAATTTAGGAATGGTTTACATTTCTTAGGCAAAATAAATTCCAGACTTGTCCTATAATTGCATCATTCTCAATCACCTGCTTTCCATTCCTCTTCCCCTATTGGAAAAAGTGGAGTTCTGAGCCATGTACTCTGCTTGTACACATCCAGATATGCTTACTAAGGTGGGTTTATTTTGTATGAACATCATCTCTCACATGTCTCTCTTCGATGAGAGGTTGGGAACTAGTGGAGAAGATGACATATAGGGAATTCCAAGCCGATGATTCTTCCACATGTCAAAGGAAAGGTCATTCACAGTAGAGAATGTCAAATGTTACAAAATTTAATTTATCAATTCTTACTGGTAGGATGTAAATAATAATAAAACTATGATTGATTTATTTTTCAAAGCTTTTTGCTGAAAGACATTTTAGAAACTTAGTACTAAGGCAAAGATATCTTCAATGCTGACATGATACAAAGTTAAATATCACATTGGCTTTTATTTTAATGTTTATTTCCTTCTCACATCCCAATCCATTGTGGTCCACATGTACATATATATGATGCATTTTGTATATATTCGCCTCATAACTTGACAGATGGGAGGGAGCTTGTAGTCATTTCTAAAAGCAGACAAAAGGCCGTTGGTTCTGCTCGGCATGATGGTTTGTGAAGACAGAATATCACACGCTTCCGTTGATGATTATATAGCTCTATCCATCTGTCTGCCACTGGAGGTTGGGAGACAGAGACACAGCTCCCACCGTCCCCATAAACAAAAGTAGACCATGCTGTCACCAGTCAGACACGCCAGCTAATTGGAGCTGTCGACAGACACAATATTCTGTGTCAACAGCTCTAGTAACAGTTTGAAACAGCAATGATATGTTGGTTGATGGTGAGGATGACACATGTGTCTCTAATAGCATGCTAGAAATCTGACATAACTAGAAAAGAATTACTAAAATGTGATTCCTGGCCTCTGGTATCCCTGTTCATACTTACCAATCCCTGCAGAGGTTGGGGGAGGGGTGGTTGTAACCCATCTCTCTCAGTATCATTCCACAGGCTGACAGCTTAATTTGATACTCATAATGTCTAACTTTAAAATTAATCTTGCTAAAAAGATTTGTTTCAACAAGCCACCTAACCTTAAACTCTTTGGATAATTAATAAGGCAAAAAAAAAAAAAAGGGGGGGGGGGTTTGTATAGCTTTCTAAGTTGAAAATAAAAAGGAGATGTTTTGTCAATTTACCATTTCTGTAACTATACATTTATACTGATATTCGGGAAAGTAATTTTTACACAGTTAAATATATACAAATGCTCATAGACATGGCTTATTCTTGAACTTAATTTCATGATAGACAAAAATAAGCCCAAGACAGAAACACACTTACAACATAAACAAGGTTTTGGAATATAAATGCGTATTGTACATTAATCTCTGTGTAAATTCATACCTTCTAGGAAAACTTTATATCATGCCTTAATAATGAAAAGTCAGGAAGTCCCTTGCTATTTGCAATCATTTATCTTCCAAATAATTTCGTCACCTGACTACCTGAGTTTAAATTTTAGCTCAGCCACTTACTAGCTTAGGTAAGTTAGCTAACCTTTTTCAGCCTTTATTTTCTCATCTATAAAATGTAGGTAAATAACATAAGCTACCTCATAGAGTTATAAGGATTAAATGGGTTATCACTCTCTGAGTGTGTAGAACAGTGCCTGGTATATCACATAATTAGAGGTCAATAAATATTATTATTACTAGTGGTAGTAGTAGTAGATTTCCAAGGAGAACTTTAGTGATTAATGAAAGCAAGAAAATAAATCAAGAACAGTGCAAATGCCAAAGAGCAAAGTTGTGGGCATTACACAGGCCTGAGTATAAATCCTTCAGCCATAACCAGGATTTGTAACTTTGGTCAAGTCACTTAACCTACCTGAACCTTTTTACTTTGTCTGCAAAAGAGCTAATACTTGTCTTTAAAAGATATTTTGGTCGGGGCACCTGGGGGGCTCGTTCGGTTGAGCGTCCGACTTCGGCTCAGGTCACGATCTCGCGGTCTGTGAGTTCGAGCCTCATGTCAGTCTCTGTGCTGACAGCTCAGAGCCTGGAGCCTGCTTCAGATTCTGTGTTTCCCCCTCTCTCTGCCCCTCCCCTGCTCATGCTCTGTCTCTCTCTGTCTCAAAAATAAATTTAAAAAAAACATTAAAAAATTTTAAAAAAAGATATTTTGGGGGAACCTGGATGGTTCAGTTGGTTAAGCATCTGACTTTGGCTCAGGTCATGATCTCATGGTTGGTGAGTTCGAGCCCCGGATCAGGCTGTCTGCTGTCAGCACAGAGCTTGCTTCAGGTCCTCTGCCTCCCTCTCTCTCTGTCCCTGCCCCCCTGGTACTCTCTCTCTTTCAAAAATAAATAAACCTTTAAAAAAACTAAATAAGTAAAAATTAAAAGATATTTTGAAGATTTAAGATAACTTAGAGCACCCAACACAATTCCCAACATGTGGTAGGTATTTCCACCGATTACACCACGTATTCTTATGACTAGTTTGCATTATAAAGCACTTTTATATTTAGACTAATTATTTTTCCTCTAATTAATTCTGTGAAGTAAAGTATAATGACTACTGTACTGGGGAAAAAGTGGTGCTCAGAGTTGTAAAACAAAGGATCAGTGGGTATGGGATTATTGAGGTTAGAATAAGATGTCATCTTCCAATTCTAGGACTAGGGTGATATTCAGCTATTGCCAAATACCTATTTGCAAGATGACCAAACAACTGAAAGCCTCTTAATTTATTTTTTCCATTCAGACCCCCAAATTTGATGTCTTCAGAAGCCTCTATCCCTCACATTTAGAATCAGCCTTAATCATTACCTACTTACACTTCATCAATATTTCCATATTCCTTGGATGTTTGTAAAGATCAATAAATGGACCCCACAACACTTACCACACCACCACCACCAAAAACAACAACAACAACACAAATGCATATGCACACTGGACTTAAATTATCTTGTTCTTTGAAGATATAAGGAAGACAAGGAAAAAACCTTTCTTTGACAGGCAGGTAAGATACTTTTACAACAAATAAACCACAAAGGAGGATTCTGTGTAAAAGGCATTTCCACATCCCAGCCAATGGCCTACGTCAACAATGTATTCTTTTTATATTTTATTTATTTTTAATTTTGTTTTATTATTTCTTTCTAGAGAGATAGAGTGTGAGCAGGGGAGGGGCAGAGAGAGACAGAAACAGAGAATCCCAAGCAGAGTCTGTGAAGTCAGTGTGCAGAGCTCAAAGCAGGGCTTGAACCCAAAAAACCTTGCAAGATCATGACCTGAGCCAAAATCAAGAGTTGGACACCTAACTGACTGAGACACCCAGGAACCCCAACAATATGTTCTTTTTAAGTCATAATGTTACCAATTGTACATAAATAATAAAATAACCATATGCAACACAGAATTGTCTGGTTACTTCATGTCACAGCCACTGTATAATGTAAGGTGTTTAGCTTTCACTTCCAATGACTAAGAAGGTAATGGGGCTTTACTTTCTATGAGGCTAGATAAGCAACTGAGCTCTGACCATTAGATCCTGCTTTCTGGAATTAGCGAGGTCCCTTTTTGAAAGCATGAGGAGAGCAACGTTGACCTTTCCAGAGAGGAACTAATGCTTCAGCTTTGGCTTCTTCCCTCCTATGCCAGGTGACTTGAACCTGCTAGCTCAGATTTGCCACCCAATGCACCTGCCCTTCACTTCCACCGGTAGAGCCATTTATGTCGTCCTTTGCGTTTCCCCACCTCTGGTTCTTTATTCATGGCGGCAGCCTGACATACTGGATCTTTCATGCCTCTAAATGACCAAAGCCATCAAACTCCATCTATGCTTTAAGGATCCTGTTACAATGGTCCCCTTCAGAAAGGGGGTTCCCTGATTCTCAGTACACCTGTCCCGAGCTCAAATGAAGGGGGTAAATCTCTCCCTCATTTGAATTCTCCCTAATATGGCACTTGTTATTTTTTTTTTCCATGCAGTATAATCAGTTACTTACAAGCCTTATTTTTTCCCCTGTATTGTCAACTCCTTGGTAGCAGGATTCAGGTCAGATTCATTTTTGTTTTTCATGTAGAGCTTAACATCTCTCAGTATTTCTTAGTTACTTGAATAAATGAATAAATTCCCCTCATTCTTTTTCACTTCAAATATTTAAACTTCATATGCTTAAGTGGACAAAACCATAACCACACAATATATCCAGGAGGAGGAAAGGCATGTAAGGTGGACATGATGGCAATTTAAATGCTGAGGCTTGAGATTCTTTTTTAACATCAATCCCATTTCTTCTTTAGGCCCTGGGTTGCTTGAGAATATGGTTTACAGCAATGTATTTGCTTTGGCCAATTCCATTATTAAGATAATCAACATGTTTTAACTTGAAATCCATGGTAAAAGAATTTTCCCTGTATGATTATTAACATCTACTCACATTAGTGCTATCTTCTCTAATTCCTCCTATAAAAGTAGCTACATATGCATAAGCTTTGACAAATCTCCTTGCTTTTCTACACATAATCTCTAAGTCAAGAATTAATCCAAGGTAAATGACTTTTCAGGTAATGGGGCAGACATGCACATTGCACAACGCTAGGAGGCGCCAGTGAAGAGAGCCTAATATAAAGGACACTCCTGGTGTTGTGCAACACACAGTCTGCATGGCTGCATGAAGTTCCCTGAGGTGGAGAAACCTCAGAGAAACAACTTGAGTACATACCTATAATTCAGAGTATTTTCACTCATATTCCAAGGAAAAATAATAAGCTGGGCTTCTAATTATATACATGAAATGGCTTGATAATATTAAAATAATGCTTTTTGTTATGGTTGATTATAACTCACTGTAAACATTGTAGAAAGTACAGGAAAGTGAGAAGAATATAAATCCTTATCTCAGAGACTAAAAGTCCTTATCTCAGAGATTATCACTCTCTTAACCTCTGTATCATATTTCCTTGTGGTCCACCTATATGCACATATGAAAGTATGTATCTGCATACTTGAGAATATGCTCTCCATGCTAATTCTTGAAACTTAACATTATATAATAAAGCCTTTCTCAAACTTGCCTATTGAACAGAATAACCTGAAGAACTTGTTTAAAATATAGACCTTTCAGAATTTTCCATAAGAGAACCAATTCACTAAGTTTGAGGTGGATCCCAAGAATTGGTATTTTTAACAGCTACCCACCGCGATGTAATTTTTATTTTCAGGCAAGTTTGAGAAACAGTGATTTCATAAGCATGTCCAAAGGTATTCAGGTGATTTCTGAACAAAGGAAAACAGTTTAACCTAATTCTCTCAGCCTTCTCAGCTGTGTGGATCAAATGCAGTTATAGTATAAAACTGGAAAATTGAGTGCACTGAACAAGCAAGAAAATGCTCCCAATGCCCCAACTCTCCTTAACGTCCTGACCCTGGCCATAAGCAAGAATTATCTAGTGACCCAGATATTCCCCATCAGGTTGGAATGGGCCAGAGATAATGTTAGTAATGTCCCTTGAAACCAGACTCAGGGAACTCTACAGAAATTCTCTGGGCAAAATCAATCTCCTTATATGAGGAACTGATCATTTGTGCCAGTTTGCCTGTTCCCTCCCAGGCTATACCTGTAGTTCTGGCATATATTGTTAATAATAATGCCTTCTTTCACTTTCAGGAGTGTCCCAGGTTAGAAAATAAATCCATGGGTGCTAACTTATAGGGTCATTTCCACCTTCTTCTCTGATCCATATAACAGAAAGGAGGCTTCCTTCTCATTGGATCCTTCATGTCCAAAACCTTTTTTTTTTTTCCAAAGTGGAGATCTTATTAATGAATCAACTGCTCTCTTGCATAGAAGAACAATGTTAAATAAAACTGAGAAGCAAACCATTCCCATGGTGAGGTCTTTCTGGCCAATTAAAGGTTATTATTTTGCCATTTTTCTCAAAGCTCTGGAAGTTCATAAACTTGTTAAGGTGTGCTCTCCTTTTAAGAAATCTTCTAAACACTCTGCCACAAAAAGTTCTGCAAAAATAGCATTTTAATTACTGTAAAAGAATCCATTTAATATTTACTTATTATAGACAACGAGCTTCTTAATTTTCACTATGATAAATATAATTGTGATTAATATCTCTATTCATGTATTATTAGTCATTATTTCTTTAGGGTAGTGTTCTAAAAGTTAGCCATGATATTTAAAGTAACTCTTCTTCCTCAAAAGAACCCCCTTATTTTATTTTATTTTATTTTATTTTATTTTATTTTATTTTATTGTTTGTGTGTGTGTTCCAATAAAATGTTATTTACAAAATTAGGTGTTGAGCTGGAGTTGCCTGGCTTCAAAGTTAGGCCCCCGTTTTTAAAAATAAATGATAGTTACAAAGAATTCAAGAAAAAATTAATGGGAATAGCCTGCAACACTTAAGTGTTAAAAGCCACTCTCTCATTGGTTGTGCTTAAGAATATATGACTGAAGATGGATTTAAGATGGTGAAGTGTATGGGGACCTTGAGCCTGAAGCACAGCTAGATCAGCATCAAACCATTTTTTTTTAACGTTTATTTATTTTTGAGACAGAGAGAGACAGAGCATGAATGGGGGAGGGTCAGAGAGAGGGAGACACAGAATCTGAAACAGGCTCCAGGCTCTGAGCTGTCAGCACAGAGCCCGACGCGGGGCTCAAACCCATGGACCGCGAGATCATGACCTGAGCTGAAGTCGGCCGCTTAACCGACTGAGCCACCCAGGCGCCCCAACATCAAACCATTTTTAACACATAAAAAGTTGATCTGAAGATTAATACTACAGTGTGCATAATTTGAGCCAGAGAACTTGGCAGGTACATGGTGTGGAGGCATGAATTGGGGGAGAGAAAAGTCATGGAGCCACGGAGAGTAGGGAGACGTTTTCACGAAAAGAGGACAGAGAGAGAAAGAGAAAAGGGTAGATAGCAAGGCATTAGGATCGCTCAAGAAAAGCACTCCCCCCAAAAGTAGCTGGAGGGAAAGAGAGAAAAAGTGAAAACACTTGCAGGGGACTGGACAGGAAATCTGTTTCCCAAAACCATTGGCAGGGAGAGAGGGGAGGGTTTCAATGCCACCAGGATTCTATGAACAGTGAAGCACAAAGACTGTTGAGGAAGTAGGGTGAACCCTCAGAAGCAGGAAGCACAGTCTGAGGGGTACATGTGCCACACAGGGAGAAGTAGTTCCCCTGTTTGGAGTGCATTTGGTAGAGGTTGTATGGCCTCCTTCTCAGCAAAAGTCCCAGCGGACCCCAGAGAGCTGCCACATTTACTGATACTGGAAAAAGATGCCAGAGTGCAGCAAAACCTGGTTCTGGCTGTGTGTTGTGATTTACCATAAACTCTGAGCCTTTTCCACTGCGGAATCACATGAACATTTTCTGGGACAAGCCAGAACCCCATCATTGCTTGGCAAGACCCTCCCCCAGAGAATCAGCGATGGTCCAAGCCATGGGGTCTCTAAAGTGTTGGGTTTTGAAACACAGCCCCACCTGGTATAAAACTCTGGAGGGAGGCACCTCTTGGCTGGCAGACAGCTTGGAAACAGAGTAAAGGCAGGGAGCAGACAGAAGCTTGAGACAAAGGAAGGGTGGTTGATTGCATGTCCATGAGGGCACAAAATTCCTACACCAGAGACTAGACAGCTGGGTGAAGCTATTTTCACTTCTAGAACACAAGCATGTATGCACATGTGCACACAGATCTGCCCAACTAAGAGGCACCACCAAGTTAAGAACAGTTCCTAAAACCAAGTCCCATCCCCCTGTGCCCTCCAGGCAGATTCACCAGAAGACCAGCATAAATCCCTTCCATCTGCCATAGTCTATGGACTATAGTGTGCTACAAAGTTTCAGTTATAGGGGCTACTGCATGTAACTTCATTTGAGTTTCATTCTGTTTGTTCATTTCTGCTTCTGTTGCTTTCTTTTTTCTTTTCTTTCTCTTTATTGGGTACGGAAAGAGCAATTTTTTAATCTATTCTATTCTATTCTATTTATTTTATTCTATTTTATTATTTTGAAGTTTTTTTAATTTAAAAAATTATTTTTTTTTCCTTTCTTTTTTCCCTCTTTTCTATCAAGCTTCTTTCAACAAGCTGACTGAAACACACCTAGGATCTACTTTCCTTCATTTTCTTTGTTTTGTTTTGTTTTTAATTTTTTAATTTTTCTTTTTTATTTTATTAATTTTTTTCTTCCTCCAAAATCACAAGATGGAGGAATTCACCCCAAAAGAAACAACTGGAAGAAATAACAACCAGGGATTTAATTACTGCAAGAATACGTAAGATATCCGAATTAGAATTTAAAACCATGATTATAAGAATACTAGCTGGGGTTGAAAAAAGCATAGAAGACCCCAGAGTATCCCTTTCTGCAGAGTTAAAGAAATAAACTGTAGTCAGGCCAAAATTGAAAATGCTATAACTGAGATGCAATCTTGAATATTTGCTGTGATTGCAAGGATGAATGAAGCAGAGCAGTGAATCAGTGATATAGAAGATAAAATTATGGATAACAATGAAGCAGGAAAAAAAAAGGGAAACAAAGGCAAAAGATGACAATACAAGAGTTAGAGAACTCAGCGATTTATTAAAGAGGAATAACATTCATATCATAGGAGTCCCAGAAGATGAAGAAAGAGAAAAGGGGGAAGAAGGTTTATGTGAGCAAGTTATAACTGAGAACTTTCCTACTCTGGAGAAGGACACAGACATCAAAATCCAAGAAACACAGAGAATCCCTATTAGCTTAAATAAAAACCCACCGTCGCCAAGGCATATTATAATCAAATTCACAAAATACACTGACAAGGAAAGAATCATGAGAGTAGCAAGGGAAAAAAAGTTCTCAACCTACAAGGGAAGACAGTTCAAGTTTGCAGAAGATCTATCCACAGAAACATGGCAGACTAAAAAGAAGTGACAGGATATATTCAATATGCCGAATCAGAAAAATAAGTAGTCAAGAATTCTTTATCCAGTAAGTTTGTCATTCAGAATAAAAGGAGAGATAAAGAGTTTCCCAGACAAATAAAAAACAAAGGAGTTCATGACCAATAAACCAGCCCTGCAAGAAGTTATAGGGGGGACTCTTTGGGTGGAGAAAACAAAACAAAACAAAACAAAAAAATACCAAAAGCAACAAAGACTACAAAGGACCAGAGAATATTACCATAAACACCAAATTTACAGGGAACACAATGGCACTAAATTCATATCTTTCAATAATCACTTTAAATATAAATGGACTAAATGTTCCAATCAAAAGACATAGGGTATCAGAATGGATTAAAAAAAAAAAAAGACCTATCTATATGTTGTCTACAAAAGACTCATTTTAGACATAAAGACACTTGCAGGTTGAAAGTAAGGGATGAAGAACCATCTATTATGCTAATAGATGCTAAAAGAAAGTTAGAGCAGCCATACTTATATCAGACAAACTAGATTTTAAGAGAAAGACTATAACAAGAGATGAAGAAAGGCATTATGTCATAATTAAGGGGTTTGTCCACCAAAAAGTTCTAACAGTCCTAAATATTTATATCCCCACTTGGAGACACCCAAATATATAAATCAATTAATCACAAATATAAAGAAACTCATTGATAATAGTATCATAATAATAGGGAACTTTAACTCCCCACTTAACAGCAATGGACAGATCATCTAAGCAGAAAATCAAGGAAACAATGGCTTTGAAAGACACACTGGACCAGATGGACTAAACAGATACATTCAGAACATTTCATCTTAAAGCAGCAGAATACACATTCTTCTTGAGTACACATAGAACATTCTCCAGAACAGATCACATACTGGCTACAAATCAGCCCTCAACAAGTACAAAAAGATCGATATCATATCATGCATATTTTTAGACCATAACACTATGAAACTTGAAATCAACCACAAGAAAAAAATTTGCAAAGACCACAAATACTTGGAGATTAAAGAACATCCTACTAAAGAATGAATGGGTTAACCAAGAAATTAAAGAGGAAATAAAAAAAAGTATATGGAAGCCAAGGAAAAAGAAAATATGACAGACCAAAATTTTTGGGATGCAGCAAAGGTGGTTATAATAGGGAAGTATACAGCAACCCAGGCCTTCCTAAAGAGGGAAGATATGTCTCAAACATACAACTTAACCTTACACTTAAAGGAGCTAGAAAAAGTACAGCAAATGAAGCCCAAAACCAGCAGAAGAAGGGAAATAATAAAGATTAGAGCAGAAATTAATGATTAAAAAAAAAAAAAAAAAAAAAGTAGAGCAGATCAATGAAACCAGGAACTGGATCTTAGAAAGAATTAACAAAATTGATAAACCCCTAGCCAGACTGATCAAAAAGAAAAATGAAAGGAGGACCCAAATAAATAAAGTCACAAATGAAAGAGAGATCACAACCAACACCACAGAAATACAAACAATAATAAGAGAATATTATAAACAATTATATGCCAACAAATTGGGCAATCTGGAAAAAATGGACAAATTCCTAGAAACATAAACTACCAAAATTGAAACAGGAAGAAATAGAAAATTTAAACAGACCCATAACCAGTAAAGAAATGGAATCAGTAATCAAAAATCTTCCAACAAACTAGAGTCTGGGGCCAGATGGCTTCCCAGAGGAAGTCTACCAGACATTTAAAGAAAAGTTAATACCTATTCTTCTCAAACTGTTCCAAAAAATAGAAATGGAAGGAAAACTTCCAAATACATTCTATGAGGCCACCATTACCTTGATTCCAAAACCAGACAAAAACCCAACTAAAAAGAAGAATTACAGGCCAATATCCTTGATGAACGTGGATGCAAAACTTCTCAACAAGATACTAGCAAATTAAATCCAACAATGCACTAAAAGAATTATTCATCATGATCAAGTGGGATTTATTCCTGGACTGCAAGTCTGGCTCAATATCCACAAATCAATCAACATGATACACCACAGTAATAAAAGAAAGGATAAGAACCACATGATCCTCTCAATAGATACAGAAAAAGCATTTGACAAAATACAGCATTCTTTTTTGATAAAAACCCTCAATAAAGTAGGAATACAAGGAACATATCTCAACATTATAAAGGCCATATATGAAAGACCCACGGCTAATATCATCCTCAATGGGGAAAAACTGAGAGCTTTCCCCCTGAGATTAGGAACACAACAGAGATGTCCACTCTCACCACTGTTGTTTAACATAGTGTTGGAAGTCCTAGCCTTAGCAATCAGATAACAAAATGAAATAAAATGCATCCAAATCAGCAAGGAAGAAGTCAAGCTTTCACTCTTCACAGATGACATGACAATCTATGTGGAAAACTCAAAAGACTCCACCCAAAAACTGCTAGAACTGATAAGTGAATTCAACAAAGTCGCAGGATGTAAAATCAATGTACAGAAATCAGTTGCATTTCTGTACACCAATAATGAAACAACAGAAAGAGAAATTAAGGAATCGAACCCATTTACCATTGCACCTAAAAACATAAAATACCTAGGAATAAGCCTAACCAAAGAGGTAAAAAATCTTTATGCTGAAAACTACAGAAAGCTTATGAAAGAAATTGAAGAAGATGCAAAGAAATGAAAAAAACATTCCATGCTCATGGATTGGAAGAAAAAATATTGTTAAAATGCCTATGCTACCCAAATCAATCTACATATTTAATGCAATCCCTATCAAAATAACACCAACATTCTTCACAGAGCTAGAGCAAACAATTCTAAAATGTGTATGTAACCAGAAAAGACCCTGAATAGCCAAAGCAATCTTGAAAAAAGAAAACGAAAGCTAGAGGCATCACAATCCTGGACTTCAAGCTGTATTACAAAGCTGTAATTATCAAGACAGTATGATACTGGCACAAAAACAGACTCTCAGATCAATGGAACAGAATAGAGAACCCAGAAATGGACCCCCAAATGTATGCTCAACTCATCTTTGACAAAGTAGGAAGGAATATCCAATGGAAAAAAGGCAGCCTCTTCAGCAAATGGTGCTAGGAGAACTTGACAGGAGAAGAATGAACCTGGACCACTTTCTTATACCATACACAAAAATAAACTCAAAATGGATGAAAGACCTAAATATAAGACAGTAAACCATCAAAATCCTAGAGGAGAAAATGAGCAATAACCTCTTTGACAGCAACTTCTTACTACATATGTGTCTGGAGGCAAGGGAAACAAAAGCAAAAATGAACTATTGGGACCTCATCAAGATAAAAATCTTCTGCACAGTGAAGGAAACAATCAACAAAACTAAAAGGCAACCAACAGATTGGGAAAAGATATTTGCAAATGATATATCAGATAAAAAATTAGTATCAAAAATCTATAAAGAATTTATCAAACTCTAACCCAGAAAATAAATCATCCAGTGAAGAAATGGGCAAAAGACATGGACAGACAGTTTTCCAAAGAACACATCCAAATGGCTAACAGACACATGAAAAGGTGCTCAACATCACTCATCACCAGGGAAATACAAATCAAAACCACAATAAGATGAGACACAACCTGTCAGAATGGCTAAAATTAACAACTCAGGAAACAAAAGATGTTGGTGAGGATGCAGAGAAGGGGGAACATATTTGCACTGCTGGTGGGAATGAATGTAAACAGTTGCTGCCACTCTGGAGAACAGTATTTTTTTGAGGTTCCTCAAAAAATTAAAAATAGAGCTACCCTACCACCCAGCAATTGCACTACTAAGTATTTATCCAAAGGATACCAGAATGCTGATTCGAAAGGGCACAAGAACCCCAATGTTTATAGCAGTGCTATCAACAATAGCCAAATTCATCTTTTGGGATGAGCACTGGGTGTTGTATGGAAACGAATTTGACAATAAATTTCATATATTAAAAAAAAAAAAATAGCCAAATTATGAAAAGAACCCATATGTCCATCAACTGATGAATATATAAAGAAGATGTGGTGTATATACATAGACACAATGGAAATTACTCAGCTATCAAATAGAATGAAATCTTGCCATTTGCAACAACATGAAAGGAACTAGAATGCATTATTCTAAGCAAAATAAATGAGTCAGAGAAAGACATATGTAAGATTTCACTCACATGTGGAATATAAGAAACAAAACAGATGAACATAAGGGAAGGGAAGGAAAAATAAGATAAAAACAGAGAGGGAGGCAAACCATAAGAGACTCCTTTTTTTTTTAAGAAAAATTTTTTAATGTTTATTTATTATTTTGGAGAGACAGAGAGAGAGAGAGACAGAGAGTGAGTGGGGGAGGGGCAGAGACCCAGAGGGAGACACAGGATCCAAAGCAGGATCCAGGCTCTAAGCTGTCAGTCCAGAGCCCGACATGTGGCTTGAACTCACCAGCCATAAGATCATGACCTGAACCGAAGTTGGATACTTAACCGACTAAGCCACCCAGGTGCCCCCATAAGAGATTCTTAAAAAGAGAACAAACCGAGGGTTGCTGGAAGGGTGTTGGGTGCAGGGGAAGGGCTAGATGGATGATGGGCATTAAGGAGGGCACTTGTTGGGATGAGCACTGGGTGTTGTATGTAAGTGATGAATCACCAAATTCTACTCCTGAAACCATTATTACACTATATGTTACCTAACTTGGATTTAAATCAAATTTTTAAAAAATAATATAAAACATTTAAATTAAAAAAAGAATATATGACTGAAACATGAAATTCAGATATTTCTGCTAAAATCTGCAACATCAGAAATATCTGTCTTGATTTTAGAACAACAGCAAGATGTCTGAGTTGCTGCCTGATACTGAGTTACATACCTGGTAGCTCCTCTTCCTTTACTTCAGATGGAACAGAGGAACATGAAGAAATGGTTGGATCGGCCCTGAACTAACATAGAGACTTGTCACTCACCTTCGTCTCGCCAATTACTGGAGATGGGATTCTATCGTCACAGAAAAGTCAGTATGAGATGTCCTCTAGAAGGATGAGGGTAAAATAGAACGAGGACAAATGAGACACTGTGCTTTATGCAACCAGTTAATGAGAGGGAGATCCACATGTAAGTAGCTGAAGTCCCCAATATTGAGATAAGAATGTGATCAATCATTCATTCACTATTTATTTATTGTTTCCTTCAATTGATATTTGTTGAATAACATTGTTTTGCAAAATATCCCAATATTGAATCATTATGCTGTATACTGGATACTAATATATTGTCATATGTCAATTATACCTCAATAAATAAATATATATATACCAACTATTGCCAGACACTGTTCAAGGCAATAGAAACGGATGAGTAAATAAACTAAAATCACAGTCTCCCTGAAGACTACATTCTAATAAGGGGGATGGGTTATTTTACAAAGATGAGTAAGTAAAATATTTAAGACGCTAGTGATAAGTAAGTGCTAAGGAGAAAAAAATCAAACAAGGAAGAATAATATGAAAAATGGGAGTTGAAATTCTAGTTAGAGTTTCCAGAGAAAATGACTTTTGAATAAACAGCTGAAGGAAACACATAGCAATGTGAGTATCTCAGGAAAGAGAATTTCCGGAAGAGACCATAGAAAGAGCACAGTTCCTGGGGTAGAAGGTGCCTTGGGTGTTCAGGGAATTGCCAGGCCAGTGTGGCAAAGCAAGATAAGATCAGAAGGGTGGGGGCGATTTTCTAGGCTATCAGAAAGATGTTTGGTTTTTACACTGAACGCACAACAGGATTTTTAGTGGAGCAGCTTGAAGATTTTGAGTGGAGGAGGGATTTGACTTATACTGAATTACTCTCTGCTTTGAGAATAGACTTGATGGGTGTGGGATGGTGGGAGGAAAGGAGGTCAGGAGGTGAAGAGGGATGGCAGAAGCAGAGAAACCAGCTAGAAGGTTATTTGCAAGGCAACCAGATGAAAAGTGATGGAAATTTGCACAAGATGGTGGCAGTGGAGGTGGTGAGAAGTGCCTGAATGTTGGATCTGTTCTGAAAATGGGGCCAAGACAATTTGCTGACGGATCAGATATGGGGTGAGAGAAAGGGAGAGGAGTCAAG
Source organism: Panthera leo (assembly GCF_018350215.1). Classification (NCBI taxonomy): domain Eukaryota; kingdom Metazoa; phylum Chordata; class Mammalia; order Carnivora; family Felidae; genus Panthera; species Panthera leo. Next base: position 84,898,478 of record NC_056687.1, read on the forward strand.
GACAACGCCGAGGTTTCTTTCTTGAATTGCTACGAATGGGATTGCCATCAGCTGAGATAAAGACCACAAGACGAGGCGATTTGGAAGTGACGAGCAGGAGCTGTGTTATGCACTAATTTGTTGTGAGATGCCTGCTGATCATCCAAGTGGAGACTCCAATCGGGCAGTTGAGCACACAGGTCTGGAATTCAGGGCAGCAGTCCAGACTGCAGGCGTGCGTTTGGGAACCATCAGCATATGGATAGTATGTAAAGCCATTAGACTTGATGAGACTATCACAAGAATGAGCTTAGATGGAAAAGATCACCAAGGAGGACACACCAATATTAGAGTGAAGTCAGAAGCTAAGTGGTAAAAAACAACAACAAAAGGTATTTTTCGTGGACATATGGGTTTGTTGGCTGGCACATGTACCAAGTTTGAATGTTTCTCAGAAGAGTTAACCAGACTGTATGCTGTGCATAAGGCAGTCAATCTGCCTCAGGTGTGTCCTCCATGGGGTCCAGCATAGAGACGCGGTAAGCATTAAAGCGAGAATTGAATTGGCTGGAAGAAATGTCATATAGTTTTATGATCTAACTTTGCTTCTTTCTGCCTAAAATTCCTACATTTCAAGTCCTAGAATTCAAAGCCATTGTTGGTAAAATCACTCTAGTGCAATGACAATTACATACACCAAAACATTAAAGTGTCAAATAATTAGATATATTCATTAGGCTGTTACGCTTTAGATATTTTCCTTAGGGATTTAGCAGCCGCTACAATCTGACCACTGTCTATTTTTGTATCAGGGCTTTGCTTAGGTGGATCTTAAATGACTTACCATCAGATTTTTAGAAGCCCTATCAAATGAATTATTTTTCTAAAAAAGAACACATGACCTGATAGTATAGAAATAGTCATGCATTCGTATATATGTGAATATCAAGAAACTGTAGGTCTTAGTTGGCTCATGAAAAAAATTGCAAAAATATTATAAAAATAAGAGTCACTATAAACCTCATTTAGGGAGTACTTATTAGGGTCACAGAAAAGAAAATCTATTTGACTGGCTCAGGGCCAATAAGTGGAGCAGTTACATTGTCACGGACGAAGTACAAAAGGGGATGTGTCTTCCTGTTTGATCTACAGCCTCAGCTGGTCCAGAAACACTAACTCTGACTCTGGGTTTGGCGTGTACATTGTACTCCTAGGAAGAAATAAGGAAAAAAAAAAAAAAAAAAAAAAAAAAAAAAAAAAAAAACAATGGTTAAAAAGAATAGAGAAAATGAAGAAAAAATAAATCCATGACGTTCGAATCCTTGTAGTCTGTCCCAGTATAAGTTGATGGATTGGTTCTTTATTCACCATTTCTCTACTTAAGATGTTATAAAACTAATACATTAGAGTTATAAAGAATTTATTGATCATGTCTGAAAACAACTTGTTTGTGGAATATGTTAAATACCGAGTTGGCCACTGACTTGTGTTTTAAGGAGTGAAGGTATACTTAGAAAACTAATAAATGGGATTAGACAAGATAAATGTAATAGTGAGCACTTCTCTCCATCTACACATCTCCCTTGGCCATTAGACTCCAGAGCACATATTTACATGGAGAGGATTACATGTGCATTTTTAGCACAAGTGTTCATTCATGATGTCAGAAGATTGGAGCAGAGATTCCAACTAAGCAATAAACGATTTTCTCCCTGGAGTCGTGCAGCAGGCTCCACAAGCCCCCAGGAGGAATCAGCACAAACACTGTGACCGTTATTTACTAACTGGGACTCCAGCAGCTGGGCTGTTTGCATGATATGCAAATGGGCACATCATTCAAGGAAGAAAGGATGAATGCTCTGGCACTTGCAGGGCAAACATTAACTGCTATGGGAAGAGGGCCAGCAGAAGAGAAACCAGACAGAAGTGAGTGGGTGGCGAGGGGCAGGACAAGAAACATCTTCCAAATAGGCAAAATGCAGGAGGCAGACACTGCTTGCTGGGAACCGTTCAGCACTCTCAGCCTCGGTAAACAACAGATGGGTGTGTGCTGTAGCCCATCTCCCGCGGAACAGTGAATTTCCTCTCTACCCAATTTCTTGCTCTGAATCACGTTCGTAAAACATTTTATATGTGGAAAGTTACTGAGAGGTACAGAGGGAGAATATTAACTGAAAGAGCAAAGGCTAAGGGCGCTAAGAGGACACAGTGATAGGGACAAAAGCATACCTGGAGTCAGACATACCTTGGCAGGAATTTCAGTTCTACAATTTAACAGCTATGGGTATTGGGCAAGAGTTTCAGTCCTTCTGTCTCAATTTCCTTGTCTGTTATGTGGGCATAATAGTACTATGTCATAGTAGGATCTCTAAGATTTAGTACATCTTCTCTATGTAAAGTGCCTCCTACCAACATAGCAGTAACTGTTTAGTATTAGAGCTGAAACTTGAATTATTCAGGTTTTGTGACGCCAAAGTGCATCAGTTCCTACGAAGTCCAGAGATTTAGAGATTTAGAGATTTAGAGATATAGCCCTATGGTCACTCTGTATCTTGAGGGCTTCCCAGTTCAGCATGGAACATTTGCTTTGGTTACAAAGCAACTCTACTTCCAGACAGGTTATAAGACCTGTGGGTGAAATCCAGGTTTTTTTTTTAAGCTCCAGTTTAACCGAGTCTGGAAGCTTATAGATGCCAAAACACTTTGTTGCCTTGATGACATATGTGTGTAGAGTGTAAGGTAAAAGAGCATCACTGGAATGAACATCTGTGTATCCACCAACACAAGTCTGGCACTTCTTCCTTTTAGTTAATATTTGCAGGGAGTTTCATTTTGAATCCTGTCACTTTCAACTTTTCTATATCCCTATAGCTTTGTAAGGGCCTTGTAAATACCATACAATTGGTTTTTTTTAATCCAGTCTAACAATCTTTAAATTAGCATTTTTGTTCATGCTGCTAATATATTTAGATTTATTTCTACCATATCATCTGTTCTTTTTATTTTCTTTCATGCTCCTTTCTCCTTTTTGTTTCTTCTTTCTTGACTTTTCTTAGGTTAAGTGTTTTTCCTTCCATTTTTCCCTCTTCTAACATATTTTATTTCTATTCTATTATCGGTGATTACCCTAGTAAGTTAAACATGCATTTGTACTTTATCAAGCCGGTAGCTAATAACCTTATCCTTCTCTTAGACTATGTAACCAAATAATAACATACTTCTCCTAAACTGTAACTATGTAAATCATAGAACACTAAGTCTAATAACAGCTTTCCAGCTTCTATATTCTTACTGCCTCACATTTCATTTCTCATTTTTTTTTTTAGGTGGATTTTATATATATATTTTTTTTTAATATATGAAATTTACTGTCAAATTGGTTTCCATACAACACCCAGTGCTCATCCCAAAAGGTGCCCTCCTCAATACCCATCACCCACCCTGCCCTCCCTCCCACCCCCCATCAACCCTCAGTTTGTTCTCAGTTTTTAACAGTCTCTTATGCTTTGGCTCTCTCCCACTCTAACCTCTTTTTTTTTTTTTTTTTTTTTTCCCCTTCCCCTCCCCCATGGGTTTCTGTTATGTTTCTCAGGATCCACATAAGAGTGAAACCATATGGTATCTGTCTTTCTCTGTATGGCTTATTTCACTTAGCATCACACTCTCCAGTTCCATCCATGTTGCTACAAAAGGCCATATTTCATTTTTTCTCATTGCCACGTAGTATTCCATTGTGTATATAAACCACAATTTCTTTATCCATTCATCAGTTGATGGACATTTAGGCTCTTTCCATAATTTGGCTATTGTTGAGAGTGCCGCTATAAACATTGGGGTACAGGTGCCCCTATGCATCAGTACTCCTGTATCCCTTGGATAAATTCCTAGCAGTGCTATTGCTGGGTCATAGGGTAGGTCTATTTTTAATTTTCTGAGGAACCTCCACACTGCTTTCCAGAGCGGCTGCACCAATTTGCATTCCCACCAACAGTGCAAGAGGGTTCCTGTTTCTCCACATCCTCTCCAGCATCTATAGTCTCCTGATTTCTTCATTTTGACCACTCTGACTGGCGTGAGGTGGTATCTGAGTGTGGTTTTGATTTGTATTTCCCTGATAAGGAGCGACGTTGAACATCTTTTCATGTGCCTGTTGGCCATCCGGATGTCTTCTTTAGAGAAGTGTCTATTCATGTTTTCTGCCCATTTCTTCACTGGGTTATTTGTTTTTCGGGTGTGGAGTTTGATGAGCTCTTTATAGATTTTGGATACTAGCCCTTTGTCCGATGTGTCATTTGCAAATATCTTTTCCCATTCCGTTGGTTGCCTTTTAGTTTTGTTGGTTGTTTCCTTTGCTGTGCAGAAGCTTTTTATCTTCATAAGGTCCCAGTAATTCACTTTTGCTTTTAATTCCCTTGCCTTTGGGGATGTGCCAAGTAAGAGATTGCTACGGCTGAGGTCAGAGAGGTCTTTTCCTGCTTTCTCCTCTAAGGTTTTGATGGTTTCCTGTCTCACATTCAGGGCCTTTATCCATTTTGAGTTTATTTTTGTGAATAGTGTGAGAAAGTGGTCTAGTTTCAACCTTCTGCATGTTGCTGTCCAGTTCTCCCAGCACCATTTGTTAAAGAGACTGTCTTTTTTCCATTGGATGTTCTTTCCTGCTTTGTCAAAGATGAGTTGGCCATACGTTTGTGGGTCTAGTTCTGGGGTTTCTATTCTATTCCATTGGTCTATGTGTCTGTTTTTATGCCAATACCATGCTGTCTTGATGATGACAGCTTTGTAGTAGAGGCTAAAGTCTGGGATTGTGATGCCTCCTGCTTTGGTCTTCTTCTTCAAAATTACTTTGGCTATTCGGGGCCTTTTGTGTTTCCATATGAATTGTAGGATTGCTTGTTCTAGTTTCGAGAAGAATGCTGGTGCAATTTTGATTGGGATTGCATTGAATGTGTAGATAGCTTTGGGTAGTATTGACATTTTGACAATATTTATTCTTCCAATCCATGAGCAGGGAATGTCTTTCCATTTCTTTATATCTTCTTCAATTACCTGCATAAGCTTTCTATAGTTTTCAGCATACAGATCTTTTACATCTTTGGTTAGATTTATTCCTAGGTATTTTATGCTTCTTGGTGCAATTGTGAATGGGATCAGTTTCTTCATTTGTCTTTCTGTTGCTTCATTGTTAGTGTATAAGAATGCAACTGATTTCTGCACGTTGATTTTGTATCCTGCAACTTTGCTGAATTCATGTATCAGTTCTAGCAGACTTTTGGTGGAGTCTATCGGATTTTCCATGTATAATATCATGTCATCTGCAAAAAGCGAAAGCTTGACTTCATCTTTGCCAATTTGGATGCCTTTGATTTCCTTTTGTTGTCTGATTGCTGATGCTAGAACTTCCAGCACTATATTAAACAGCAGCGGTGACAGTGGGCATCCCTGTCGTGTTCCTGATCTCAGGGAAAAAGCTCTCAGTTTTTCCCCGTTGAGGATGATGTTAGCTGTGGGCTTTTCATAAATGGCCTTTATGATCTTTAAGTATGTTCCTTCTATCCCGACTTTCTCAAGGGTTTTTATTAAGAAAGGGTGCTGGATTTTGTCAAAGGCCTTTTCTGCATCGATTGACAGGATCATATGGTTCTTCTCTTTTTTTTTGTTAATGTGATGTATCACATTGATCGATTTGCGAATGTTGAACCAGCCCTGCATCCCAGGAATAAATCCCACTTGATCATGGTGAATAATTCTTTTTATATGCTGTTGAATTCGATTTGCTAGTATCTTATTAAGAATTTTTGCATCCATATTCATCAGGGATATTGGCCTGTAGTTCTCTTTTTTTACTGGGTCTCTGTCTGGTTTAGGAATCAAAGTAATACTGGCTTCATAGAATGAGTCTGGAAGTTTTCCTTCCCTTTCTATTTCTTGGAATAGCTTGAGAAGGATAGGTATTATCTCTGCTTTAAATGTCTGGTAGAACTCCCCTGGGAAGCCATCTGGTCCTGGACTCTTATTTGTTGGGAGATTTTTGATAACCGATTCAATTTCTTCGCTGGTTATGGGTCTGTTCAAGCTTTCTATTTCCTCCTGATTGAGTTTTGGAAGAGTGTGGGTGTTTAGAAATTTGTCCATTTCTTCCAGGTTGTCCAATTTGCTGGCATATAATTTTTCATAGTATTCCCTGATAATTGTTTGTATCTCTGAGGGATTGGTTGTAATCATTCCATTTTCATTCATGATTTTATCTATTTGGGTCATCTCCCTTTTCTTTTTGAGAAGCCTGGCTAGAGGTTTGTCAATTTTGTTTATTTTTTCAAAAAACCAACTCTTGGTTTCGTTGATCTGCTCTACAGTTCTTTTAGATTCTATATTGTTTATTTCTGCTCTGATCTTTATTATTTCTCTTCTTCTGCTGGGTTTAGGCTGCCTTTGCTGTTCTGCTTCTATTTCCTTTAGGTGTGCTGTTAGATTTTGTATTTGGGATTTTTCTTGTTTCTTGAGATAGGCCTGGATTGCAATGTATTTTCCTCTCAGGACTGCCTTCGCTGCATCCCAAAGCGTTTGGATTGTTGTATTTTCATTTTTGTTTGTTTCCACATATATTTTAATTTCTTCTCTAATTGCCTGGTTGACCCACTCATTCGTTAGTAGGGTGTTCTTTAACCTCCATGCTTTTGGAGGTTTTCCAGACTTTTTCCTGTGGTTGATTTCAAGCTTCATAGCATTGTGGTCTGAAAGTATGCATGGTATAATTTCAATTCTTGTAAACTTATGAAGGGCTGTTTTGTGACCCAGTATATGATCTATCTTGGAGAATGTTCCATGTGCTCTCGAGAAGAAAGTATATTCTGTTGCTTTGGGATGTAGAGTTCTAAATATATCTGTCAAGTCCATCTGATCCAATGTATCATTCAGGGCCCTTGTTTCTTTATTGACTGTGTGTCTAGATGATCTATCCATTTCTGTAAGTGGGGTGTTAAAGTCCCCTGCAATGACCACATTCTTATCAATAAGGTTGCTTATGTTTATGAGTAATTGTTTTATATATCTGGGGGCTCGGGTATTTGGCGCATAGACATTTATAATAGTTAGCTCTTCCTGGTGGATAGACCCTGTGATTATTATATAATGCCCTTCTTCATCTCTTGTTACAGCCTTTAATTTAAAGTCTAGGTTGTCTGATATAAGTATGGCTACTCCAGCTTTCTTTTGGCTTCCAGGAGCATGATAGATAGTTCTCCATCCCCTCACTCTCAATCTAAAGGTGTCCTCAGATCTAAAATGAGTCTCTTGTAGACAGCAAATAGATGGGTCTTGTTTTTTTATCCATTCTGATACCCTATGTCTTTTAGTTGGCGCATTTAATCCATTTACATTCAGTGTTATTATAGAAAGATATGGGTTTAGAGTCATTGTGATGTCTGTATGTTTTATGCTTGTAGTGATGTCTCTGGTACTTTGTCTCACAGGATCCCCCTTAGGATCTCTTGTAGGGCTGGTTTCGTGGTGACAAATTCCTTCAGTTTTTGTTTGTTTGGGAAGACCTTTATCTCTCCTTCTATTCTAAATGACAGACTTGCTGGATAAAGGATTCTCGGCTGCATATTTTTTCTGCTTAGCACACTGTAGATATCGTGCCAAGCCTTTCTGGCCTGCCAAGTTTCAAAGGAGAGATCAGTCACGAGTCTTATAGGTCTCCCTTTATATGTGAGGGCACGTTTATCCCTTGCTGCTTTCAGAATTTTCTCTTTATCCTTGTATTTTGCCAGTTTCACTATGATATGTCGTGCAGAAGATCGATTCAAGTTACGTCTGAAGGGAGTTCTCTGTGCCTCTTGGATTTCAATGCCTTTTTCCTTCCCCAGTTCAGGGAAGTTCTCAGCTATAATTTGTTCAAGTACCCCTTCAGCACCTTTCCCTCTCTCTTCCTCCTCTGGGATACCAATTATGCGTATATTATTTTTTTTTAGTGTATCACTTAGTTCTCTAATTTTCCCCTCATACTCCTGGATTTTTTTATCTCTCTTTCTTTCAGCTTCCTCTTTCTCCATAACTTTATCTTCTAGTTCACCTATTCTCTCCTCTGCCTCTTCAAGCCGAGCTATCGTGGTTTCCATTTTGTTTTGCATTTCGTTTAAAGCGTTTTTCAGCTCCTCGTGACTGTTCCTTAGTCCCTCGATCTTTGTGGCAAGAGATTCTCTGCTGTCCTGTATACTGTTTTCAAGCCCAGCGATTAATTTTATGACTATTATTCTAAATTCACTTTCTGTTATATTATTTAAATCTTTTTTGATCAGTTCATTAGCTGTTGTTATTTCCTGGAGATTCTTCTGAGGGGAATTCTTCCGTTTGGTCATTTTGGAGAGTCCCTGGCGTGGTGAGGACCTGCAGGGCACTTCCCCTGTGCTGTGGTGTATAACTGGAGTTAGTGGGCGGGGCCGCAGTCCCACCCGATGTCTGCCCCCAGCCCACTGCTGGGGCCACAGTCAGACTGGTGTGTGCCTTCTCTTCCCCTCTCCTAGGGGTGGGATTCACTGTGGGGTGGCGTGGCCCGTCTGGGCTACTTGCACACTGCCAGGCTTGTGTTGCTGGGGATCTGGCGTATTAGCTGGGGTGGGTAGGCAAGGTGCACGGGGGCTGGAGGGGCAGGCTTAGCTCGCTCCTCCTTAGGTGATCCACTTCAGGAGGAGCCCTGTGGCAGCGGGAGGGAGTCAGATCCGCTGCCGGAGGTTTGGCTCCGCAGAAGCACAGAGTTGGGTGTTTGCGCGGAGCGAGCAAGTTCCCTGGCAGGAACTGGTTCCCTTTGGGATTTTGGCTGGGGGATGGGCGGGGGAGATGGCGCTGGCGCCTTTGTTCCCCGCCAAGCTGAGCTCTGCCGTCCGGGGGCTCAGCAGCTCTCCCTCCCTTTGTCCTCCAGCCTTCCCGCTTTCCGAGCAGAGCTGTTAACTTATGACCTCCCAGACGCTAAGTCGCGCTTGCTGTCGGAACACAGTCTGTCCGGCCCCTCCGCTTTTGCCAGCCAGACTCGGGGGCTCTGCTTGGCCGGCGAGCCGCCCCTCTGCCCCGGCTCCCTCCCGCCAGTCCGTGGAGCGCGCACCGCCTCACCGCCCTTCCTACCCTCTTCCGTGGGCCTCTAGTCTGCGCTTGACTCCGGAGACTCCCTTCTGCTAATCCTCTGGCGGTTTTCTGGGTTCTCTAGGCAGGTGTAGGTGGAATCTAAGTGATCGGCAGGACGCGCTGTGAGCCCCGCGTCCTCCTACGCCGCCATCTTCCGGACATAATCTCATTTCTCATTTTTAACCTCACAAATTGATCGTTATTGTTTTATGCAGTCAATGTTTGCTTAAATTTGCTTATAATTTACTACTTAAAAAAAAAAAATCCTGCCTGATGCATCTCAAACTTCCCATTTGGGATCAGTTTCCTGCCTGAGGTATATTCTGTAGTTGACAAACTCACCCAATAAAAAATGACTTTTTCCATCCTTGCTTCCAGGAAATATTTTCAAGAGTATATAATTCTAGGTTTTCTCAACACCTTATCAGGATCATTCTAGTATTTTTTATGTTCCATTGTTGCTGCTGAGAAGTTGGCTGACAATATAATTGTCATGCCTTTATAGGTAGCCCTTCTTTTGTCTCTAGCTACCTTTAAGATCCTCTTTATGTCTTCATTGTTCTGCAGTTTCACTAAAACTGGGCTAGCTATTAATACTTTTTAATTATTATTCTTTGGATTCTTTGGACTTCTATCTAAGAAGTGTATTTTTCATTTCAGTCACTGTTTCTTCATGTATTGCTTCTTCCACACATTCTCTCCATGCTTCTGAAATTCTATCTACATGTTCTTAACTACTCATTATTGTTATAACTCTCTGTGCTTCATTCCACATAATTTCATTGGAGCTTTCTACTAGTGCATTACTGAGTTTTCAGCTATTTCCAATCTGCACTTAATTTTATCCATTGAGTTTGTCATTTCAATTACTATATCTGGCTCTTTTTAATCTGTTTCAAAATGTTTTAGTTTTCTATATTCTCTCCCTTTATTCCTTTAAATATATAAACATATTCATTTTACATTTGTGTGAGACACTTTCAATTAAATCTGAAGGTTTTTCCAGTTCTGAGTCTGTTGGTTCTTGTTCATGGTATCTTGTTTGCATGGGTATTATTTGATTTTTGACTATGAGCTCATGTTTATTAGAAGTTCAACCTGGAGGAATTTGGGGGAGCTGGGTGTTACATGGGTTTTTCTATACATTTGTGTTTCCCTGTCTTAGACACATGAGCATGGCTTACCTAATATTTCTTTACAACTAACTATTGGCTTTAGGATTTTTCAGCCCACCCAGATAGTATGTTTTTGGACTACAAACCTAGGCAAGGACTCACTAGTAGCTGAGAATACTCAGGAGATTTTTTTTTCTCATCTTCCTACCACCAAGACTGAAACCAGGCCATTTTTCTTACTTTCTCTGGGGAATTGAGGTTTTTATATTTTTATCTTTACTCTGAGGCTATAACCCTTTACACTTTTAACTCCATATCAAGGTCTCTTAATTAAATTCCTCTCCTTGAGTAGGTTCTATGTTTCACCTCCTGTCCACAGTATGAAAATTGAAACTCAAAGTCACTGAAGTTCAACTAGCTTCCGTGTGTTCAGTTTGCCCCTCTGGGTTTCACTTTCACTTAGTATTTGACCTCTCAGGAATAGTTACCTTCTTGCCAGCTCACCAGCACCTTTAAAAATATCTTTTGTATATTTTATACAACATTTATCCAGTTCAATAGCAGAGTTAGCCAGGATCTCTAGCTGGCCATACTGCTGGATATGGAAATTACGATGAATTTCCACCAAGTAGGAGATTAAATCTGTCTTCCACTAATCTGTCCTGAAACTCTAAAACTAGTCATGAACTTCTCTTCCTTGATTCCTATTGTCTGAAAAAAAATATATTATTTTTAATTTTTTTAAAGATTTTTTTTAAGTAATCTCTACCCAACATGGAGTTCAAACTTACAAACCCGTAGGGCACCTGGGTGGCTCAGTCGGTTGAGCGCCCAACTTCCGCTCAGGTCATGATCTTGCCATTTGTGAGCTGGAGCCCTGCATCAGGCTCTGTGCTGACAGCTCAGAGCCTGGAGCCTGCTTGTGATTCTGTGTCTCCCTCTCTTTCCGCCCACCCCTGTTTGTGCTCTGTCTCTCTCTGTCTTCCAAAAACAAACCTACAAACCTGAGATCAAGAGTCACATGCTCTACTGACTGCGCCAGCCAGGCACCCCTGAAAATTTTTTAAATCTAAATATATAAAAATACATTAAGGCAGATGTCATGTCTCTGTTTGTGTTATAGAAAATCTCACAGTATCTTTATTATTCATTATCCAAACACTTTGATGTTGAACAAATTCAAACAATCTTAGAACTTCTGGAATAAAGGTTTACCAAAGGTTTTATCACCATTTCAGCCTTTAATGTCTTAACTGAATTTATTCCTCCTCAGAATTAATAGCTAATAGATGTCTAAAATTGATGTTGCTGTTCTAGGTCAAAAATTTTTAAAATGTTATATGCATACCTCTTGGCATGCAAAAAGGGCAGGAAGAAATTATTAGAACTTTTATTTAAAAATATTTTTATCTTAAAAATCAAAAGGAATTAATATTTACTAGAATTTAGTATAAAAATTGGCGCTTGCATCCAAACTTGGCCTGCATGTGCTGAGGGAAGACGGCCTATAGTTTGGAGAGATTAATAGCGGTACCCTCCCATTCTCTCCCTTTGGCACACTACAACTTTCTGCAATATGTACGCTCAGCTCCGTGCATTTTCAAATTATGTTTTCTGGGTTAAAGCAATCCTCTCTAAATGGACATGTGGCTTTTAAAGTTTTGTTGCAAAGACGTTATGGATCAGAAGGTATGTTAATTATGTAAGCACGTATGACCAACAAGAAAATGGCAGACATGACATTGACATTTGTCCTGCTCCTAGTATAAGCTCTTTATTGAGCACATTAAATAATGACGAAAAGAATAATGATGATCTTATTAGGTCTGTCAAGATATTGTCCTTCTCCAAAAAAATTCAAGATTATTTTGTAAACTGAATTTGCATCCACAATTATGAATCATCTTGCCTTAAGCATATTTTTCCCTGAGATATTAACTAATGATAGTTGTACATGTATATTCTGTACAATAAACAAACACAAATGTATTGAAATACATAGCTAACATTGTATGTAGTTTGAAATAGTTTGAAACCTACTGCTTAGGCACTTCAAGATTCTCCCCCCCACCCACGCACATAATTATTTTCTCTTATTGTAACTCAGATAGGTACCATATATTTTTTTTAATTAATTTTTAATGTTTATTGATTTATTTCTGAGAGAGAGACAGAGCAGGAGCAGGGGAGGGGCAGAGAGAGAGGGAGACACAGATTCTGAAGCAGGCTCCAGGCTCTGAGCTGACAGCACAGAGCCTGACACGGGGCTCAAACCCAAGAGTGGTGAGATCATGACCTGAGCTGAAGTCGGACACTTAACCGACTGAGCCACCTAGGTGCCCCTGTATTGGTTCTACATTTTAAGTGATTTACCGTCTGTCCTTTCAGAATGATTCATTTGAACAAAGATTCATTCCATGTTCACATGCAACAATCACCACTTTCTCCCCACTTTCGATTGTTTAACTAGCTCTACTTTATTTTCAAAACTTTTCATATACCTCGTCCTATGAGTACTTTCCACAATCCCGTTGCTCTTAAACGTAGTTGAATGTGATGGGCTAAATAATTCTGGTAAAACATCTCAAAGCTATGCACAAACATTATGAATAATAGACTAAGATAAAGTGTCCTGCTTTGACAGGGCCATTAGGGCCATCAAAGTTGAAATCCTACATAGGAAGCATGGCTTGGCTCCTGTCTGTGAATGCTTTTAGATTGGAAATTCTTAGGTAAAGCACTTTCTACATATTCAAAGAGCTCCGAGGGTCTATGAAAAATTACATTTATAAATATAATGCGCCCAGCTTAGCCAAACCTAATTGCTAAAGATTGTTCTTCAGCCTGCAAAGAGGAAGTACTCCCTCACATTCCAATCTCTGTGAAGAAAGCAGAAAAAAAACAGGTACGAAACTAGCCAGAATCAGAGTGAGGAAGATTGCTCCTGTTAGCTGCCTTCTTTCCCTCTTTTGATGAGTATAAATACAATGCAAATCACCCCTGAGTTTTAAGAGAACAAGGATCGTCTATTGTGGACCCAACAAACCCATCCCATCATCTTCTGAGCCTCATTACCATTATTACCTATTCACTTCCCATCTCACTGTGTTGTTTTGCCCTTGAAGTCTCAAAACCTTTGGGTCTGTTGATTGATCGCTTGATGATAAATCAAATATATATACCCCATTATTAATATATTATATGCAACAGAAAAGGTACACAAAAGATAAAAATAAAAAATAAAGAGAGTTAACACAAACCAAGTGTACAAAGGTCACTACTTTACCATTTTACATATCCATGTAGTGCATAGCCTACATTAGCAGTCACTGGTGGGTAAAGCTCTATAGACTCAACGAGAATGTTCTGGCTTCTTTTGCCTTTTTCACTACCTGAGGGTAAATAACCATAATCAATAGGCACAAATAGAATGAATTAAGAGGAGCCTGCAAAGAGCATTGAGGAATGGTGAATGGTGGCAGAATACTTAGTATAAAAACCAAAGAATAATCCCAAATTCTCCTATAAAAAGTAAACTTTACTAATACTAATACTAATACTAATCACCCAACTGTCTCTTAACTCCTCTCACTTTCCTTTACAAAATGCTTTTTAAGTGTTTCCTACTACTATATGGGAATTCTCCTAAGTTTAGGATAATAAAACCAAAAGCAATTTTTTAAAGTGTCGCTGTCATTACTAATGTTATACCTTGTACAAGGTCTCTCTGACTCCTGATCAGGTTAATGAGTTGTGATCCAAGAAAAGCACAATGGTCCATAATACACAGTACATCACAATCATTAATTAATATTAATTGAATGCCAATTTAGTTCATAAAACTACTCCAAACATAATGATTACTAACATTCTGACCGTGAGAGAAAGCAATGGCAATAGGGTATGTGGAAAGAGGAAATACAAAAGAGGCACTCAAAGAATATAAAGAAGAAATTATTCCTTTTTTTTTTTTTTTTTTTTTTGTTAAGTAAGCTCTATATCTAACGTGAGGCTTGAAGTCAATGACCCTGATATCAGGAGTCACATGCTCTACTGACTGAGCCAGCCAGGCGCCCCAGAAATCATTTCTTTTATAACTATTATATCTGCTACTCTCTGGTGCCCGCTCCCCATTGCCACCACACATGGGCAAATGACAGCATGTGATTTATAATCAACTGATGAATACAAGTAGATGTTTTCACATTGGTATTTTCTCCTCCACTTCTTCTGTCTCTTCTTTCACTTCTTTTCCTCTTATTCTTCTTTTACTAATTTATTTTTTTTTTTAAGGCTATTTCTCACATTCTGTCAAACATACATTAAACCTCTTGGGCTTTCTTATCAAAGAGACACCTTCATAATCGATGTAAAGCTGAGTTTAGAAATACATGCATAGATACTTATTAAAATGAAATTAAAGATCACTCTAAAAATGTGCTCAACAATTCACTCTTCAAGTATTTTAAAGTATTTTAAGCTTCTTGTGTTGGGGTGATCTGTAATATCCTGGTATGTGATAATTGCCATAGCTGTCCTCCAAGCTACTTTCACCATCTTATGTGGACATTGTTGACCATAAGGCTTCTCTAGGTACAAATTGCTGAACAATTACTTATGAAAGAAAGGTCATAATAATGGGCTACAGAAGTCTGGGCTGGCTTTGGGGCAATTTAGATGGAACCATTTTGTCTTATTGTTATAAAGGTGAGAAGGAAGTAGTTTAAGACAGTGAGAGACAAGCAAACAAAAGACAGGCAAGCAAAGCTATATAACTTCTACTTTCCCTTCCTGCGTACTCCATTACTTCTAGCGTTATGGGAGAAATAACGTGATCAGAATGACCTGAAGGTTAGGGGGTAGGTGAGGTTTACCTGGTAGAAAGAAGATTGAATACTGTGGGCTAAACCTTTTTGTAAGTGAAAAGTAGTAACATTTAACAAAATACCAACTGACAGTAGGGGTGGAGAAGGACTCAAATTGCATTTGGCCATTGGCTTTTTTTCTTCTTACTGTGTATCTTTTATTAAAAGAAAAAGATAGAATTGAGAGGGGGATGGGTAGAGGTTGTTAGAGAGGGAAAGAGACGGATGGAATTGTTTGCTTGAAAACTGAATGTCTATTATGACACTTGTGCAGCTGTAGTGGCTTCAAATATTATACAAGAGTCAGTAAGATTCTAAACTGTATTCAATCAACAAATATTTCTTGAGCATTTATTCTGTGTCAAAACGGACACTACAAAGCTCAAAAACCTTTCCTTTTAGCACATAAGTCTTCTTCATCTGAGGGCTGTGGATCTTGGAAAGGTTAATACAAGGTTAATAATTTATCTGGTCTCAGTAAATTTAAAGGGTCTGACACCAGTTACAGTTCTTAAAAATAAGCAAATTGGTGAGATTAAGGGAAAAAACTTGAAAAAAAATGTACAGACATACATACAAATACATATAGAAACACGAGAAAGATACATTGTAATTTGACAAACAGCAATGATGACCTGTTTACTATTTGATGAATGTTTATAATATTGACAAAACTATCTCTCCCATAAATTATACCTTTTACTTGGAAAGCAAATTCATGAAATAATAGGATAAAATATTTGACATTGAAGTTGACGCTTAGAGTAATCTACTCATACATTCCAAGTTCAAGGACATTACTTCTGGACCATAAGTATAAAGAATCAACATTCAGAAGAAGGAAGGGTCTCAAGTGACCAAATTGGTCAGTATCCTGTACAAGGCTTGCAAATAAGGGGATGTTAAAGAGATTGGAGCAAGAACAATGGCCCCTTCTCAAAAACAATAAGTTGTCTCTGGAGTATTGTTAGGAATTAGAAAGCCAATTCAAACAAACACGCCTCAGGTTTTTTGACAATAATAAATTTCATTTACATATTTCTGACAAAACCAAATTTTCTTAGAGATCTAAGTTGAAATATAAGTTATTTATTATATTTAAATTTTGCTGTCCAATATATCAATAATGACAAAACAGGTTAAATCAATTCCAAATTTCTCCTCTCTGTTCTCATGTGGTTTCTGGTCCTCTGCTGTAACCAAATAATTTTCATAGGTTTTAGATAAGTAATTGAATTTTGGGGTATTTTCTGAAGTCACAATTCTTTTCTTCATATCATCCAATACACTTCAAAATTGGGTGTGTTCTTCTAATAAAGAGGACTGGTAAGTGTCTTGGAGAATATAATTATATGACTAAATGTTTTTTAAAAGGATGCTTAGAACAAAAGAAGCATGGAATACTTTGATCAGAACAAGTAAATGAAAAGGGCAGTGGTTTACTCACTTTAAAAAGCACTAGGAATAAAAGTATTGAGTAGAATCCTCCCTTTCCTAACCAAGTGAGAACAGATTTCTGTGTATGGGGGTATTTCAGCTACTACTAAATGGAGAAGGAATAAGATAATTATAATATCCACTTTGCAATCCCTAATTAAATAACAAATCTAAGTGATGCACATTAATTCATGTTAAAATCAGAAAGAGATGGGACTGGGTATTACATGCCTCCTGATGGAAGCACATGCCATTCTCTGAAGTATCCTTGCTACAAAAATCTACACGACACCTTTTCAAACCTCTAGATACAACTCCCATTTTGGAGCAAATACAGAGAATTCTGGAGATACAATCAGCAAAATCCTGAGTGTGGGAAACTGCAGAACAAACAACCCTTCTTCAACAAAGAAATGCAAAGAAGGTTAAAAAAAAAAAAAAGTAGCATAGAGAGGAAACCTATGGATTTAAAGGGACCTTAAATACATACAACACATCACAACATGTAGACATTATTTTTAATTCCTGATTAAATAAAAAATTGTTCATAAAAATTGACATTTATGCAACATTTGTGAATTTGATGAAGAGATATTCAATCATATTAAAAATTGTCATTTTTTTACGTTAATAATGGCATGTACTTAGGATTTTTAAAAAGTCTTTATCTGAGCAATATGGCTAAATAAGACGTCATTCATCATGCTCCCACCTCTATCTCAACAATGAAAATCTTATCATCCATCCCTGGACAGAAATGCATTTGTGTGAGCTGTGGGATCCAGAACCATACACCAAGGGACCCAAGAGGAATTTCACCCACCTACGTGTTGGGTAATAAACATACAGAACTCTCAGTCCAAACTATGGGCACTACTGTGCCCCATGAACTGACTCTCAGCCATGGTCTTAGAGCCCTTAGAAAATAGTATCTTAGACAATCACCAGGAATGAAAGACCCATTGTGAAGTTCAGGTATCCAACAAAGAAGTTTCAGCATATCGAGAGGAAAAAAAAAAAAAAAAAAAGTAGCCCACATGATTTTGGGAAGGGCAGTTAGTAGAAACAGAAGGAGGTGACTGTCACTTCAAATGCAAACAGAGCAATGCAAAACTTCAAGAAACATGAGAAAGCAAGGAAACATCACTAAAGGATCCTGAAAATCTTCCAATAACTGATTCTAAAGACATAGAAATCTTTATCCAATAAAGAAATCAAAATGACTGTTTTAAAGAGGCTCAAAGAGTTACAAGAAAACACAGAAAGAAAATTCAGTGAAATCAGAAAAACAATACAAGAATAAAATAAGAAGTATAACAAAGAGATAGAAATCATAAAGGAAGAAACAAATAGAAATCCTAGAGCTGAAGAATACAGTGAATAAAATTAAGAATTCAATAGACAGCATCCACATTAGAATGAATCAAACAGAAGAATCTGTGAGTTAGAAGACAGAAAGTTTGAAATTATGCAATTAGAAGAGAACAAAGGAAAAAGAATAAATAAGTGTGAAGAAAGCTTATATGATCTATAGGACACCATGAAAGGAGCAATTTGTGATTTATTGGAGTTCCAGAAGGAGATGAGAGGAAGACAAGTGTAAACAGCTTATTTAAAGAAATAATGGCTGAGAACTTCTCAAATCTGGGGACAAATCTGGATACCCAAGTTCCCAAAGCTTACAAATTCAACTTAGAGACCTTCTATAAGATAAATTATAATAAACCTGTCAAAAATCAAAGATAAAGAGAGAATATTAAAATCAGCAAGAGAAAACAAGCTTGTAAACTTACAAGGGAACCCCTATAGGGCTATCAGTGAATTGTTCAACAGAAACTTTACAGGCTAGGAGAGAATAGGATGATATATTCAAAATGCTAAAAGAAAAAAACTACAACAGGGGCTCCTGGGTGGCTCAGTCAGTTGAGCATCTGATTTTGGCTCAGGTCATGATCTTAGGGTTCAGGAGTTCAAGCCCTGCATGAGGCTCTGTGCTGACAGCCCAGAGCCTGGAGCCTGCTTCAGATTCTGTGTATCCCCTTCTCTCTGCCCTTCCCCTGATCGCACTCTGTGTCTCTCTCTGTCAAAAATAAGTAAACGCTAAAAAAAAAAAAAAAAGAAAAAAGGGAAAAACTATAACAACCAAGAATACTTCATTTAACAAAGTTGTCCTTCAGAAACAAGGGAAGGATAAAGACTTTTCCTGATAAGCAAAAGCTAAGGGAGTTCATCACATGTAGATCTGTTTTATAAGAAATGTTGAAATGAGTTCTTCAAGTTGAAATGAAAGGACACTATGAGTAACATGAAAACATATGAAAAAACATGCTGGTAAAGGTAAGTATGTAGACAAATTCAGAATTGTGTAAAATTGTAATATGGTGTCATATAAAATTATAGTACGGTTAACTACGTTACTATAAAGGTTAAAGGACAAAAGTATTAAAAAAACTATTGCTGCAATAATTTGTTAATGAATACACAATAAAAAACAAGATAAATTATGATATCAAAAACATATAAGGAGGGGAGTAATAAGATGAGTGTTTATATGCAAGGGAAGTTATTAGTGTAAAACAAATCATTGTAAGATGTTTTGTGGAAGGCTTATGGTAATCACAAAGCAAAAACCTACAGTAGACACACAAAAAAATACAAAGAGATTCGAAGCATACCACATTCACAAAGAAAGGCAACAAGAGGGACAAAGGAACAAGGGAAATATAAGACAGCCAGAATACAATTAATACGAAGTCATTAGTAAGTCCTTACCTATCAATAATTACTCTGAATGTAAATAGATTAAATCTCCAATCAATAGGTATAGAGCAGCTGGATGGACAAAAAAACCAACCAAACAAACAAAACAAACAAACAAACAAACAAACAAAAAACCCCACAAGAACCCCATGTACTGCCTACATGAGACACTTCAGCTTCAAGGACACACATAGGTTCAAAGCACAGAGATGCAAAAAAAAATGTTCCGTGCATGGGAAACAAAAAGGAGGAAAGGGTAGCTATACTTATATCAGGCAAAATAGACTAAGCCAAAAGCAGTAATAAGAAACAAAGAAGGTCATTATATAATAAAACAAGATTAAGTGATCAAAAGGATATAACAATCATGCATACATATCCACCCAATATCAGAGCACCAAAATATATTAAGCTAATACTAAGAAATCTGAAGGGAGGAGACAGACAAGAATAAAATAATAATAGGTGATGTTAATACACCACTTCCAACAATGGATAGATAATCCTACCAGAAAATCAATAAGGAAACATTTGACTTGAACTAAACTTTAGAACAAATGGACCTAACAGACATATACAAAACATTTCATTCAATAGCAGTGGAATACATATTCTCAAACACAAAAGAAGCATTCTCCAAGATAGATCATATGATAAGTCATAAGACAAGTCTAAGCAAATTTAAGAAGATTGAAATTATATGAAGTATCTTTTCCAGCAATAACGGTATGAAACTAGAAGTCAGTAAGAGGAGAAAAATTGTAAAGTTCACAAATATGTGAAAATTAGACAGCATACTTTCTGAACAACCATCAGTCAAAAAAGAAATGAAAAGGGAAATCAAAAAATATCTTAAAACAAACAAAGATGGAAACATATCATGTAAAAGTTATGAGGTACAGCAAAAGCAGTTGTAAGAGGGAAGTTTGCAGCAATAAACACCTACATTAAGAAAAAGAAGAAATATCATATATAATTTTAAACCTTAAAGAACTAGAAGAAGAACAAACTAAGCCCCAAATTAACAAAATGAAGAAAATGACAAACATCAGAGCAGAAATAGAAGAAACAGAGACCAGAAGAATAATAGAAAAGATCAACAAAACCATGAGCTAATTTAAAAAAAAAAAAAGGTAAACAAAACTGATAAATCTTTAGCTATGCTAAGAAAAAGAGAAAAAACATGCAAATAAATAAAGTCAGAAATGAAAGAGGAGACATAATAATTGATACCACAAAAATACAAAGGATCATAAAAGACTACTATGAACAGACACCAATAAATTGGATAATCTAGAAGAAATGGATAAATTCCTAGAAACAGACAACCTACCAATACTGAATGACAAAGAAATAGAAAATCTGAAAAGACCAGTAACGTATTAAGAGATTATATCAGGAATCAAAAATCTCCCAACAAAGAAAAGCCCAGGACTAGATAGTTTCCTTGGTGAATTCTATCAGCTAGTTAAAAAAGAACTCCAATCCTTCTCATGCTCTTTCAAACATTTGAAGAAGAAGGATTGCTCCCAAACTAATTTTATTAGGCCAATATTACCCTGATACCAAAGTTAGATAAGGATACTACAAGAAAAAACAAACAAACAAAACTACAAGTCAATATCCCAGAGGAGTATAGATGTAAAAATCCTTGACAAAATAATAGCAAACTGAATTGAATGGCACATTAAAAGGATCATATACCATGATCAAATGAGATTTATCCCTGGCATGCAAGGGTGGTTCAACACATGCAAATTAATAAAAGGGATATACCACATTAATAGTATGAAAGATAAAAATTATGATCATCTAAATAGATAGAAAAATCATTTGACAAATTACAATATTCCTTGATGATAACAACTTTCAACAAATTGGGTGCAGAAGGAACATATCTCAATATATTAAAGGCCATATATAAAATGCCCACAGCTAATATCCTACTCAATGGTAAAAGGTTGAAAGCTTTTCTTCTAAGATCATAAATAAGACAAGGGTGCCCACTCTCACCACTCATATTTAATATAGTACTAGAAATCCTAGGCAGAGCAATCAAGCAAGAAAAAGAAATAAAAGAAGTAAAATTGTGCTTGCAGATGATATGATCTTATATATAAAATATGTATGGATATACATATCCTAAAGATGCCATGGGGAAAAAAAACTATTAGAACTAGTTAATAAATTCAGTAAATTTGCAAGATACAAAATCAACATACAGAAATAAGTTGCACTTCTATACACTACCAATGAAATACCTGAAAGAAAAATAAAACAATTCTACTCCCAGTAGAATCAAAAACAATAACATATGTAGAAATAAATTAAACCAAGGAGGTAAAAAGATCTGTACATTAAAAGCTCTAAGGCTTTGATGAAAGAAACTGAAGAAGACATAAATAAATGTAAAGATATTCACGTTCATGAATGGAAAGAACTAATATTGATAAAATGTCCATACTATCCAAAACCATCTACAGATTCAATGCAATTCCTACCAACATCCCAATGGCATTTTTCACAGATATAGAACAAACAATCCTCAAACTTGTGTGGAACCACAAACGACTCCAAAAAGCCAAAGCAATCTTGAGAAAGAATAAAGCTGGAGGCTTCACACTTCTGATTTCAAACTTACTACAAATCAGTAGTACCAAAACAGTATGGAGCTGGTATAAAAATAAACAAATAGACCAATGGGACATATTGAGAGCCCAGAAATAAAACCCTGGCATATATGGTCAACTAATACTTGACATGGGAGCCAAGAACACTCAATAAGTAAAGGATAGTATCTTCAATAACCGGTATTAGGAAAACAGGAAAAACACACATACAAGAATGAAATTGAACCCCTGTCTTATATCAATCACCAAAATTAACTCAAATGGATTAAAACCTTGGGGCATCTGGGTGGCTCAGTTGGTTAAGTGTCTGACTTCAGCTCAGGCCATGATCTCATGGTTCATGAGTTTGAGCCCCACATCAGGCTTGGCTCTGTCAGTGACAGACTGCTTGGGATTCTCTCTCCCTCTCCCTCTCTCTTTCTACCCTTCCTCCACTCATACTCTCTTGTGATCTCTCTCAAAATAAATAAATAAACTTCAAAAAAAAATTCTCTCTCTCTCTCCCTTTCTTCCCCTCTCCCCCGCTCATATACTCTCTCTCTCTCAAAAGCAAAAAAACAAAACGAAACAAAACGACTAAAACCTTAAACATAAGATCTGACACCATAAAACACTTCTTGACATTAATCTTGACAATGATTTTTTTTAGATATGACACCAAAAGCACAAGCAACAAAAGCAAAAAAGAAATAATCAACAAAGTGAAAAGGTAACTATGGAATGGTAGAAAATATTCACAAATCATATATCAGATAAGGGCTTACAATCCAACAAAACAAAACAAAACAAAACAAAAACAAATACAATTAAGAAATGGGCAGAGGAACTGAACAGATTTTTTTTTTTTTCAAAAGCATGCAAATGGTCAACAGGTACATGAAAAAGCACTGAACATTACTGGCCATCAGGGAAATGCAAATCAAAACCACAGTGAGATATGACCTCACACCTGCTACAATGACTTGATTATCAAAAAGACAAGAAATAACAAGTATCGGTGAAGATGTGGAGAATAAGAAACACTTGTGCACTGTTGGTGGGAGTGTAATTTGTTCAGTCACTATGGAAAACAATAAGGAGTTTTCTAAAAAATTAAAAATAGAACAACCATATAATCAAAAATCCCACTTCTGGTTATATATCCAAATGATGTATATGATATCCATGCACACACACACACACACACACACACACACACACACAATGGTATATTTTTCAACCATGAGAAAGAAGGAAATTCTGTCTTTTGCATAAATATAAATGAAAATTAAGGGCATGCTAAGTGAAATGTCAGACTGAGAAAGACAAATACTGTATCTTATCCCTTACACGTGGAATGTAAAAAAGCCAAATTTATAGGAACAGAGTATAATGGTGGTTGCCAGAAGCTAGAAAGTGAGGGAAATTGGGAGATGGTAGTCAAGGTACAAACTTCCAGTTATATGATAAGTAAGTTCTGGAAATCTAAGGTACAGTGTGGTGATTATAGTTAGCATTACTGTATTATGCAGTTGAAAATTTCTAAGAGAGTAGTTCTTACATGTTTTCACCACACACACACACACACACACACACACACACACACAAAGATAATTATGTGAGGTGATGGAGGTGCTAACTAACCCTACTGTGGTAATCATTTCACAATATATAAGTGTATCAAATCAACATATTATTCCCCTTATACTTACACAATATTGTAGGTCAATTTTATTTCAATATACCTGTAAAAAAATTAAAATTTAAAATAAAATGTTTTTATCTTTTAGAGATATACACTGATATATTCACAGATGAAATGATACAATATTTAGGATTTATTTCAAAATAATTTGAGGGAGGGAGAAGCAGGGACTAAAATGAAATAAAATTGATTATGAATTAACAATGATTAAAATTTGGTTGATGGATACCTGGATTTTATTACACTTTTCTACTTATTTTTGCATATATATATTTGAAATTTTCCAAAATCAAAAAGCTTCCTTTTTTAATTTTTTTTAAAGCGAGGGAGAGCAAGTGGGGATGCGGTGAGGGGGAAGAGGGAGAGAGAAAGAGAGAGATCCCGTGTTTGACACAGGACTTGATTTCACAACCCTGGGATCATGACCTGATCCAAAATCAAGAGTGCAATGCTCAACCAACCGAGCCACGTAGGCACCCCCCCAAAATTTCTTTTAATAAAATCATTATGTGAGGTAAGATCAGAAAAAAAATACAAAGAAATCCTAATCAACAACGTACTAGTAAATTTTTAGCTGACTGATTTGCAGTGTTGGCTAATTTCTGTGATGGGCAAAATCATGATTGACAAAGTCAGCTCTCATAACCCTCAGTGAGTCGGCCCAAACTAATGTTTTCTTACTAGATTCCCTGTATCTTTGGGGCATTTGAAGTATAGGAAATCAATTTGTTAGAAAGTACCTTCTGTATGCAGAAGGTAGAATTAGCAGTTCTGGAAATTACTTCTTATCCTTCTCTTCCTCCTCCTGTCTACATGAATTTTCTTAGTAACTGGAGTTTACCTTTTTAGGTGATCAATCTCATTAATTTATTCTTTTGATAGCAACTTTCTAAGGGCATTTTAAACAGAGTATTAAACAGGAATTTCTTCAACATACTGTGCTATTTTAGGCTAAACAAACAAAAATTAACAGTGCTTTCATATAACAGAACCCTTCTTATAAATAGTGAATATTAGAGTTGCCCTCAGGGTTGGTTCAGATCTGTAGGAGAATTTGTCTAGACTGATAGGATTTTTGCTTTTTTGTGTTTGATTTTTGTAGCTTCTCTCTTTCATCCCCTGATATTAGGCTGTCTGTCAGCTTTCACTTTTGATTTTTAATCTACTGTGAACCTGAGTAGCAAATCTTGGTGGCCCTCCAGTTTTTTTATGCTTATTGTTTCTACAGTTACTATCTTCCATCAGTATATGCTGACCGTATGCTTAATCTGGACTTTTATACCTCAGGTAGCGAACTATTTCCGTGTGGTGGTATTACCTACTGAGAAAGAACGGAGTTTCTGCAGCATTGCCATCTTTGTATGGTAGGGGCTTATTCAATTATTTGAAAATTTTATTGTATTTGGCACTTATGATTTCATTTAGACGTCTGAAAATGGGAGAGTGAAAGTGCTGATGCTAGTGATAAGATGTGTAGATTTCATAAGTGCAATTCAGATGATAAAAAGATGGAAATCATTAGGCATGTCAAAGAGAGGGAAGCTTTGGCATCAATTGAATACTTAAAGGAGTTAAGGCACTCAACTGTGAAGGAAATGAACAAAATTAAAACTATATGTGAAATGCTAGAAATTACACCTACAATTTGTGTCCACATTTATTTTTGAGCTCTCAGAGAATGGAAACTCTCCTATAACATTTAAGCCCATTGTTTGGATTTTATATGTTTAATTTGCACACGTATTTTAGATAATGCATTAAATACGAAAGTTTTGCTTTTCCTATTGCCCAGGCTGCCTGAGGCATGTGTACAGGCTACTGATACGGCCACAGCTTTCTCTGGACTCCTGGAATTGCTTTCTCTGCTTACCTCTTCATGCTTAGGGTTGCTGGTAAGAGCTCCCCACTGTGGTTAGCCCCAGGATTCTTCACCATACTTTGTTGGCCTCCCTATTTAGACCTGTCCACGCCTTTGTGAATATTCTCTTTGTTACATTCTCCTTAATTACCCTTTATGGATGAGACCTATGTTTCCTTTTGGGACACTCACTGATAAACCAGGCCAGAGAACCCTGGAGAAGTGAAGTGCTCCTAGGTTGGACATAGTCACAAATCCTTGACTTACTTAACCTGCCATGATTTTGTCACAGAAGGTGAGAGAAAATATGACTAAAATAGAGATGAAGCGTACACATTTCTAATTTTTGTAATGCCATTAAGATTTTGTTTATACCTGGCGTAGTCATTTTCATTCACGTCAATAAGAATGGACAAACTGGGGCACCTGGGTCGCTCAGTTGGTTAAGTATCCGACTCTTGATGTCAGTTTGGGTCATGATGTCACAGGTGATGAGTTCGAGCCCCAGGTAGGGCTCTGCACTGACAGTGCGGAACCTGCTTGGGATTCTCTCTTTCCCTCTCTCTCTCTCTGCCCCTTCTCAACTCACAAACTCATGCTCTGACTCTAAATAAATAAACAAACAAACTTTAAAAAAAAAAAAAAGAATGGACAAACTGAGGATGGTGTATTCTGTATCCAGATATTCAGTTTCATTCCTAGGTTGTGAAATCTCCATTGAATGTATAAAGACCCACCCTTTAAGAAGAATGGCAGAACCTGGAACTAATTCCATGAAATTAATCTAATCTATGCTCTATGTGTGACATTCTAGATGATTTTACTACCTCTTATCTCTACAAATCTTTTAAATATGAATTGCTTTATCTGAGTCTGAACTAAATTAAGTAATAGTTTTAAAGTCTGCCTTTTTCCTCTTCTCCAAAGACACAATATATTTCTGATTGTGGGTTTACATAAGTTCTAATAATGAAAAAACAAAAACAAAAACAAAATAAACCTCTGCACTTTAAATATGATCTCCTTAGTGCTTGACAGTGGACTTCTGTCATGGTGGGCTGAGCCTTGAGCCCTGAGAAAAGAAGAGTTCCATTTGAAAATAGAGTACTGAATTTAAAATATCCCTGAGGATATTCATTTCTACTTTATTGTTATTGTTAAGGCAAGAGGGGAATTTACTCTTACATGCATCTACTGTAAATCACTATTAAACAGTTGAATCAGCTTCTCCTTACTTCTGCCTTTCAGGCCAAAAAAAAAAAAATTTCATCTGATTAGTTTCATTTATTTTTCAGTGTGGTCACTGTGATGAAGCAAGGACCCCTCAGACAGTCACCCTCCAACCATTCTCCAAATGCCACTCACTCTGGGTTATTTTCTGCTGCCAGCAAGTATCGAAAAAGAACATATGCATCAAAGCGGGGGTAGGGATAGATAGTAAAAGAGCTAGTTTTCTCCCAAAGGCACACTCACTAGCTTCCTAGCATGCTCTCGTGATATGTCACACTACGGTCAACGATCCGTTCAAGAGAACCGCAGCTGAGCACAGAAGAACGAGGGCCTGGTGTGGCCTTGGAAGACCTAGTCTGCATGGAGGTCCATTGCACCATCACTGTTACGATCCTGGGCAAGTCATTTAACTCCTCTGAGTCTCAGTCTCTTCGCATGTAAATCAAACAGAATATTCTCTGCCCACCAGACCTCAAAAAATTTTGGCATGACTCAAATGAGCTAATGTGTATGCCGCATGCTCAAAATTGCTAAACCCAAAGTATTGTTATTGTGGTTTCTGCGGTTTTCTCTAGAAATTCCAAATTGAAGTGCTAATCAATCTCCCAGTCACCTGCTATCCAATATTCTGGACTCTATTATTTGAAGGATGACTCCAGACCTAACCAATCTCAATCTCTCTCCCTCTCTCTCTCTCTCTCTCTCTCTCTCTCTCTCCCCCCCCCCACTCTCTCTCACACATGCACCATTTCACTAAAAAGAAAAAAAAAAAGAGTAAAAGAGAGTACATTTTTCTGACCTTGTAAAGGACTTTAACTTCAGCTTCTGGCCACACTTACTTGTCCTCTCATCTCCTGAACCACCATCTCAGCCGCTCGACCCAGACTTCATCTGCAGAATTTTCCATCTTGGGAATCTCAGCTGTCTGAGCAGAACCTCTCTCTGGTCTTTGAGGTTCCTCATGCATCCTTCAAAAGCCTCTGTCTTTGAAATCTGACTCCTCTCCTAGAGGGAGAGGCTCTGTTCCTACGGGGAGGTCTCCTCTGTCCCTTTTTCTCACAGAGACCCATTTCTTTGCCTGGGTCTCTAACCCATTATTTTTTCTCAGAGAACCTTAACTAGAATATTAGCACATCTGCATCTAATTAAAATTCCACTTTTCTCTGCCTCGAGTTTCCTAAACACACCCAGATACCACAGTGATTTGGGGAGAGTTTGCTCCTCAGTAAAATTACCCCAGTTTGCTCCCATCTTCTGTCCATTGAGGCAGCCCTGCAGATTGCTCCATGTCAAGACTTCAAGACTGCCACGTCTTAAAGTCAGAAAGCGTTGTGGTCTCCTCAGAAATTGTTCTGTTTTTGTCTCATGGACATATGAATCGTGCAGTAGATGAGCTTTTCCTGTTCATTTTTGTAGGAGGAAAACTCAGACCAAATTTTCTCCCAGCCCCCATGTTATGAACTGAACTGTGTTTCCCCCAAATTCGTATGTTGAAGCCTAAACCCCAGTACTTCAGAATGTGACCGAGTTTGGAAAGAGTGCTTCTAAACAGATAATTAAAATAAGGCCATTAAGGTTGGCCTTAATCCGATCTGACCGGTGTCCTTATAAGAAGAGGTGATAAAGACCCATGTAGAGAGATACGGGCTCTTCGTGCCCAGAGAAAAGACCACGTGAAGAGATAGCAAGAGAGTGCCATCTGCAAACCACAGAGAGTGGTCTCAGAGGAAACCAACCTTGTTGGCATCTTGATCTTCTACTTCCAGCCTCTAGCACTGTTAAGAGAATAAATGTCTGTTGCTTAACCCACCCAGTGTGTGGCGTTTTGTGATAGCTGCTCTAGCAAATTAATACAAATTTTGGTTCTAAGAAGTGGGGCACTGCTGGTAACAAACGCCTAAAAATGTGGAAGTGGTTTTAGAAACGGATGATGTTCAGAAGTTGGAAGAGTTTTGAGCTGCATGCTAGAAAAGCCAAGACTGCCTTGAAGAGATTATTATTACTGGATATGTAGGCACTAAAGGTGACTGTGGTGAGGTCTCAGACAGAAGTGAGGACCATGTTACTGGGCACTGGAGGAAAAGTTATTCGTGTTACAACGTGGCAAAGAACTTAGCTGAATTGTTCTCCCATGTGTTGTGGAAGGTAGGATTTGTGAGTGACAAAGCTGATTATGTAGCTGAGGAGACCTATACAAGGTAATGAAGGTGTGGCCTGGGTCCTCCTTACTACCTATAGCAAAATGCAAACGGAGAGAGACAGATGGAAGGAACTGTGTTTCTTGGTGTTGTTTCAAAGTTTTTATTTATTTGAGACAGAGAGAGAGAGAGAGAGAGAGAGTACAAGCTGGGGAGGGGCAGAGAGAGAGGGAGAGAGAATCCCAAGCACTGCCAGTGCAGAGCCCAACTCGGCACTTGAACTCACCAACTGTGAGATCATGCCCTGAGCCAGACGCTCAACCAACTGAGCCACAGGCGCCCCCTGGAAGGAATTGTTAAGCAAAGAGGGACCAGAACTTGAAGACTTAAAAATTCATCTTTCTATATTGCAAGAAGGAAAGTGTGTTTTGGGGGGAACACCGGAGTGTTAGTAGACTCCATAGAGACTAAGGGTGTGATGCATGGATTCAATCGGCCACCTCTGGAGCTGTCAGGAACAGAGACAGGATACACCTGCGGAAACACTGTCAGCCTGTACTAAAGGGGGCAGAGATGGGACAGAGTGAAGGAAGGCTATTGGACTCCAGCTGCAGCATCAGATTTTCCTTAGGTGTCCAGCCTGATGGCTCACCCTGAAAACTTCGGACTCCATAGTCATGCTAGCCAATTCCTTCAAATAGATAACTGATAAGAGTAGAGCCTAATGGTTCTATTTCTTTGGAGAACCTTGACTAATACATACCCTTAGCAAGTACAGAGATCTATGTGGAGCATATTTTTTATGTGCTGTTACACAAATTCGGTCCCAAGGTATTTGCTGAGTAATATAAAAGTTCTCCTCCGAACAGCTATTGCTGTTTATTACTAACAACCCAGCCATTAGTATTCTGAAAAAAACTATAATCAAGGCATACAGTGTGAAAAAGATATTCTTGTTTAAAAATATATATGTATTGACTCACAGGAATGTTCTGATAATTTATTCTTGGTAAAAAGGGGCAGGTTTGTTACTGCTATAAACTTCAAACTAATTTTGTCTTAAACCAGATGTGATTTTTAAATGGGGAAGTGGCACAGGGTAACCACACCCAAGTATGTTTCATGAAGGTGCTGTGCTTTCTTTTTCCAGTATTTCTCTAGAATTTTCAACTCCATTTTATGTGATAATTCCTACCTGACTGTATTCTATTAAACCATGTTCTTTTCTTGCTTCCAGCTGTGGTAATGGGAAATAAACAAGGCTGATATTTACAACTCCATTTTCTTACTTACTGAAATATTCTGTGATTTTGTTCCCTGATTGGATTCATGCAATTACTGGTTTGTTATTTTCCAAGCCATTGAGCTCAGGTTGCAACTAGATCAGAATTCAACAGCCAGGGTTGTTCACTGAAACCTTACCTTCCTGTGGTATAATTCCCACATTATCATAACTGATTTCCAATCGCAAAGGGCAACCCAATTTTTAGATTTCAGGGCTCACTTATATATGTCTAGTATACCTAATAGAGAAGACTTATATGAAAAATAACTACAAGAAAATAAGAGAATATCTGTTCATGCGTGTGCCATCCAAATTGCCCTTTAGGATGTTTTTGCTTTCCAAAAATGGAAAACTATATGAATCTCCACATATTTAATTCTGAGGCTTTGGTATGATAATTTAGGCCAAAGAATGATTTGGTATTAATATGAAGTTTTAATATACACCATTACATCATCCTCTTTTATACAGAAAACTTTATTAAGTGCCAGAGACGAGAGCATGTATGATATTTTCAAAGATGGTTTTTGTCACATTTGTAGTAAGAAGGTGCAATTCTTTAAACTTGCCATTTACTTTAGTGTTGAGACATTTTGGGAGACTTCCAGGTGGCAGGAATTGTAGGATCATTTGTGTGTGTGTGTGTGTGTGTGTGTGTGTGTGTTCATTCACAAAAGTTTTGAGATCACTAAAAGAGTTAATATTGCTGAAATATATATGCACCCTTTCTCTGCCAACAGAGAAATCTGTTATAGTCTGGAAAAAGTAAACTCAAAATTAAAGCTAAGTTACAAATAGAAATGAAGCTGAGTTGTGATCTCCACTACTCACACAGAATTGTCAAATCGTGTTGTTTGGTCTACTAGATACTGAAGAACATGGTGCACTTTTGTTGGTGTTACTGGGCTGGCTTTGTTCGAGAATTCTGAGAAACTGTCCAATATTCTTTGAAGTACTGAGTGGCATCAGTTCATCTCAAAGATCACTTGTGTCTAGTGGCAAAAGGTCCAAAAGTCAACGTCTGATATATGTAACTTTAAACTTGCAAAAGAAGTGAATTGTATTCATTCTGGGGCTCACCTTGGGGTATATAAATGCTCTCGTACGCTCTTGAAACGGTATGATCTTTATAATGTCTTCAGTGACTAGACTGAGAAAAACAGCAAAAATGCTACAGAAAACATTTAAGACCCACCTTTTGCCTTTATTTCATGTGATCTCCAAAGTGCATTCAATATATCAAAAGTTATCTGACATTACATTTAGAAGCTTCAGCCTCTTTTTAGAGCTTCCATGAAATGGGTTCTTCCTATGAGATTCTTCTGAGCCCCATCCCTTATTCCCACACATCCCACACTTACAATTTAAATTTTAAGTCATTACTTTCCACAAAATTCAAGATTTAAAATATCTATTTTGTGTTCTTTAGTAAAAACATCACCATCAACAATGGTTTTGTCATTTGAACACATTAAAATCTCCTAAAAATTAGAATTTCCCCAAATGCAAGAAATTGAAAACCATAATTTCTGAGTTGGTGGCGTTCCCTTCAACTCTCATAGTTTTAAATTTGTTGCTCACTCTGCATTTTCAAAGCTTTTGGTTTAGTTGCCCAAAAAATGCATTGAAAAAATAAGTCCTTTTTATAAATCCCCTTAGGCTCCGTCATGAGTCACTTGAAACAGAATCAATTTCCCTGAGAGTGTATTTTCTCCATTGTTCTTGGGAGAAATGGGTAAAATAAGACATTGCAGGGGGCAATCAGAATAACTGAAATTAGTTTTATGAAACCATAAATTTTTTAGAATGCATTTCCAAAACTTTTGCAGGAAGCATAAGTTCTTTACTTTCCATTACATGAGAAATAATACATCTAGTATATCTTTCATATGACTTCATAATTTGAAGGTGTTATTAACAATATTGTTTTTTATGTTAGACTTCCTTTTCTTCCACTCAAATTCTTTGTGTGTGTGTGTGTGTGTGTGTGTGTGTGTGTGTGTGCTCATTGTGGGATGAGGATGTATCATGAATAAAACAGATTCTGTAATTACCATGTGTACTGAAAAATGAGGTTTACGCCAGTGGCGTCCGACAAACAACTATATGAATAAACATTTCCTTGGGGCAGGAACTCTGTTTTATTCATAACTGTAATCCTATCCCTAACTTTTAGCCTGGTATCAGACATGCAGTAAGCCCGCAAGAGATACTTGTTGAATGAGTCAGTCCCATTTTTATTTATAAATGTGTATAGACATCTTAACCTAATTATTAGAGCTAACCTCTTATTTGAGCTACATATATTTATGTTTTTCTTCCAAGATTTTACACAGATCTCACATTTTCTTGATTTGGAATTAAATTCAAAACTCTCAAAATCCTTGGAAAACATTATGGTTTTAAAGGAAGACTTCTCCTCAGGCAATTTTCCCAAGTCTTTATAGTAAAAGTCCTCATCCACATCACCAGACCTTTCATAAACCTTGACATGGCACTCTTCTGTGTCAATTTTCATGCTTCATCATGAGAACAAGATGGGTGATGTTATATTAAAAGACTTTCTGTTAATTCTTAACCTCTGAAATCCACTGGGTCCCAAATAGAATGATATTTATCATTAAAACGTTGCTTTTTGGTCTACAGTATATTTTATAATTAATCTGCACAGAATGAAAGATAAGCATTAAGATCAAGTCATTTCACATTAAAAAAAAAAAAAAAACTAAGTAAAAAGTTAAAATGAGATAATCTAAACATGTTCCCCCAGATCAACTATAGCCAAATTTAAAGTATGGCAGTCACAAGGATCAAATTGTCAAAGAACAAAATATATTAATGCTAAGAATAGTGAGATAGAATTATGGAAAGCTCAAATAATTGTTTCAAAAAGGAAAGGCATTTTGATATTAGCAAACAAATAAAAATCCCATTGGGTAACAAAGGCTTTAAGGTGATTTTTATTTTTTCACTTTCATGTATTAGATTCCCTGAATAACAAAACTAATATCTTATTAATATGAAACCACTAATGCCATAATGAGTGTTATGAAGTATTAAAATCATTATCCACTGAGATAATGCTAGATAATCACTAAGCTGAGTGAATGCTTCAGCCTGAATCCACAGTATGTTCAGTATATCCATTTGGGAAGATTGGTCCCAAGTGGTTAGGGCCTATTTTTATAGCATGTTTCCATGACAAAGCTCCAAATAAGCAGAAATAGCCATCTTTATTTTATCTTTTAGGGAAATTGTATGCAAAAAGCATGATCCATTCACCAGTGTTTCTTAGTACTAGAAGAAAACTAGAATTCAGTTAGAATGGCTGTTTGGTTCAAGACAATTGACGGCTTATTTTTTTTTCTTTTTGTTTTAGTCTCGCAGCTAGGTAGACAGTTCAAGGCACACTACCCACTACTTGAATTCAGAAATTAGGTAACACAAATGCAAGCCCACAGAAATTCTGGGTACTCCATCCATGTAAAGCATAGTCAATGCCTTTTATTGTAACTAATACCATTGCTACTTTTCTCCAAAGACCTTGAGGTTCCCTTCCAAATCAGTATAGAAGAGTCATGTTAAGAGCCAGGTCAGCCTTGTCTTACTGGTGCTTCCATTTCTCCAGGCTCCACTTAGCCCTTAAATCCCAGACCCAGGAATCAGCAAGGGACAACTATGACTTTTGAAGTCAATGAGTTTTGCCTATATAGAAATTTCAAAGGATATCAACTGCTCCCTGATACTGCCTTAAAAATAATATATATAAGGGGCACCTGGGTGGCTCAGTCAGTTGAGCGTCTGAGTTCGGCTCAGGTAATGACCTTGCAATTCATAAGTTTGAGCCCCATGTCAGGCTCTGTGCTGACAGCTCAAAGCCTGGAGCCCGCTTCGGATTCTGTCTCCCTCTCGCTCTGCCCCTCCCCTACTCATGCCCTGTCTCTCTCTCTCTCTCAAAAATAAACACTAAAAAAAATTTTTTAATGAAAAAACTAATATATATGTATATATGTATACATGTGTGTGTACATATATAGTGCGAAAAGTGGCTTCATAAAGAGTGACTCAATATTCCTGCTCTCCTTATACAGCAGAAGTAATTGATATCTTTTTTATATTTAAAAATTTTTTTTACATTTATTTACTTATTTTTGAGAGACAGAGAGAGACAGCGTGAACAGGGGAGGGGCAGAGAGAGAGGGAGACAGAATCCGTGGCAGGCTCCAGGCTCCGAGCTGTCACTACAGAGCCCCATGACACGGGGCTCAAACCCACTGTCAAACCCGCTAACCGTGAGATCATGACCTGAGCCCAAGTCGGACACTTAACCGACTGAGCCACCCAGGCGCCCCTATATTTAAATAGTTTTAAATGCTAATACGTTTAAACTTTTTAAAGAGTACCACTAAAAAATTAAAGATCAATTTCTATTTTGAGATCTTTCATGATCTCAATGAAAATGTGCATGTTTCTCCCCATCTTTCATTCAAAAGTCCAAAAAGCTGTGTGAGATCACAGAAAAGAAATGCAGACTTGACTCAGTTATCTGGAAAATTTCAGAACAGAGTTGCTTCTCTCTTATTTCTCACACCTGTCCCCATGATTGATTTCATCCAGAAAAATCTGTTTTCATTACTACCCTATATCACAGAGCCTCTCAACAGATGCATATGGATAAATGAATAAATTCATTGGCTATTTCCTGAATTCCCTTCAGAGAAACCTGAAGTCAGGTTTATTAATTGGATATTAATATTATATTATATATAATATTAATTGGATATTAATTGGAAATTGGTGCTCTGTTCTCACAGTGGATGAGTCACGTAACACACTGTTGGTCATAAAAACGATTTCCGGGATTGTGAACTTTTGAGATTTTTTTTACAGGCGAATGTGTTCTCTGCAATTGCTCAGAAATCAGAACTGAGGAGAAGGCTAAGCTGCTTGTTGAATACTTCCAAGTATTGGATTAACAGGTAAAATGAGAATCACACTTTCAATAACTGTTGAGCATGTGGGAACACGTGGATACATCCTCAAGGCTTTGAGTGATATAGGTTTTACCACTTCCTTTTATGGTGTGACTTCATATTTGTGACATGAGAAAAATAACCCCTAACAAAAACCATTTGCTTTTAAGCAAATCCAGTCTATTTTCAGAGATTTGTGCTGGTCTCTAACATCAGACTTACTATAAATGACAATAACAACTTTGGTTAATTTCCTTCTCCCTCCAAGATTCTGCCACGAAGCTCACAAAGTTTGAAGGCATTTGAGTGTATGGTGATTTTACACTTTTAGGTGCCAACCTAGATTTAATCCAATGCATGTTTTGTACTAACTTGCTACAAGTACATGGTTCGTGGCACCTACTGTATTGACATGTTTTCTTGTTCCTTTTCCTTCCTCCCTTCTTCCCTCCCTCCCTTCCTTACTCTCCTTTCTCTCCTTCCTTCTCCTCTCTTTTTTCTTTATTTTTTAACACTTAGTAAAAAGTTATTATCACCATCTAGGTCTAGGCTTTTTCCCTACTGCACTTCTCCAAACAAATGGTCCTAATAAGATACTGAGCCCGATAGTATTCATTTTGGCTTCTGCTTTCTATTCCTTCTGCCACTCAGCCCTTATGTGAAAGATGTTAAATAAACATATGTTTTTTTATACTTTTTTTTTTCTTCTTTGCAAGGAGAATTTGGGTTCATTGGAACCGGTTGGATTTAAAATATTCTTGGTAGGAATAGATGAATTCATTTTTCAGATGGAGTCTAGCTAACTAGATCGTAGACATTTCATTCAGGGATGGGAAATGAGGAAAACTTGGCCCCAGAGGGGAGGCCCTCAGGTACTGATGTGGAGGGAGGGGCTAAACACAGGAGGCTTCGGGCTGGCACTTCTCAGTTGCCTGGGTCACTCTGCGGATCTGGCAGTATCTCTGATGGGCTCACAGTATTTATTTTGTCAATCGGCATTTTCACATTGTCTGGTTTCAGTCACGCACTGCCATTAAAGCCAAGAAGCCAGGGACGGTGCTGTCTAAAGGTCTTTGTGGGTGGACAGGCCTTATTAAGGCTCGGAGTCCCTTGTTCCAGACTCAAATCTTAAGTGGTGCTGACCATATACAAGAAAAGAGATTCATCTAATACTCAATATGTCCTCAACCACCTATCCCACTTTGGCTGCTGTGGTCCCAGGAACTGCAGTACCATTCACTGAGCATTGTGTTACATGTCTCGAAATTAGAGTGACCAGGCATTCAGTATTGTCTGCTAGTTCCAATTCAAAATAGTTTATTCTGTGTCTCCATAAGCACTTTTATGATTAACATTTCAAAACATACAAAAATGACACACACTTTAGCTCCTTAAATTGAGTAGTGCCATAACATGAAGGAAGTCCTCTCCCTTGAGAAACAATTACGGGGATCCTGAGTTCACCATGGAACACAGAGGACCAGAAGGAATTGAAATAATTACATCATGGTGAGGAGCATCACAAAAGCATCTTAGAATTGGAGGACCTGGGTTCAAATCTCTACGGCCTTGTTACTTACTGTGGCTTTGTTTGTTGATCTGTTGTTTGGGAAAACCTACTTCTGCCTTAGGGGGTTATTATGGGCATTGTCTAAAAATGTGGATAAAAGAACAGAGCCTCAGGACACCTAGGTGACTCAGTTGGTTAAACATTAAGCTCCAGACTTTTCTGATTTCCCCTCAGATCAGGATCCCAGGGTGTGAGATCCAGCCTGGGGATGGCTCCACACTGAGCTTGGAGCCTGCTTAAGACTCTCTCTCTCTCTCTCTCTCTCTCTCTCTTTTTCTCTTTCTGTGCCTCTCCCACGTTTGTATGCACACTCTCTCTCCCTAAAATAAAATTTTTAAAAATTTTTAAAAAAAGAAGAAGAGTGCCCCTCACACAGTCAATGCAAACCTATAGCTATAATTTATTTGCTGGAATGAAATAATTTCAAATTTATAAAGAACTTAAGAGGCTCATTCACCAAAGAATATGATACAATTTTTCAGAAAGCTTTCTGCAATCCCATTACAAAAATAGAGTCCCTTCCCAACTCCGTCCCCACCCACTATCACCTGACACAGGTGAAATACTACCTGATTCAGAAGAAATTAAATGTTTTAACCCCATTTAGTACTGCGTTCTTTCTATGTTAATGCTAACAAACATGCCCACTTTTTAAAAACATTTTTTAAGTGTTCAGGAGCGGTTGGCAGGCTCCGATAGAAGTGATAGTCTGCTTCTCTACGGGGTTAAATCCTCAGTATCCTAATAACCCCTCTCCTCACCACATAAAATCTTGCAACTAACCCCAACCCCTGGCAGTTACAGACGCATTCTATCTAAGACTCTTTTATGAATTCAGACCTAGGCAGCTAGAAGCACCCACATTGAAATCGGGTCTGCGGATACCTTCCGTGCTGAAGCGAAGCCTTTACAGAGTGTTTCAATAGCCGAAGGGCTACTGTCATGCTTGTTAGCGTCTTGCTCCAGTACACAGAAAAATTGATTCTTTTAGCAGGTCAAATTATTTTTGTATTTTTCTTTTTTCATGCACAGTAACTCCATTCTTTTACCTGGTCAGTTCCTTTAAGAAAGATTCAGTTAGGGGAGCTGCATCTTATTATCTTCTGCCACCAATGCATAGTGCAAAGACAGTTTAATTCTTAAGGAGAGAATCATTTAAGTGTGACCTATTGTATTAGTCTGGATGCTTTTCCTATTAAGCACAGGGAAGTTAAAGAGGTCTTTAATTTGTCTAAACCACATTGCCAATTTACATTGAACTTGAAGAGCCCATTGCCTTTCCAGTCAGCTCAACCATTCCTAGATAGTCTAAGGTGAATTTTAAATAATACAAAATCTTTTGGTAATGTCTCTAAAAATGATGGCTACACTAATAAAATAGCTCATAGGAAGAGTGTCACACAGCTGAAATGACTGCAAAATTGTACACTATTTGCCTGAAAAACATCCCACCTGAATGGAATTCTTAGCACTGGACTTCAGCACTGGTCTATGTTCATTCATTAACAGTTTTATTGAGGTTGTCCAAATACATAATAGCAGTATAACTCCAGCACTACGGCCTATAGAATAGAGGTTTGAGGCAAAACTATAGTCTTCTGCTGGATAGATTTGTTATTATCAACTCTAAAAAGAAAACGATGAAACTCACTTGGAAAAGGAGTGTTAGAGATGCAAATGATAGCAGATGTAGAATTTATCTGCCAGAGGCCATAACTGGCCCCTCGAAATGTAGGACGGTGAACAGAAAGACGGTGAATAATAAATATGTGGTATTAACAATTCTACATAATAAATAATGCACAAAAAATAATAAAAATAATAGTAATCCAATGCTTACTATGAAAGATGTTTTATCAACATTATCTTACTGAATCTTCAACATGCCCGGGCAGTATATATTATATCTTTTCCCATTGGAAAGTGAGTCTCAGAGACATTTCAGTTGCCCAAAGTTCCAAAGATAGGAAGCAGCAAAGCTGAGATTCCAGCCCCTTTGACATCAATGTCCATGCCCATGACACGATGCCAGACTGCCAGGCTTCTGATGAGTGTGAGCTCTGGGATCTGGGTGGCAGTAACCGGGACTTCTGTTTGCAAACAGTGACAGTGGTAGGCTAGATCAAAAGTGGTACATGGCCCTAAATCGTATGTCTAATAACCACCATGAGGCTTCATCCAGCATGATCCTGAAACAATTTGTCAGGTATGTTTCTTGGCCAAGCAGCACCTTGTTGCATTGGGCTTTACAGCAATTTTCCATAGTGCATTCTTTTGATTTGGATCTTTTGTGACTGAGATTAACATGAAAAACATATTTAAAACAAAATTGTTTTGTAAGGTTTTGCGTTTCTTTTTTAAAGCCTCTGTGGGCCCAAAGCCCGCCTTTTACCAGCTGCTCAGGTGTTGTTTTATATTATCATTCAGCTTGTTCTGATACAGGTGGGGTGAATTGTTGGACAAACATTCACGAGGAACCCCAAAATGGTTTCTGCTTTGAGTGATCCATTTGTGAAATCTTCCTATGCAAAAGACAATTCTGTGAGACTTCAGTCAGAACAATTCCAAGCCAAGGAGGGCCTTGGCCAAATGGGTGGCTGCCATTTGAACATCCGACTCTTGATTTCAGCTCAGGTCCTGATCTCATGGTTGGTGAGACTGAGTCCTGTGTAGGTCTCTTCACTGACAGCACAGAGTCTGCTTGGGATTCCTTCTCTCTCTTTCCCTCTCTCTCTCTCTTAAAATAAATAAACAAACCTTTAAAAAAAAAAAAAACAATTCTGAGCCAAGACTTGATAGAAATACTTCATTTTATCTTTTATTCTCCCCCAAAACTACAGGTAGCCTTCTCTCCACTCAGGTCTGTGTTTACTTAGTGAGGCTGAGAATTGGAAGAATTACTTCTATTGCTCTGATCAAAAAATAACAAAACAATTAAAGCAAGAGCATGGTTTTTAAAAATTAACTAGGAAAGAACCCAGAAACCAGCACTGTTGTGCTTATTATATTGTAATCTATTTTTCTGCAAGCTCTAAAGCTGGCAACATTGCAGTGGGGCAGGGGTGAGGTGGGGGGGGGGGGGGTCCCGATACTCAGATGTTTCTTAAGCCACGTAAATACCATCTTTGGGGTTGTTTCTTTTAGGTGCCACCCCTCTAGTTGACAGGGCAGGCTACAGTTCTCCCTAAATGGGAAACACAATGAGTATACTTTATAATTTTAGCGTTTGAGACGATGACTAATACCCTGCATTATGGGCAACTCATGCTCATTTGGTGTTTTATGGGATGCACCCTAGGAGCTCTACAAATCTGTTCAGCTGGTGAGCCCTATTCCAGGGATATCTGAGCCCTCACTGTATGACTGTGTCCATCTTATCCTTCCAATCTCACCTAAAAGGTCAAATCCTGAGGGAGCATTCCATAGTGCCCCATTAGCTTTGGTGCCCAACTTCTCTCCATCAAAGAATGCTGTTTCTTCTTCCATAGAAACAACACGATAGCATAAGTATTGTTTGTTCTTTTATTTCTTACACTCTTTTCTTCCTCCTAGAAAGTAAGCTCTAAAGCCAGGGCCATGTCCATCTTATTCACTACCATTTACCAAGGGCCTGGAATATGGCAGGTGCTCAGTAAATCTTTTCTCCATCATTTAAAATAACATTTATAATGACACATGATACTTTTATGCTCTTTTGTGTCTAGGTGTTATATCGACTATGTCATGTGATTCTCACAACCGCACTATGAGGCAGGCTGGGCAAATATTATCTTTGAGCACAGAAACTAAGTGGGGTAACTGAGGTCCTGGTAGTCCCACTGGGTGTAGTCTCCTCCCACATCAAATAGTACTGACATATACAACTAATAAGATAAGGCCAAAATGACGAAGTGTGTCTTCCAAGGTGAGATCATTAAAGACATTGAGGCTTCTGTCTCACCTTAGATCACTCACACTGGGGATAACAAACTGCCATGCCATGAGGACACTCAATCAGCCCTGGGAAGCCTGTGGGAAAAACTGAGGCTGCCTGTCAGCAGCCTCATACCAACCATGTAAGTAGAATCTTGGAAATAGATTCTTCAGCCCCAATCCAGCCTTCAGATGACTCCAGTCCTGGATAACACCTTGGTTACTACCTTGTAAGAAAGCCTGAGCCACAACTACCCTGATAAGCTCCTGAATTCTTGATTTACCAACACTGAGATAATACATGTTTATTGTTTTAGGCTGCTAAGTTTGGGGACAAATCATTCTGTAATAATAGATAACTAAAACTCCAAGACTCAGAAATGTCAATCCTTAATCTTCTTTCTCATTTTTCCCCTTCTTTATCATCTACCCTAACCCCCCTATTTCTACCAAAGAAACTTGTGGTATGTGTGTAGTAAATATAGATGGGAATACATTGTGCCATGTGTGTTCAATATTAACCCAGTTTCTCTCACTATAGCCTCTTCTGGCTGGCAAATCATTCCATTCACATCATCTTGAAGAGAACAAAATTATAGGAAGCTACTTAAGAAAATAGGCAGCTTAGTTCTGTCAAAATCAGTGGTCTAAACTTTGTCAAGACCACAGCAACTTCTGGGCCAAGCTAAAATGTCCCTGAAAATCCTCCAAAATGTTTCCAAGTACAATAGTTATAAACTTATTTAAAGGCATTCGTGGTAGGAGGGTGGCAGGTGTTGTGGAAGTTGGGGAGATACAATTTTAATTTGCATTCTGGGCTTTTAAGGACAACTCATAATCTCATTGGAACTGA
Organism: Panthera leo; assembly: GCF_018350215.1. Lineage (NCBI taxonomy): Eukaryota > Metazoa > Chordata > Mammalia > Carnivora > Felidae > Panthera > Panthera leo. The sequence goes on from NC_056687.1 coordinate 84,939,884, forward strand.
TTCAAGAATCATTTGAATATTTACATAATGGAAGTCTGAACAAAGTTATATTTATTAATTAATGTGTTTTATAAAGTTGAATCTAAATTTTCCTTATAACAGGCAAGATAATCTATCATTATGCATATTTGAATACACACTGCCAGTCAGATTACCCTACCACTTACTCCCTAACCCTGCTCTCCAACACCCACAGAACAGTTCACCTAATAGTCCTTAAAAGTAAAGCCCCCTTAACATCACTTGATCTTCCCCCTTTGCTTCTCTCCATACCCTCCCCTTGCATGAATTTGCTCATGAGGGGCCTTCCGGTGGTATCTGGACCCCACTTATACTCTCTCATCTGCCTAAAAGAGAAGAAGGCCAAACCGTGTGGGCTTATGGACAATTGCTCTAGAGTGATTCCCCAGTGGTGATGGCTAACAGGCATGGAATTTTTTCTTGTTTCTGTCCTTATCACAGCCATACTTGTCACTGATGTGGGGTGAATTATATCAAAGACATGAATTTATTCTTTACAAAGTCATACTCATTCTGTCCAGTAGCAGGGATTCTCCCAGGGGTGTGTGTGTGTGTGTGTGTGTGTGTGTGTGTGTTGAGGTGCAGGGTGCCTCAGGGCCCTGGTTGCCATGTCTAACTTCACTGGAGTAATTGCCATCTCACCCCCGCTTCCATGAACTCCAGATGCCTTTTGTCCACGCTCCAGGGAGATACAGTGTCTAAGAGAAGAATCCCAACTTCCACCACTTAAACCATGTGATCTGAGATACATTATTTAATTTCTCTGAACCTCAATTCCTCATCCAGGGGCATTTTATCCTGCCTATGTGACAGGGTCTTGGAGGATTAAATAAGATTATGTACGTGAAGAATTTTTTAAATCAGAAGCAGATATAAGAAATATTTTGCAGCATTTGCATGTCTCAACGAAATTCTTATCAAGAAGGATTAGTGAATAAATGGCAGACTCTTTTGCAATAATCATTGTTGTCCTAACATACATCAAGTATGACTCTTTAGAACTACCCATCTTTAGAGACTTCAAGATAAATAACAGATAGATGATAGATTGATAGATAGAGAGATAGATGATAGATACCCAGTATCTTCAAGAGATATCTAGCTCACATTCTAGTGGAGATATAGACAATAAATGAAACACATAACTGTATAATATGTTAGATGGTGAGAAGTGCTATGAACTTGACACCAATAAAATAGTCATAAAAATGTTTCCCTGCAAACTGTGGCAAGTGTCATGGAGGAAAAGTAAAGCTGTTCTGAGACAACAAAATGGTGGCTGGGAGACTGACACCATCTGTTAGGAAGGGATAGCAATCTTAAAAAAGACCATTCTCTCCAAAGGGGTGTTGAAGTTTGAAGAAGGGGGTGGAGAGCAGGAGAGAAAAGTACTCCACACAAAGGAAGCAGCATGTGCAGTTTTCTTACCCTGAGCCATACTTAATGTCTCTGGCTGCCCTCGATTTCCTCCCTCTATTCTACGGCTGAAAATCAAGGGACTTTAATGTCTGACAGGCCTGAGTTCAAGTCTCAGTACCAATAGTGTATGGACTTGGGAGCAAGTTACTTAAACTGTTTGCTCTGGCTTTCTAATATGCAAAATGGGAATAATAACTCCTATTTCACAATGCTGTTTTAAGAACTGAATGAATAATGAACATAACAAACCCAGCACAGTATCTGGCTTTATATTTTTATAGGAAGTACTGAAAGAATGATAGCTATTCATTATTATAATACTATTATTATCATAAAAATAGTGAGAGGCTGGATAAGATTATGCCTAATTTTTCTTCCAACTATAGGATTTGATGGACCACTAGCCGTAGGTATTTGCATAGTTTCTGTTGGGAATGGGTTATTTACTGTGCGAAGGCAAAATGAAATACAGATTCTATAAGGAATATAGCTATAGGTATAAGCATCTTCTCTCTTAAATTCTAAATGTGATGCAAAGATAAAACCATCTGAAAAAAAGCATGAAAATATATTCAAGGGACATAGAGTGCTAATGTTATGTGAAAATCCAAAATACATAGTAAAATACAATATAACCAGATCATTTTCAAGGGAAGTTAAGTAGGTAGAAGAGCTTTAGCTTGTACACAATTCAAACTAAACCAGGCACTTTAAAATTTTTCTCATTACTTAACAAAAATAAAGCAATTTCAATACATAATGGCTTTTCTAAATTCAGATGCTATAATTAATCAATAATTTAGATGTGTCTTGTGGATTGATTGGAGAACTGCTTCTTGATGCCACACTTTCTACAAAATAGAAAAATGAAGGGTCAGAGCTAAAAAGGGCCTTCAGAGACCATGTGATGTCATGCCTTGTATAGGATGAGGAAACTGAGATCCTAGTTGTAAAGGGACTTGCCTTTACCAGAATGCAATTTTTAATGTTCTTTGTGCTTCTTTTTTTTTTTTTTAATTTTTTTTTAACGTTTATTTATTTTTGAGACAGAGAGAGACAGAGCATGAACGGGGGAGGGTCACAGACAGAGGGAGACACAGAATCTGAAACAGGCTCCAGGCTCTGAGCTGTCAGCACAGAGCCCGACGCGGGGCTCGATCCCACGGACCGTGAGATCATGACCTGAGCTGAAGTCGGACACTTAACCGACCAAGCCACCCAGGCGCCCCTCTTTGTGCTTCTTTAACCACATCATCCTTAAACCACAAAGCCCCCAGTGGTGTAAGATCTTCAACTATGCTGCATCAAAAAATGAAGTCCTATACATTTGTAAAGCTAAATGTAGAAAGAACAAATGAAAGGCCACAGTTAAGAAATATCTTTGGATATAGGAATGATTAAAAACAATTTCAATCACAATAAAAACGATTCTTCTAGTTTACTACAAGCTGGCTATCGAGTGAATTCCTCTAAAAGCTTGTCTGGGGAGAAATGAAAGGGTTAAGTTTGTGAAGCACTTCATTTTTCAGCCACTAGCTGTGGTATCCTGGGTAATTACTGCAGCTTACCTGAGACCACACCTTAGATAAACCTGTAATGCTGGAGTTTTCTGCAAACATCTTCTCTCCTGCAAGCTGTGGCTTGTCTCTTTCATATATTTGTCCTATGTTTTCAACTCGATTTTCCAGTGGCTAGTTTATACTTGGTTGAGCCAACAAATCAGGGTCTGTTGATTTAGCTTCATATGGTCTTGGTGCTGGCATGAGACAACCGTGCCGGCTATGTGGTAACGAATACAGTCAGGCCAGATGAATTATTTTCCTACTAGAGAAATAAAGTTAAAAAAAAAAAAAAAAAGAGGATGAACTGGTTCGGGTAAAGGTTATGATTTCATTTCCCTCATTTAATTCATTGTTTTTAAAAATACTATAGGCTTTGCTTGCGACTGAAATTTCATTCTCATTTCACTTCTTAAATGAGCATTTAACTGAGCATTTCTCATGTTAAGAAATTCTGTTTTGTCCACAGAGCCCAGTATAAGAACAATCTAAGCACAAGGTAGGTACTCAGTGTGGCAAAGGAAAGCATGTCCTTGAGGAAGCCAGTTCTTCCTCATGGTGTTCTATGGAAAGTGCAATGACAGTACAGAACCATTTTTAGGTCATATCCGTCTATAAAGAGTACAAAGCAAAGTAGTTTGTGTTTTAAGTTTTCGTGGTTCCCAACTACAAGGTGCTTCTGGAACCTGCATTTCTCTTTGAGAAAAAAAGACTCATGACATCTAGGTCAATGGGGGCGTATCTTTTCTCCTTTGTAAAGAGAAATGGTATTTTCTTCTCTCCATCTCCCTGCACCTCATCACCACCACCACCATTGCCACCAGACCTAGGAGACAATGCAGTGAAAACTCACAGACTAAGCCCAAAATGTCTCTTCAAAATTTTCAGAGTACAAGAATGGTAGTATTACTTTCTTAGTTCTGCATGTAAGATTAAAAAAAAAAAAAACAAATAGGCCGAAGATATGGGCATTTGAAATGATATGCTCAAAGTCTTAGACGAAGCTCATGGTGATGGGATTATCACCCAGGTCGACCACTCTTCTGATACCCTCACCCACTTATTGCCTGATCGTCAATGTCAATAGCGCCCAACAGCACTTCTTGAACACACATTAGTGGAATTACTTTAACCAAATAGTTTGATCACTGCCTAGCTACCTAACATTGGGGAAATAGAAATTTTGACTGAGGGGAGGGGCCCTGGGTGGCTCAGTCAGTTGAGCACCCAACTTAGGCTCAGGTCATGACCTCACAGTTTGTGAGTTTGAGCCTGTCTCTCTCTCTCCAAAAATAAAAAAAAAATAAAATAAAATAAAAAGAAATTTTGATTGGGCTGGAATGGAAGGAAGACTCACTTTTGAACTAGAAGATTTGGGGAAGGGGAGCAGTAGAGGAAGGAAAATGTGTTTATCAACGTTTTTATTTTTTAATTTTAAAAATATTAAATGTGTAAAGCAACAAGTACTATAATCCAAAAATATATAGTTTTTAAAGTGAATATCAAAAAAAAGAATAAAAAAAAATAAAGTGAATATCATCCCTCTTGCCTCCAACATTAGTTAGTATTAACGGGCTGGTGCATATCTTTTTAGTTTTTTAAAAGACCACAAAAATATGTATATATAGAGAATAGTGGAAGTGAAGGAAGTCAGGCGGGAAGAAAAGGATTTAGGTTTAGGGAAAAGGATGGGAGAGTCACCACCCCCCCCCCCCAACAACTTGCCCTCAAACTGGCCTCAGGCATGACTAAGATGATAATTCTATGTTGGGAAGGCAGCAATTTCAGTTTTCTAGGTTAGCCTCATTTCCCCACTTACCCTGGTATAGGCTCATGAAATCTGTACTCTCCATTTAAGCCCATTTTCTCCCTATCTAATCTCTGTTTTCCCCTACTCCCTATTCCCACCCCATTCCACACATTCACCTACTACTGCCCTACACTACCCATGAAGACATAAAACCAGAAGGTACAAGTGATAAAAGATGGCTCTCATGCTGTTATTCTCTGAGGAAAAGAAAGAAAAAGAAAAAAAAAAAAAAAGACTGTTGGAGCCATCTGCCTCCCTCAGACCTTGGCATACTGGTCTCCTGAAATCAAAATGGCTCCAAAAGTGGAATGGATGGGTACTTTGTAGGCCAAATGCCTCTGGCGGTGATTCAGGTTCTGGTGGGAACTAGAGCTTTGATATTGTTGTCATGTCTTAAAGGTCAGCTTGAGGTTGTTGGTCACTGAATTGGAGTCCACTTTTGGAAAAGTTAATGGAATTCTGGGATATGGGCTAGTTTCAGGCTGGGCAGCCATAGTCCTGCCTCCACTCCTCTATACACACACATATACATGTTCAAATAATTTGCCTCCCCAGTGAAGCTTCTTCATACAGATCCAGCCAGAGCAAGGGCTGCCCTCATGTAAAACACCATTTAAAAGTTCAGTCCATCTGCCAAGTGTTGAGCAACCACTGGAAGCCATAGTTCTAACATAGCAGGTTGGTCAAGGATAGGGTCAGGGAAACGAAGTAAGCTGTGAACTCATGACAATATCCTGGAAAACCCAGACTGTATACTTAAGCTTGGAGGGAAGCTGTCAGCTGAGACTGATGTTGACTTTTTAAGGACATGAATGATAACATGCCCCCTGAACTTTACCCTTCTGTCAGTTAAACTTCCACTATTCTTACTGGCATATAGTTGGTGCCAGAACAAGGCAAGCCAATGCCCTTTGAGAAGTGCTGTGCTGGAATCGTATAAAGAAGGGAAATCTTTCCATAGTGACCCAAGAAGTTCCAGACTACATTGTGTATTACACACTGGAGCACAGCAGAGAGCTACATGAGCAATGGTTGACATGGTCTTCTACTTCTGTCTCGCGCTGATTTGAATGATATCTGGAGGCTTTTCTTAACAGTATTATAACTGCTTTTATTTATTACCGCTTCATGTGTGCCTGACCCTGTGCTCTGCACTTTATGGACATTATCTGATTCTTTCTATCAGCCTTTGGAAACTATTTCAGAATTTGTCCATGAAGTCAAGAAAAGGTTCTTTAGAGCTTAGCTTTGCAAATCTGGGTGAATACTTTGTAAAAATTAAACCACTCTTCTTTTTTTTTTTTTTTTTTAATTTTTATTTTTGTTGAAGTGTAATTAACACACAGTGTTGTCTTGGTTTCAGGTGTACAACATACTGATACAACAATTCCATATATTACACAGTGCTCACCCAATAAGTGTAGCCACCATCTGTCACCAATGTTATTACAATATTATTGACCGTATTCTCTGCGCTGTACGTTTCATCCTGTGACGTATTTATTTTATAACTGAAAGTTTGTAACTCTTAATCCCCTTTATCTATTTCATCCATCTCCTCACCAATCTCCCCTCTGGCAACCATCAGTTTGTTTTCTGTATTTAAGAGTCTTTTTTTTTTTTTTAAACCACTCTTCTTATTTTAAAATCAGTTATGTATTCCAGCCTCTACTCTAAGTAATAAACTAGGTACTGGTACATCATATTCACTTTTTGACAATCATTTGACTTTGAAGACCCAGGCCTTGCCAACTCTCCCAAGGCCAACCTGAAAGAACAAAGTATACTGTGAGTAAAGACATTCCATTAAGGAAGGCAAGGAGATCAAAGTACTAATGATACACAATGATTCGTTATGTTATTTAAAAATAATAATCATAATAATTAGAAATATTAAGCTCTAATAGTGAATGGATGTTGAGCTAAGAACATGTGACATAACCATTTTCATCATGGAATGACTTTCAAAAAGCAAACAAAACTATTTTCTGAAAACACAGCAAATACCTAAAAATACTTATAAACAACTGATGGTTTTCATTTGGACGGTACTTTATTTCTGGCATTTTTATTTCCTAGCAGAGTATAATAAAATTTTCCAACTAACTTTTGGGCATTTGTCACATCAGGTCATGGGGTTGGGACCACTCCTGGTGGGCATCTCAATACTGTCCGTCAAGCAGAGTTTCTACCCTCAGAAATAATCTCTTGAACCCACCTTCTTCTTAAATGCCAACCAATAAAAAGAACAACCTGGGCAGTCTCCACACTTTATATTAAGTTCCCTCCAAAACGGCATTTGAACCTGCCCCCTGCATTACATAAAGAAACCGAACTTGTTAAAGATCCTTACTTACCAGGCTGCTAGGGTCTATGCTTCCTTTTAGTATAGTCTGCCATCCAAACTCTCAAAAATTTTAACTGCTTCTTGCCTTCCCTCTCAATCCAAATGTGTGGAGTTTTATCATAAAAGTGAAATGAGAGAAGCAGAACTCATCCCGGGATAGAAAGGTTGTCACTTCTACCTATTATACCAGAGTTCTGAATTCCAGGGATACGAAGTAGACGCAACTAAAATGGCATTCGATGGCGTTGGTGGTGTCCAAGGCGGGATAGAGAACTTCGCCCTGGCACTGGAGGGCTGGGCCCCGGGGATGTTCCTGGGAGCGGCTCACAGGCCCCAGCCTGCAGCCTCAGGCCCCTGGGCAGGGGTGTGCGCATGCTCGTGATGACGCCTGCGGGTACGTGTCTGAAACCCCAGAGATCCCGAGGTGATAAAGTCAACATGCCAGCCTGCCAAACTGTACAGCCTGAAAAGGACTATTTTTCACCACACGCATGAAGATACTATTCCTGTTCAAATATTTATTTGGGCTTGTATTCCGAAAAGACTTCTTCCTCTGTTAGGTTTAAGCACTTCCCCGTTCCCTTCTACTTCTGTTTAAGGTTATATGAGGATTTCCTTGTCATTTGTCCTAAGGGACTGATGTTTTATTTATGGAAATAGTAGCTGGAGCCTGAAAATGGTGAATTTGGGGACACATAAAGTTGTAACAATTTAAATTGTTAAACCCAAATTGCGTAGTCAAATCTTTAACAGACCATTCTGAAAACGTATCTGTTTTCTTTTAATAATAACAAAATACCCTGTGAGATTTCACATCCTTGATTTCTCACTTGAAGAATCATTTGGGATACATCTGGGTTTTTTTTTTTTTCTTAAGATTAAATTCTTTAAAAGCAAATTAGCTTTTAATATGAATCTTATGACTCAGCATAAGAAAGCTCTAGCCACATTATAGTTGTGGAAATTTTTCAAGAATAAACTATTCTCAGAAATAGAAATGATGCAAACGTGAGCTTTTAGATAAAAGTCTATAATGGCTCTTTGGCAAGACTCTCTACTGGATTCTAACGGGCCAAAGAGGATAAGTAAAATGTTACCTAGTCCCTACCAGATAGCAGGTACTCTCTCATAAACATGGGTCATTCCGACCATAGAGTAAATCTATGACAAAGACATTATTATTTCCAGTTCATAGATAGAAATACTGAAGGTAAATGATTTGTCAAAATTGCACTGCTGAGAAAGTGCTGGGACGAGGATGTAAAATTTGGTTTTCTGACTCAAAATTTGGTATTCTTTCCACTACACTGTGACACCCCTTGGACATGAATATTAAGTATTCTAGTGGTTGTTTTTAAAATGAGAATTACTTGAGTCTGCACTTTCCCATATCCTACTCCAGATACAAGCTTTAAAGATTAAACTATAATACAGAAAAGGTGTTTCCCCTAATAAAGGGGACTTCTTTTAAATCCCCCTTTAAAATAATGTGGCATATCCATAAATAAGCAAGGAAATAATTTTTTTTTAATTAATGAAAGTTTATAAGTTGTCTTAAAACAAAATGGAAGGGGCGCCTGGGTGGCTCAGTCGGTTGAGCAGCCGACCTCAGCTCAGGTCATGATCTCGCGGTCCGTGAGTTCGAGCCCCGCGTCGGGCTCTGGGCTGACAGCTGGGAGCCTGGAGCCTATTTCGGATTCTGTGTCTCCCTCTCTCTGACCCTCCCCCATTCATGCTCTGTCTCTCTCTGTCTCAAAAGTAAATAAACGTTAAAAAAAAAAAATGGGATTACATATTATCTGTGAATCATGAGAATGCTAGAGGAGGTTCCCAAAATGCTATCCCAAATGAAATATCATTTTAGAGTATTACCAAGAATCCTAATGCCAAGAACTTTGGAGAGACCCTGTCCCTTTAGTTTTTTGTTGTTGTTGTTGTTGGTTTGTTTGTTCGTTTGTTTTTTTTTTTAGCATACACCTTTGAGATAAATATACCAATGCAATAAATGTTGACCAAAGTATCTTGGCTTTGCACTTATGGTTTGCCATAAAATCAAAGATAAATTCTAATGAACTGTGCAGAGGAATGACCTCATAACTAGGTAGGTAATGATACGGTCAATGGCAAAACACACAGTCCTCAGCCAGAGCTCAAGCTTAAAGTGACATCTTATTCCTTTGTTCCATATGTTTATTTTTAAAATTTCTTAAAGACTATTAAAGGAAGTAAATTAATATCCTTAAATATTCATTGGCTCAAAGGAATGGCAGTTTATGATCCACTAATATGTTTGCGTTGGTTTGAACAATACAAATAAAAGGCAGAATGTTCTACCTTATCAACCATAGAATTTGCATGTTGTCTGGGGTTGTATCTAAGTGCAAAAGTAAAGGGTATTTGAAAATAATCGATACTCTTTAGAATATGAGTGAGGGTAGATTTAGTTGGGTTTGTGGAGAAAATGTATCCAGGAAAGAAATATCAGTAACAGGCACTCAGAAAGCAAACTGTGGTGCCTCTGTTATGACATTTTAAACATATATTTCAGAAGCGGGTTTAAACCGTTTAAACCAAGGCTCAAGTGTAACTAATATATTCCCTGATGAGGTTGGTTCATCAGCTGTCTCGTTGCCCTGGGTCTTAACTCCTCCCACAGATTTCACAGTTTGTGTGTATCAGGTTTAGTCATTTATCTAGTGAAGCAGTTATCATATTCCACCCTTCCATGGCTAATCATGGCATAAGCAGTTAGCACTTTTCATCTTCAAAGCTCTTAACAGCAGTTAATTAATATAAACAACCCCCTTAGGAGATAAATTAATCACACTATAACAGTTCCCATTTTACCAATTGAGAAGCTGAGGTAAAGAGGCTAAGTAATTGGCCCAAAGCCATCAAGAAAACAATATCTGAAGACGGTGGTGGCCTGAGGAGCCCTGAGATCTCAAACTTTAATAAAATGTTTGCTTCTCTCATTAGTCTTCTGTATATCGGGTAAAATGCAATGTAGCCAATAGCTCTCTCCAGATGTCCCAATGAAAATGGGGTGTTTTGCTACCTACAATAAGAGCATCAGCTTGATTCTGCACAGTATCAACTAAATGGTCTTAAAGAAGCTAAGAATATCATCATCGCCAAATCCCAGTCTTCAGGTAGAATTTTACCTTCTGCTTCTGTGATCCTATCAAATCCGATCAAAGATCTGATCCCCAGATCCCCATGGCCAATATGTATCGTGACAAACATCTGGTCTCAGAAATCAAATGAAAAGGAAACTGAAAGCAGTGGGTCATTTGCCCACACCTTCAAATGGCTTACATTGAATGAAATTTGTACTGACTTAGCTAACCTCCCTAGATGTACTAACATTGTTTAGAGTTTAGATCAGATCACACTGGATAATTCCCAATAAACAGTATATACTTAATTCACTCTGTTCAATGTACAGTTCAATGTACAATTTAATTGACTAGCATCGGCCCGGTGAATGGGACACTTAAGATGTTCTTTTTTCTCACTGTTCACTGACTCACAAAATGAACTTTTATTTTTCATTTCCTCTTCTAATAAAAAGAAATCTTGAAATATCTGAAGATGTTCTTGGATATATATGAAACAGAATATTCATGGAAATTTATTATTAAGGTAAAAAAATAAATTTGGGGTATACCCTACTAAAATTACTATAAATCTTACTCATAATTGACAATCATGACTCTTCCCAATTATTACTCTAAGTGGAACTGTGTGGATCCATGCTTGTATTAATCAATTCGTTTGTTAGCCAGAATCATGGTCTTCTCCCTCCTTCTTTGGAAACGTAGGATATGGATAATGAGGATCTCATTTGAAACAAACAAAAAGTACCACATAGGCTTTTTTAAACATATTTTGTTCTAAAAACAAACACTGTACCCAGTCTTATTAGCACCTAATGCAAAAACAAATTTTTAAGAAAGAAAACATTTTAAAAACCATCCTAGAGAAGCTGGGGTAAAGATGTATGGGAACACTGTACCATCATTGCAATGTTTCTCTAAACTTAAAATTAGTCTAAAATTAAAAAAAAAAAATTTTTTTAAAAAGACAATGTAAAACTGTGTGGTAGTCTGAAAACTAGCCACCCAAAGATATCCACAACTGAGTGTTACTTTATTTGGTGGAGAGGGGTGATGTGCTCTCAGAGAGTATGATTAAGGATCTTGAAATAGGAAGATTATCATAGATATCTGGGTAGACCCTAAATTTGATCAGATATATTCTTATAAGAAAGAGGCAGAAGAATTTTATAGACAGGAGAATATGGTGTGAAGACAGAGCAGAGAGAGATTTGGAGATGTCGACCTTGAAGACTAAAGTGATAGCCACAAGCCAAGGAGTACTGCAGCCATTGGAAGCTGGAAGAGATAAGGAACACATTTGCCCTGAAAGTCTCCGAAAGGAGTGAACCATGCTGACACCTTGACTTCTGTCCAGTGATACTGATTTTAACTTCTGGCCTATAGAACTGTGAGAAAATACCTTTCTGAGTTGTTTTAAGCCACCAGGTTGTGGTGATTTGGTAGAGCAGCCACAGGAAACTAGTATGATTGGCAAAAAATAGAAAAGAGCCAACTGCAGAAGAAATACAGATAGCCAATAAGCATATGAAAGATATTCAATGTTACTAATAATTAAACAATTAAAGCAATTAATTGGGGTGCCTGGGTGGCTCAGTCAGTTGAGCGTCTGACTTTGGCTCAGGTCATGATCTCATGGTTCGTGGGTTCAAGTCCTGCGTCAAACTCTGTGCTGACAGCTCAGAGCCTGGAGGCTGCTTTGGATTCTGTCTGTCTCTCTCTCTCTCTCTTTCTCTCTCTCTCTCTTTCTCTCTCTCTCTCTCACTTTGCTGCTCCCTTGCTCAGGCCCTGTCTCTCTCTGTTAAAATGAATAATGTTAAAATGAATGAATGTTAAAAAAATTTTTTTTAAAAAAACAGTTAACTTACCTGTTTTCTATCAGATCATGAAATTAAAGGGATTGAGAATGTTTTAAGTCCCCTGGTGCAGTTTTTACCAAAGATATCAAAACACCCAATGAACTATCATTATAGACTAGCCAAGGTCTTACAAGCGAATACACTTTACTTTCTTCAGGAAAATATGGTATCTTCAAAATAAATCTCAAGGAGTGAGTGAATAATGGACATTTGACTTTTGCTTTATAAAAAATGTTTCATTACATAAAATTTAAAATATATACAATAGTGGAGGGTTCTTATGATCAATCTTGTTTCATCTATGCCCCTTCTGGTCTCTCCCAACCTAGATCATTTTAAACAAAATACAGGCATAATATAATATTTCAGTATACATCTCTGCCTAGAGATACTCATATTAATAGATATATATTTTATAAATTTCTATGTAATTCATATGTATAATTTATATATATATTACGTATTCATATATAATTAATATATATGTGCATCTACCTTTATTTCTTCTGTTTGGTGCTTTGGTGGAATTCTCTTTCCCTTTTCCTTCATTTTTCCAGAATTAGGAATTTTACACCAGGATGTCTTAAGAAATAAAAGCAAGAGAAAAGACTTTCCTATGAGAGTCAAAAGATTCCAAAGTCTAATTCTCTTATACCATACGGGAAAGAGACGCATATGTTTGTTAAGGTGTGTGGAAGAGAGTGTGTGAGCATATCCTACATTGCTCCTCTTGGGTCTTGATCTATCAACATTTTCTCCTTATCTTCAGCCTCTCCTCTACTTCTTTGCTACTCTCAAAAACATGTGTAAGATGCTTTCAACCCCCCCCCCCCCACACACACACCAAAAACAAATACCTCATCTGATTCCACAGCTTCTCTAGCCATCATTTCATTCCTACTCAAACAAATATCATTAAAGAACAGATCACGAAAGCACTGAAACCCCTCTCACTGGTAAATGTTCATCAAGTGAAAGGATGTGACAGAAAACAAAGCACACTTGGCCCCTGTCCTCATTTTTCTGTGGCCTACTTGCCCTTAAGTCTTGATACCCTGGGCAAATTTTGGGGAATGAATCTCTAAGCACTCTCTTCCCACTGTTCTTCACTGTCTCCTTTTGTTCCCTAAACTCTACTCTCAAAAGATTTCAGGTGAGCCCTGGATTGACTGAGATTGAAAAACAATGGCTCATGTTCATTCTTCCTCCAGAAATCAAATCTCAGTGTGGCAGGTCAGTGAGATAAGAACGGAAGATGGCTATTTCTTTCTCGATATCTTTAAGATTGATATGGAAGGATCCTTTAGGTCTCTAGTGGTTCCTAAAATTGTCAGGACTGTTCAAGCTATATTCATTTATCTGCCAGGCACAGACAGAGCCAAGTTCCCTAACAAGCCATTCAAACCTTCAGGAAGGGCTAATTTCTCAGCATATCTGAATCTTCAAGCTCTAAGTAGAGTGAGCAAAAACATAAATGAAACAATAACAAAATGTTGAGTCACTCCAAAGATACTATTTGTATTTTGGACTTAAACTAAAATAAACTGGAAGTGTTTATCTGTTGCCAATGATAAAGTTTAAAGTAACAAAAATGATTGCTGAAGAATTAGATGATAATGCAATGTATTAAAATCTAGGTTTTTCCCAGTCAGCAAGAGATTACCTATTGCAAGTAGGAGAAAGTGAATGAAAAGGTAAAACCTGAATATTGATATTTAAAAAGACACCCTTGAGTGTTTGAAAGTAGTCAGTAATGACAAAGAAAATGTCTTCATATATAAATAGCAACTAGAGAAGTTATCACATGAAATAGTACATGTAAACTCTGACCATGCACATGTGTGCACATATACACATACATGTTCACCAATCTTGGAGGTCAAAAATTTTGCTAGAGAATATGACTTAAGTTTTGATACCTAACTAGGCTATTATTTTAGCTGATATATTTCAGAAGTTGATATAAGAGAATATAATTATTGACCTATATGGTCATTATAGTAAAATGAAGTTTTCTTTTTGAGTGAGAGGATTATATACACAACTTGAGGCAGAAAGACAGAAAATCAAAGAAAATGAGAAGGAAGCTTAGTCATCCATCTCAGGACAGACCCAAGATAATTGTAAGCTCAGTGAGGACAGGATCTGTGTTTCTCTTGCTAACTTTAATGACCTCAGCAGTTGATAAATGGGTGAATGAATAAACTCCCATTTCCCATCTTACCCAATTCCCACTTGATCAGAAGAGAGATGATAAGAACCAGAAATGGAGCAATTAAGGTACAAGTAGAGAAGAAAGATTGGAATTGAGAAATGTTGTCACCTGCTAGTCTCAATTGAGACTAGTAATTGTAGTAACAGCAAATATGCTGTCCAGTGATTGCGAGAACATGGAGTCAACAAGAGTAGTTGATCCTTTTTAAAAGTATAGATATGGGGCGCCTGGGTGGCTCAGTCGGTTAAGCAGCCCAATTCGGCTCAGGTCATGATCTCGCGGTCCGTGAGTTCGAGCCCCACGTCGGGCTCTGTGCTGACAGCTCAGAGCCTGGAGCCTGTTTCAGATTCTGTGTCTCCCTCTCTCTCTGACCCTCCCCCGTTCATGCTCTGTCTCAAAAATAAATAAACGTAAAAAATAAAAATAAAAAAAATTTAAAAAAAAAGGATAGATGTGAAGGAAAAGAAAGGAAAGCAAAGGGAAGGGAAGAGCTGAGGTGGTGGCTGGAGGAGGTGCTGGATCAAGGAAGAGTTTCACTGGCTTGTTTAGAAGGAGTAGACACAAGGGCAAAGGTAAAGGGGAATGATTTCTGAGGAACCAGACCAGTGGTGGGTCCTACCCACACACATTTATATAGCTTAGAAAAGGCACAATTTGATTGAAAGACCAGTGGAAGAAGAATCTAAAGGACCCTGTGCTAGCCCTGCCTTTAGTATTCATTTCCAAGTGGGCGAGCTTGGACAGGCCACTGGAGCTCTCTGAACCTCAGATTTATATCTATGCAGTATGAAGATGAGAAAATATATAATTGGTTCATCAGAAGTTGACCAAGAGGAAAAGGGTTTAAGGAAACCCAGCACAGGAAGACTCACAAGGCACTGTTACAATGCATTTGAGGGGAACTGCTTGTGAGCTATCACCAATGACTATGTTTCTTGGGTAGGCCAGCAATTTCTGAGGTGGACAGAACCGCAGACCCAACCTGTCTTAGTAGGCCCATTATTCACTGCATCATTGGCACTGACTTGGCTGAGCAGGCCTCTATGGGAACTCCATTGTCTAAGCCAGAAAGAACAAACTGGGTCCTGTGCTTGGTCCTTTTGTATCAACATTTAGCAATCAGCCAGTTAATAAAGTCTCAAAGATTAGTATCAGTTTGAAAGGGAAAATGCACACAAAACTATTAATTAAGAGCATTAAAACAAATGCATTGCTGAGGATGGCACTGGATCCAGGAGACAAAATGGGTTAAAAAAAATTTTTTTAAAGGAATGCTCTAATTGAAAACTGGCAGCAGCAGAAGACACAGTATAGTTAAAACAGTATCTTATCAGAAAATTAGCAAAATGTAATTTTTATTGGGTTTTACAGATGTTATTTTTAACCACATCAAAAATCCCACCTCATGGCTATTGGCACAAATTGTCATAATTACTATAATTTGAAGTCTGAGCGATGGAATGGCTGCTGAGATAGTTATCTCATCCCCAGACTAAGTCTGCATTAGTTGAGCAGCCAGAAGAAGGAGCTCATGTTTTTGTACTTGGTCTGGACTTCATTTGTGTCCTTTATCCAATCTCATTCTTAGGAATATTGAAGAATAATTTTTTTTTCTACCTGAAACACTGGAGAAAATCAGGAGGTTAATATTAAGAGTGCTGAGGTCACCTTTAATTAACATACCAATCACCTCACCTCCAATCTGCAAGTAAAGTGTTGTATTTTATTCTATTTTTACATTTCCTGGTGAACTCTATCATAGTTAATGCATATACTAAATTCTGGGCATAATTATTCAACTACCTACATAAGCATGGCTAATAATGCCAAACTAAGAAAAAAGAGCTTTTAATATCCCTAATACCAATTTAACATATGTCTTTGCTACTTCGGGAGTAAAAATATGACTATACATGTCCAAAATACATGTAACTTATAAAATTAGGAAACAAGATCAAGAAATTTGTTAGAGGAAATGCTGTGGATAACTTATATCCACAGATTCACATGCCAGATCAAAGAATAAAAACAGTTATGACTGTGCTATAATTTCGATTTGGGTTAGATTGGCAGAGGGCCTAAGAGACTCAGCTGATATAAAGAGAGGAATCTCAATAAGAGAACAAAGCTGATCAGACTTAAGGAAATACTTTGAAACAAGAAAGGAAAGGAAAGGTTAACATGCTATTTTAACGATCGGCCAATGCTGAGTCATCTCATTGTTATTTTAGATCATAGAACATTTTCAAAATGGTTTCTTTCAAACTCTCAGCCATAGTTTATCTGACTTATTATAGGAAGAAGGGACCTGGATTACATTCATACATTCGACAGATATTATGTGCTGGTCCTGCTGTAGGCCCTGAACAGTTGTGAGCAAGGAGTACATACAGTAGAGTCACACAGACAGAAATAAAACAGACAACAGACACGTAAAAAGTAAGTATGTAATATAATGACACGTAGTATACATGTCTTGCAGGAAAGTCAAGCAGGGTAAGGCAATGAAGAGTGATAGAAGGGTGGCAGTTTAGACAGAAAAGCCCCCATCCCCACCCTGAATAGGGTGATAGATGGGCAGAGACTTGAAAAGTGATGGAGGAATTTGGGTGGATCTGTGGAGCAAGGGCATTCCAGACAGAAGAAATAGCGAGTGCAAAGACCCTGACATAGGAACATGTTAGGATAGAGTAGCAGGAGATGAGATGGGAGAGAGGCCTTGCGGGCCATGGCAGGGACTTTAGGTTTCGTTTTAAGTACAGTGGGAAGCCCAAGGAGAGTTTTGAGCAGTGGAGTAATGCAATCTGACTAAAGCTAAAAAGTGATTCTGCCACTGGGTAGAGAGTAAGAGTGAAAGTCACAAGAACAGTGGTGAGGCTGTTGTACAGCTAGCCAAAGGATAATAGTGGCTTTAGACCATCATGGTACTCATGAAGGGGGCAAGAAGTGTCAGATTCAGAATGTATGTTGGATATTGTACGAACAGGGTTTGCTAAAGACTGGATGCAAGGGACGAGAGAAAGAGAATAATCTGAAATGACTCCTAGGTTTTTGGCTGAGAAAATGAATGAATGTAATGCCATTCGTTGGAATGGGGAAGACCTGAAAAATATGGGCTCCGGATATTGAGATGGGAATCGAAAATTAAACTTTAGTCATGTTAAATGTGAGATGCCCATTACATGACAAGTAGATAATTAAATATATGGTCCTGAGTCCAGGAGGAAGTTTGGGCCAGAGTTATAAATTTGGAAGCCATTAGCTTATAGATGTTATTGAAAGCCATGAGACTGGGTGCAGCTAACCAGAGAGAGTATGGATAGAAAGGAGAATCAAAACTGAGATTAGAAAAGGGGGAGAATTCCTCAAAAGGAACTGACAAAGATTACTTGACCTCTATGGGGTCTTTTCAACACAAATTAAAATGAAACAAGCTGGCTTTGAATAGATAAAGGAGGTGGTGGTTAGGGGCTCACAGTAGACTACAATCTGG
Organism: Panthera leo; assembly: GCF_018350215.1. Taxonomy (NCBI): domain Eukaryota; kingdom Metazoa; phylum Chordata; class Mammalia; order Carnivora; family Felidae; genus Panthera; species Panthera leo. Next base: position 84,957,726 of record NC_056687.1, read on the forward strand.
ATTTAGTTATCAGTAGAATACTCGCCTTGTTGTTGTTACTTCTATTTTTATACAAAGTGAGATACTGTATAAATGAGTATGTGGAGTGCGATTTTGAGGTACTTTTCCTTTACAGTAAATACTATTGAGTAAGTCTGATTCTGATGCAAGTGATCTAAGGATCTTATTTTAAGAAAGGTGGGACAATTAAGGGGAAAAATTAGCAGATTTGTATGTAAGTCCTAAAAGTAAATGCTAAAAACTAATGAGTTTTTTGGCTCTAACAATTATAGGCTAGAGGAGTCATTAAGTTTTTAAAGGGCTGCACTAGATTGGTACTAAATGAAGAATCTGTGTTTTCACTGAGAATCATGCAGCAAAGAAAAGGCAAAATCACTCTAAGAAATATTTGGGTTAACTATCTAAAACATGTTCTGATGTAAGAGTTATGAGTTACAAAAATAAAGACCATTGAGAGTCTTGAAAGAATTTAAAGGAAATGGACAAAGAACTCATCCAAGCAAAAAGTTTATAGAATTACTTGAAATGAATTTGATACCTTTAGAATATTCTACTTGCATTTGCCAAGCAGAATTACATTTATTTTTCTGCTAGATACAAATTAAATTGTAAGGAATCATTTGAGATGGGAATCAGTTGTAGTCACACCTCTATCTTCTAGAAAACAGATTTCTGTAAACATTAAACATTCAGCTTAAACATTCAGAATGAAAATGAGTCTGGAGTTTTGATTGTTTCTTTGGTTTTCTTGTCTGTTTGTTTGTTTTTTAATTAGGCTTTCTCTATCAGGAGAGAAGAAAAGGTAAACGAGTAATTGAAAATTTGAAAAACAAACATTAATGAAACTAACCAGAAAGATGCCATAAGATGGAATGGGAGTTGTTGGCTTCCACATTGTGAGGAAAGGATGGTGATTGCTCTGAAAACCAGGACATTTGGCTCAAGAGCCAACAATTGCTTAAACTAAAAAGAAGAGAAAAGAGAAACAAAGGGGCCATCGGAAGTAGCAGAGTGTAGTATAAGTACCTGGCATTAAACTTTTAATTGCATCCAACTCAAATGACATCCATCTTGAATAAACATATAGCTAGCTGTATGATAAAGCTACTAGCAAAACAACCATCTAAGGAATGGGCCTGCCCCCACCCATGAAGTTCCCTCCTTCAGAAAGCCCTGGGTGACCTACAGAACTGACCACCCAAGTGACCCCACTTCCCCCTTCCTGTGCCCTAAGTCCCACTCTTATGCTTTAAACTAGCCAATAGAGAACCCCTGGGTGGCTCAGTCAGTTGAGCATCAGACTCTTGATTTTGGCTCAAGTCATGATCCCAGGATGGTGAGACTGAGCACGGCTCAGTGCAGGGCTGGAGCCTGCTTAAGATTCTCTCTCTCTCTTTCTCTCTCTCTCTCTCCCCCTATGTCCCTCCCTTGCTCGTGCGTGTGCATGTGCTCTCCCTCAAATAAAAAATTGATGATAGATAGATAGATAGATAGATGGATAGACGGATAGACAGACGGATAGATAGATAGATAAACAAACTAGCCAACAGAGTGTACCTGTGAAACCTGAGACTGCTACCTTGGGGCCCTGCTAAAGGCAGGTCAAAGCTTTCTCTCTTTCTCTACCCCAGACTTCACTGTGCAATCCTTGGGTGTGTCTTATACCTTCCAGGACTTGTGAATAATAAATCTCATTCCTCAAAGTTCCTTCATGGTTTTTACTGAAATGCATCCTGCAACCACAAGGGCCTGTGAGGAACATGTCTGTGGGGGCTGGCTACCAGAAATACAGGTCTGGCAAGTGCCTCGGACATTTCTAGCCATAGCATCACTATCAAAAGGCTGAGACCGACATAACACAGAGATGAAGGTCAATTAGAGCATTGAGGAGCAGACACCCTGCTGTTAGGAGTTACCTCAGCAGACCCCACAGGATTCTTCGATAACTCTAGAGATCTGGCACCAAGAGCCCATCTCATCCCAGGAGCTTGCAGAGGGCACACAGACCTGAGGCAGCTCGGCCGTGTACTGTGAGTCTGACAGACACATATTTGCAGGGTTTACAAACATTTTTGGCCTGTGGTGACAAGTCTAAGTAATTAAAAATGTTATGATTATTATTCACTATAAACTCTGTTTACGAAGGTAAGGAAATGTATGGTCTATTCACAAATGGCTTCCATCTCATGGTAAGAATCTACCGGCTATACATGAGACATGGTGTAAGGCATTGGAAATACAAAGATGAGCAGGACAGTCTCAACTCACACAGAGTTTACAGTTAATGGAGGGGGAGGAGAAAGGAGGCTGATAAGGACAGATGAGTAAAACAGATGCTTACAATACAAAATGGTGTGCGGTCACAAAAAAGGGAGCATAAACTCTGACTGTGGCTGGCAGAGAGATTAGGGAAAGCTTTCCAGAAAAGGCAATGTTGAGTTGAGCCTTGAATGATAAATAGGAGTGCTCAGGGTGAAAAACAATTTAAAGATTTGAACTTCAGCTATTTGGAAACAATCCATCTTTTGAAAACACCTCTTTCCCCCAATTGCACTAAATAACAGATTTTATTTTATGTAAGTCAATTCAAGTGAACATCCTGCAACTTTTATTATCATAGCAAAGTTCAGAATATTGAATCAACTTTGAAATTTAATCAACCATCTATAGCAGGCAGGTAATTACATACTAGAAATTATAAGTTTTTGTTCAATATAGGTAGAGTGAAATGCTTTGGCTTAGGGGAAAGGTACTATCAAAACAAGTTATCCTCAGGTTTACTATGAGTCAGGATTCTAATTGGGTAATATTTAGGGAACAAAAGTTATGCTTCATGTTTCATATTTTAATTTCTAATGAAACTAAGAACAAAATGCAGAGAAATGTAAACTTTTTCAAATCTCAGAGGTATGCTGTTTTTTGTTCTGTGTTCTAATCTCTTTACCAGTTATCAGTTAAAGAAGATTGACTGACTGCCCCATTTTTCTTTTTTAATCTGGTTTACATGAGCTCAGAAATAAATAAAATAACACAAAGGAATTGTCCAATAAATTATGACTAATGAATTAGAAAGTGCTATTTGGTGCTTTGTGAACATTTCAAAATATTGTAAGCCTTTTTCCTCATTAAGATATCCCCCCCCCAAAACAAAAACAAAGAAAGAAAGAAAGAGAGAGAGAAAAAGAAGAACTTCACTGTAGAAGCATGAAATATGATAACTAATAAGAACAATTATAATCATTTTCTTTAGAATACAGCAACTATGAATGACACATGTAAATAGCTCCAATATATTCATTTAATATTACTGATAATTAACGTGAGCACTAAATTAGAATTGCCTTTATCAGCCCAAGTTGTAAAGCATTGCAACAGCTTAGAGATTACTAGGGGAGCTTGATACGTGGGTGAGGAATATACCAGACTGCTGATAATGAAGAAGTGTAGAGACTTTTAATTCTGTAAGTAAATAGAATGTTTTTAAGCATCGGACATCATCAAAATTTAGCTGAATTAATTGGTAAACACATCCTGCATGTTTGCCTAAATCCTTTTATTCCCTGAAGGAGCTAAATACCTTTCCTCATTTGCATCTGTTGGAATACAGAATTGTCCTAATTTTGAAATTCGAGCAAGCCCCACAAAATGCATTGGGAGTGATTTCTGTAGTGATTTTGCACAGTTTTACAAAGTGATAAAGTGATCTTCTGGATACACTTCTGGATACACTTCTTTATCTTTCTTTCCCAGATACTATCAGAAAAATGAACAAGATTTTTTTAGCTTAGGAAAAGTTGCTAAAAAACAAGTTATCCCGCAACTCCCTTTGAAAACCTTTTCTCTTGCACTCAAAATAATATGAATTCAGAACAATCTGAAATAAGTAAAACAGGACAGAAAATGACTTTGTGATATATCTAAAAGCTGCAAATGTACGTATTTTAAACAACTTAAGCTGACAAAAATGCTCACATCTGAACAGTGGTAGAATATTTGCTATAATCTGCTTACACCAGGTGCTCAATTAATGCTGAATGAAGGAGGTCCCATGGGATTTGTTTTAAGAGAAACTTGAATGAGGAGAGAAAAGTTCTGAATCTGACCACTTATTATTTCTTGAGGTAAAATAATGTTTTGTGCGTTTGCCATTTTAATATCACACAAATCAAAATACTTATTTTCCTTCCTCTAATACCAGCTTACGTCAGACCATCATCACCTCACTCCTCAGTGACTAAAACAGGCATGGTGGTCTTCCTGTCCCATTTCTTTCCCCCACCCTCCTGCTCCCATCCATTTTCCATTCTATATGCTGACTGACCTTTCTAAAAGCTTTCCATGTCCCTGCATTCCCTTGGGTAAATCTCAAAGCATTCAAGACACTCCACACTGTGTCCATAACCAGCCTCCTTCATCTCCGCAACTGAAGCACCCACTTCTTGGTGTTCCAGCCATATTCTACCGCATGCAGTTTTTCTACACACCATGCTCTCACCCCAGGAACTTTGCACATGTTGTTCCCTCTTTTGGGAGGTTTTACTCTCTCTCCACTCTTGGCCTTCCATCCTTCCATCTGGCTTACTCCTACTTGTCTTGGAGATTTTCGTTGAGATATCATCTACTCTGAGAATCTTCCTTGACAGCTCCTCTCTTTCTAGACTAGATTAGTGATTTGCCACCCTGTGCTTTCATGTAACTAATGACTCAACATGGTGGCTTGTTTGTTATTACCTCTTAATAAATTCAAAGAATTTGTTACATCTAATGTGATGCCTGGCACATAGCAGGCACTCAAGAAATATTCTGTGAGCGAATTAGGGACCTTCGAAATGAGTAGTCTTCTTTGATGAAGGTGATGTAGCAATAACTTCTATTGTAAATGATAATACAGTAAAAAGAAAGTATATCAAAAATTGAGACCTGAATCAGGTAAGTGAAAGCACTTTAGAAAATACAAAGCACTAGTTATATATTATCATTATCATCATAATTCTCAAATGCCTAGATTGCCGTTTTGACTCTGCCACATTCCTGCTCAAGAGCCCCCAGCACCTTCACTCTCTTACCACCTCTCCACATACACCCACCCCCCTTCACCTTCCACAGTGTTTCTCAAAGTGTGGCTGTGTAAAGTGGTAATCAATCTCATGGTCATTTGCTCCAGGGGAACTTCTTTCCCCAGTCTTAGACCATGTGCTCTGGATGCTGCTAACTCTGCCTTGGGACCACAGACATAGAGCCTGTGACTCTAACAAGGCCAACGAGCACCTTGCATTCTCATAACCAGTGGACATGGTGCGTGAGGCTCCCTAAACTGTGATTAAGCCAGTCTAGTAAGGGTGACCTCAGAATCTCTGCAGGGAATACTGAAGCAAACATGGCCATGCTCATCTGCTGTGTCAACCAGGCAGCAAACAACTATAGGAGTTACCAGCAGCCATCTTGCAATTGTTAGCGAAGCATCCTAGGATGAAGCCAATACGTCTATCAGCAAACAGAGACATGAAAGTGTCTGGTCCTTGGGGTATTCTCAAGCTGCTGATGCATGTAGTTGACACTACAACTATCCATCATAACCAAAAATCAGAAAGATGTAGTTCTGCATCTTGACACGGAATGTGACACTTCTGGGTTTCTCCTCCTCGAAAATGGATTTTATTTTAATATTTATGTATTTTGAGAGTGAGAGAACAGGGGAGGGAGAGAGATTCAGAATCCCAAGCAGGCTCCGTGCTGTCAGTACAGAGCTTGACACAGGGCTCTATCTCATGGTTTGTGAGATCACAACCTGAGCCGAAATCAGCAATCTGATGCTCAACTGACTGAACCACCCAGGAGGCCCTGGAAAGTGGATTTTAAAACGTTTTTTTTTTCTTCCTTATAATAATGCTTTGAAAAATAATTAAAAGTTAAGTCCATATTCAATTAGTGCTAACAAAACAATGAATCAAATTTATAAAAACAGTATTGAGATCTCTATAAGTGAAGGGTTTTATTAGCTCAAAATACTATTGAAGTAGAATTACCATCATTGATTTACTAGTCACCTGACTTCTAGTTCAGCTGCAGGTCTCCAATGTTATTAAAATATTAAGTTAATGCACAGGAAATACATTTTCTACAAAATCAGTATCTAAGGAGAGAAAATAAAGTCCATGTGATCAAGGAAGAGCAACATTAAGAAGGATGTTACTGTTAAAATTCCAGGCCAACTCTTCTACTAAATCTTTCAAAAATGTTGTTGGATCTACAGTTTTGGTCAGATCCAGGTTAACACAAACTTGTCAGAATTGCTTTCTTCAGAAGTAAGCAGTTAGATCAGGAAATAAACCACAAAAATTCCTTAATTGCTAGTCATCTAAGTAAGGTCTTATACTTTGGCTGAAACAGTAAACCGAAGGAAAGAAATACCTAGCAATCTTTTGGGGGTATTTTTTTTTCCACTCAAGCTAAGAAAAACACCCTAACTAGCAAAGGGGTCAAAAAGAATAGAGAGGCGATAGCTCTTCAAACCTTCCTTTCTAGGTAGAATTAGCCATTTAAGCTTTGTCCACATTAGCATTAAGCTAGCAAGTCTAGAAAGTGACTTAACTCCTATCACTTTGCCAGTGTGTTTATTTAATATTAATCCCATGTGTTTTAGGAATTGGTCTGAACCGAGTTATATTGGAATTGCCTCCAAAAAGGCTTAATCATGCCTCAGGAGCATCTTAAGCTATTTATTATAATAATTTATTATTTGTTTAAAATTTATAATGAATTCATTTATAATGGGTTCTCATTTACAGAAAGTCAATGTATCATTAGCTGGTTGACTGTGGGCCACTTCTTGTGTGTGCTCTTGGTATGGACAACTAATACCCAGTCCTAGACAAGATAACTCTTCTAGAGAATTTCAGATAAGTAATTTGTATTTAATGAGTTCATGGTTCAGACACAATCATCAACGGGATCAATCAGTTAACAAATAGAGACTAAAAATGACAATAATAAAGATACCGTTTATTACTTCCTACAGGAAGACTAGAGAGGGACTTTCCATAGTGTTAAGGTTCGAATTAAAATATCCTTACACAGTAGGAATAATACAGCTATACAGCTATCCCTTGTGGGAGAGCCAACACACAGACTTCAGCTCGCTATTATTGGCTTTTCTGTTTGGTAGGACTTGTTTCTTTGCTTTCCTTTTATAATGTGTATAATAATGTGCATTTAGATGCATGAAAAAATTAGCATAGTAATTCAATATTAGTATAGAATTTGAAATTAGCATAGAATTTCAAGCATAACTCTCGAGGAATTATTGATAAACCTGGAACTTTCTAAAGATAAAATCTTCTAGGAGGAAACCTACTCGTTGAATACATGATGGAAATGAGGCAGGGAGGCACAGAGGAGAACGTGACACCCCTTTGCTAGCCACAGAGGCTTCCCAGCTGCAAAGGTGTTTGAGTGGCTCAGGAAGGTCATAGGAATCCTCTGATCTATACAGCTGCTCCTCTGAGATGGAGCATGCCAACTGACCACGGGTATTCTATGACAGCAGTTGGTGACTGAGTATCGGATATGATTTCTCTCTATGATGCATTAATCCTCAGGTGTGTACATAATCATCCTGCTTATCGTACAGTCCAAGTTTTTGTCGCATTAGAGACACTATAGGTACACTATCTGATTTCTCCATGGATGCTTTGCTGCCGGGGGATAACAGTGCCAAGGGCTACATAATGTCCAAGCTTTAAGGCATCATTTTCTCCAGCCGAGTGTTGACTGTTCCAACAGAGGCAGGAGTGGACTAGGAAACTTTTGAATTCTTAAGATGACCGTGTCTTTCAGCCACTCTCCTTTGTGCCCAGACTTCTCCAGGATAAGAGCATTTACCCTTCTGTGCCACCATGCTACTCTTGCTTGGCAAATAATCAATAGACAAGCATCAACCAACTCCAGGGGAAGCCTCTTCTGCTGCAAAGAAAAAATCTCTTCCTTTAAGTTTCCTCACCTCTATTTCAATGCCAGGCAAGAGTTTCACTGCATACACTTGGGTATCATTCCTAACAAAGACTACTTCCCATATGAATAAGCATATCTCTAAGTTGCAATAAGATGCAGTTTTTCAAAGCCCTTCTTATCAGGGCACTTGGTGTTGGAACTCTGGCATCATTAATAAAACAAAATATGTCTTGTGAATGAAAACCATTGCATACGTAAATATGCAATCTGCTACAAGAGAAGCTTTTTATGAGTTTATTTTCTACAAAACTTTTCAGTTAAAACCCCCAACCCTCCCCCCCCCCCCCCACTGCCACATAAATTTAAGCTATGGGAGGTTTGTAGCACGCTGGAAGTATGAGGAATCTCACTGATCCTGCAGTCCATCGGCACAGAAACCCAGGTGTCCTTTGCTGCCCCTAGTCTGCAAGAGAGAACCCCGAGGCCTTGGCAGGGCCCTGAACCCACCAGCCGGAGCTGCTCTGCATTTATATCACATATGCCTTGCTCTTCTGGAGGGGATTTATCGGTTTTAAAAGGGCTTTTGCTGCTGCCTAAGAAAGACTTAAAGTAAAAAATTTATTTCCGCTAATGATCAGGATGACACTCTAATTTTCTGTAGGCAACTGAGGCCCTGGAAGGTGAGGTGACTTGCCCCACAGTCTCCCCATTAATAAATGACAGAAACTTCCTGACTTCACCTGTTACTCTCCCCCTGATACTGTGACCAATCATTTTGTTCACAACTCACCTTTCTACATATCTCAAGTTTTTATTTAAAAACATTTCTTTCTGGTTCTGTTGAGCTGTAACTAGCATACAGCACTCTGTGCAGCACAATGACTTGACTTATGTGTACTATGAAATGATTACCAAAATAAGTTTGGTTAACATCCATCATCTCATAACGTGTATCTCAGTCTTAAGCTGTCTTTGGCTTCCTGGACCTCATGGGTTTATGACCCTATATTTTTATATGAAGCTTAAAGGCACTAAAGGATCCCAAGGGCAACATCCCCCTCATGTTTGCAGTCTTAAAATTATCAAAGGCAAATGCTTCCAGATGGAGCAGTTACTTCTAACATCCCTTGGCTGAGGAATGCGCACATAGTCAATCAAAGTCACTGACAAGAAGGAAAGTGTGCCTCCGATGTGCCCTGGCTTTTTGACAACAGGTGTATCATAGCAATAGCATTTACAACCAAACCTTTTGACAAATGACTGCTGGAGGTCTCATATCTCAGAACTGGTTTTGAAAGGACAAACCCCTTATGAGCCAGTCCTTGACAAACTGGACCCTTTGGACAGTTGTCTCTATCACACCAATCCAAATGAACTTGTTGCTGGTCCCAGAGCCCACACACCAGGCATTGTTAAGGCCATTCCTTGTGATCCCGTCTAGATCTTCAAGGCTCGGGTTCCTGGCATCCCAACCCTCCTGTAAGTTTCCCTGTGCTCCCGGACTGGGAGTGGTATCTTCCTGTTCTCACTCCATATGTACCACTCAGGTTTTTGACCACATTCTAATGACACTAGTAAAAAATAGCAATAACAACAATTAACGTGCATTTAGCACTTACTATGTGCCAGAGACAATAACTCTTCCAAGTAGGTATTATCCCTATTTTGTACATGACGAAATGAAGCCCAGTGAGAACAAGAAATTTGCACAAAGGGCAAGCAGACAATAAATGACAGAATGGGTGTTTGAACTCAGAATTCTGTAGCCTGAGCTTGTACCATTAGGCTGTGGATCATTGTCTCTGCCTTGGGTTACAAACTACCCAAAGAGGTAATCATTTTCTTATTTATCTCCGGTCACCATGATTTCTCATGCAGCCATGAACAGAATGGGGCCCCACTAAGGATATGTCGTCGTAAGAGTCAGGGAGACCATGCTCTAAAAACACAAAATCCCTCAACACTGGAAACCATTGGCTACACACACAGACACCTCCAGTCACACTCAGCATTTGGCTCTTTCTGCAGTGTCTGCAACAGCTTGGCAGTTCTAATATCTGAAGGATTAGTGCTGATCTACACTGATTGCTCACACCTGCAATTCAAACTAACCCCTGTTCCGCTTTGTGCAATCAGCCATGCCCAGGTAAGACCATCAGCTTCCCAAATGACAGGCAAACAGAGACCCACCTGACAGGTCTGACCAGACACCTGTGAGATCTGCAAAGTAGGAAGGAAGGGGGAAGGGAAGGTGGAATTACAAAATTAAAGCACCGAATGTAAACGGTAAAAGAATGAGTGCTCCGTTTACTTCACAGAAAGATTAGAAACTCTGTAGACTGAAAACATCAAAGGTCCCCAGCTCATGAATGCAGGGCAGTAACTGGCAATGGAATTTTTACAGGCACTAAGATCCGATATTTATGGTTTTATGTATAGGAAGCCTTAGAGAAATCAGATAGACCTTAGATTATCAAAAGTGCCAAACATAATGGTGCTTTGATTTTCAATGCTGCCTCCTAACCAGGAAACTCTGCGTGCATTTGCTAACATTGTCCTGATAATCCTCATAAGGTCCCCTTCTGGAGGTCAGGGGTGTCGATGGGAAAATGCAGTCTGTGCAGGACTAGGACAACTCGCTCAGAGCATCGTAACAGAGCCAGAAAGATGCATTGTTCTTCTTGATGAAAAGGGTCCAATTTTGTCAACTACATTTTCCATTCTGAATTTCTCCTCTTTGTTTTCAAGATGTAATAACCAAAAGAAAAATGTGTGCTGTAGATATACATAAACATATGTATGTATGAATGTATGTACACGTATGTTTGTTTTAATAGTCGCAGTCACAGAAATAAAAGCCACATCCCCATTTATCACGTTCTTATCTTTGGTAATCCATATTGCCTTCTCAAGGGAATGGTAGTTCAATCCTGAGTGACTGGACTAGTTCCAATTACAACCACAAATAATTGGATTTTGGTTTATTTCCTTCTTTTTATACGTGTCAGATTTTTGCAATATAAGTTTCACTAAATTTGTTTGCACTGTATGACTAACCTTTTTTAAGATGTAAATGAAGAAATATCAGAAAAGCAAAGCAGCAGGCCAGTTTTTTAAAAAGGCTTTTTTTTCCAAATAGAGCCAAATATAGAAAATATACATCACAGTATCCCCCATGATAAGTCACCATTTCTCCTGCTGCTGCTGATAATTAACAAAGCATTGAACCAGGGAAATTTTTCTTAATTCAAAGTTTAGTTTGGTGTTTGTTGAGGTCTATAAGCTTAGAAACATCAAGGTTATGATTTCTCCTTAGGAAAAGTTAGTGACAACTTGGGGCACCAGTCCTGGAAGTGACTTCCACTCCCCCAAAAATCATTCCACTGACGTTCATTAAAGGCAAAATGATGCAGGGGCATCTGGGGTGGCTCAGTCAGTTGAGCGTCCAACTGTAGCTCAGGTCATGATCTCATGGTTTGAGGCGTGGAGCCCCACATCAGGCTCATTGCAGAGCCCTCTTCCAATCCTCGGTCCCCCTCTCTCTGCCCCTCCCCTACTCACATTCTCTCAAAAATAAACATTCAAAAAAAAAAAAAAAGATAAAATGATGCAACAAATAAGCAGGATCTTCTCATGCTCTTCATCAGTTTTTATCTTCAGAGCAGTTACATGCCCTATCTGGTGATATTTGTTAAATGTTATCATTACTTTAGCCAGATAGTCAAAGTTGGCTCATGGGGATATATTTGAACTTGAGTGGTTTCAGGTTCCAATAAGAATGCCAAAGCTTGGCTCTAGTAACACACTCCCTTCTGGCCAAGCCCTGAGCCAATCCGGATGATGGTAGAAACTGCTTTGGGGTTGTGGGTTTGTCTCAACCCAAGAGAGTAAAATCTAGGGCTTTTTAACTGTGGCACATCACACCAGACAAAACGGTAGGGTGGAGCGTCTGAAAGCTGAGTCTCCCATGTCTCTCTCTGACATACCTATTTCTATTAAGCAAAGGAAGAAAAGAGGCTCAGGGAGCCAAGCCACCAGCCTGGCACCTTATGATAGAAGAAGCCACTGAGAACACAGGCACTTCATCTTCTTGTACTCTGTTGATTATTATTATTATTATTATTACCACCCCTGGGTTAGTTCAAGAAAGAACAATTCGAAATTACCACCAGTCGCTACGTGTATGAAGCGAGCCAAACACCATAATAGATACCTTACATATGATCTCATTTCATTTCAAAAGTTGGCATAGAGGTGTGGTTAAGAGCATAGGCTCTGGTCCCAAGACTTCCTGGGTTTAAATTCTGCCTCAACTGCTTCTTAGGTGTTTAACCTTAAGCAAACTCTCCAGTTACCACTTCTGTGAGAGAAAACCAACTCTTGTGAGGTTTCTTTGAGAACTAAATGATATAAACTTGTGACATAGTTAGCATAGTGTTTGGCTGGCATATGGTAAGCACTCAATACAAGTTAGATATTATTTTAAGCCTTAGCACCATTTCACAAATGAAAAGATTGAGACTAAGCTTGGGTTACTCGGATGGTTTTCAAAGTCGGGCCTCTGGGAACTTGCTACAAGTGGAAATTCCTGACCCCACCCAACACTAAATCAGAAACTTTGGGACAAGTCCCTGTAATCTGTATGCATATAGCCCTCTCTAGGGGATTCTAATGCATGCTAAAATTTGAGAACAAATGGATAAATCAACTTGCCCAAAGCTATACAGCTTTTATCTAAGCAATAAAACCAAGGTTTAGTCTGATCTAAAGGCCTATATGCTTTCCACTAGGCGTGCTATAAATTCAGTCCCAGACAAGAATCGTGTGCTGTGCCCCCATGTCTTGACCACATATTAGTGTCCTCCTTTCTCCATACTCACAAAAGTGGTTTCTACTTTGTCAATGCAGCAGCCCCGGTCTTAGCTCTGCTACAAGACCCTTCTGTTTCCTTTCCCTAAATTCAGAGCTTTCATAGAGTAGTAAAATCCTGGGGGTGGTGAGAGCCAGGATAAAACATTGTACTGTGGTCAGAAAAATTCAAATTCTTGATTGGTGACATTTTTACCCAGAAATTTTAAATCTGATTTACACAAAAAATGAGGTAATTTGTATATAATTTTTCCTCCCCCCTCTCCCAAATTGAAAAGGGCACAGGATTGTAAATTTACAAATTAGTCTAGTTCTCTCTCTCTCTCTCTCTCTCTCTCTCTCAACTTTGCTATGGCAAGTATGGAGGTTGAGACAAAGGTCCCACTGAAGTCAAGAATACCACCAGACACTGTGGGCAGGTAGACTCAATCCACATCTGCCATCTCAATCCTGAAGGAATCAGATCAGACAGTATGATTTTAAGAAGGAAGAGAAGTATTAGTAAATAAAAACAGCATTGGATGCAACTTTGTGCTATTCTTTCTGAGATAACAATAACCTGGACAAAAATTCTCTTCCTTGAATCATCATTCTGTCTCTTCGCTTTCGTTGGAAATGATGAAACATTGCCACACTAACACACACTTCATCTTCTGGACACGATTGCTCTTTGTTGGTTTGACCTACAGTGGGAGCTGGATGCTCTCTTTTCGTGCATAACAGTTGCAATTGTCTTCCCTTACTAGATCCTGATCCCAATGTTCAGAGGACTTTGGAGAATAGCTTAACAATGAAGCTTACGAAAGAATAAGATCCCTTGAACAGGAACAACTAGAGTGTTGTGTAAAGTTTCATCGTGAAAATAAAGAGCACAACAAGCCCACTTTACCTTTTGGTTGAAATTTCCATCACCACCTCCATTTCCTCATGAGTCATTGTCTTTCCAGTTTACCATTTTACCTTTGCCTAAACTCATAGATCCGATCTGCCTTGAAACCACCAAATGATGTCCCAAGTCTTTGAAAGATAACAACCCATGGTCCAGTGTGTGGTTCAGATACCAAGCCCCACGGCCAAGTCCCCTTCACACAGAGAAAGGCTAATTTCTTCACATTTTTTTTCTGGCTGACTTCCTTCTGCTGCCTCAGTAGAAAAACGCACCCATTCAGAAAAAGCAAATTCTGTTGGATCAGGTCACGTTCTGGGGCCCAAGTTTAATCCTCTGACAGGAATATTTTAACTGATAAAAAGAACCATCCATTAGGTGAAAGACCCTTACAAAGAAACCGCCCCAATACACAGCGTGTCCTAGACCAGCTACCATCAGGTTAGGCATTCCTTCTGGACTTGGGATCAACAGGAATGGACCTGATGTCAAGATCAAATCCCATGGCAGGGCACAGTGAGTACCACCAGCCTACTCTCTGGATATAGCTGATAGGGAGTGCTAGCATCATTTCTGATTCAACCATTAGTGATTCTGAAACTGCTGCAAACGCACGTTGGTTTGGGATATGGTACTAAATGTTCTTAGTTTTATACGGTGGGCAGAAGCCGGGTGAGATGAACAGGAATGTATACACGCTATGGAATGAAAGCCAGAAGAGCAAAGTACTTGCCTTCAATGGAGGAGACACGCTTATCATCCTGAAGCTTGATGTTGAGCCCCAAACTGAAAAGATGGCATGCTCTGCTAGAAACCCAGCAAGCCACAGGCCCCCGAGACCTGCTCGGTTCCATATCCACATATCAAATCTGAGAGGAAAATCTAGGTGATTCTTTCCTCTGGGGTGAGGGGGAGGAGGTGGGGGGCCCTAAGGTGTATGGCCAGATACCAGAAGTTACTGAAAATATCTCCCCTGCTAACCCAGGTGAGAGCTGAAGCCAGAGGGTTTTTGTTTTATGGTGTGTGTGTTATCGGACAATATCTAAAAAGTGAAATACCTATAGTTGCTTAACTAAGGTCCCTGTTGTAACATTCCAAGTGACAACGAAAGTTACTTTGCATTTTAAAATAACTAAGTACAAATAAAATTCAAGCTTAAAAACAACTATTGCCACGTAAGAAATGTCATAATTAACTGCCACTTGGTCACCAAAACTTCCTACTGATTTCTTCCCAAAGTCATAACTTTAGAGAGGTAACTAATCCCCTCAAAAAACTACTGTAGACATGTCTTACTCCCAGAGTCCACATATCTTCCCAATTAATTTAGGCGAAGGGTCTTATCCACTTTATCCTCCTCCTCCACTTGCTGCACACAGCCTTCTTTTGTTACTAAAGGATTCCTGAATAGAATCGTCTATTCTGTGACCTTACAAAATTCAGATGTGCTGTTATGTTCTAGTCTCACAGTGACTGTCCCCAGATTTGGGGTGCCCTATTTCCTGTTTAGTTTCTGACACTGTCTACCTTCCTTACAGAGCTGATTAATCTCGGGTGCCTGGAATGAAGGCCATGAGGTCATGTAATATTAAGGCACCAAGAAAACTTCAATAAGTGGTTTAATGTATTTGCAGTGGCCAAAATTAGAACGGCTTCCTTTTCCTTTGATTTGACAGACTATTTTTGTGCTACAATTTACAGTTCTTCCCCCTCTAACAACTTGAGTTAATTTCTACTCTGCAAAAAGTCAGAAGCAAAGAAGCTAGAGCAAAGCTATGGATTGAGATAGATCTGGGTAGGTAAAAGTGCAACAGCAAAGAAAGGCAGAGTCCCTTTCTGGCTGTTTCTAGTGACTGAGGCACCCCTGGGTTATGAGCATCCTAGCAATGGCAACTAGAGAACTGAAGAGATGTGGAGACATGTTCCCCAGTGGTGACAGTGGGGAGAGGCCCAGGAGTGGACTTCCAAGATGTAGGATAAAAGAAGAACCAGAGGCTGTGATGACCAATAAGCTTCTCCTCCTGCCAGAGCTAGTTAATGTGCTATATAACCTTTCCAGTACCCTGGAAATAAGGCCTTTTTTTTGGAATGTGCATTATACATGCATGCCTTTTTTTATATACAATAAAATGTTTTTAGATTATACCATTCAAAATTACAAGCATTGGGACGCTTGGGTGGTTCGGTCGGTTAAGCATCTGACTTCTGTTCAGGTCACGATCTCGCCCTTCCTGTGTTCGAGCCCCATGTCAGGCTCTGTGCTGACAGCTCAGAGCCTGGAGCCTGCTTCAGATTTTGTGGCTCCCTCTCTCTCTGCCCCTCCCCCACTCATGGCTTTGTCTCTGTCTCTCTAAAACTTTCTTTCCTTTCATTGAGGAAGTGACAGTCAAAGGCAGGTGTATCATGACACTAATGAGGTTTGAGCTCCAGGACCCCTCATTTGCACAGGCCCCTTCGAAGGCTCTGGGAGCAGCCCTGGTAGTGTTCACGTGGTCATGTGCTTTGGGCAATTTCGAAAAAAGATATCTAATCTTGATCAGTTAACACCCTGGTGTCTTTCCACTCTGACCTCCTTTCTGTCATGCTTCTCCTTGTTTCATTCAGCTGGCCTTAGAGTACGTGTATTTTTGAGATCCAGTTAAGGGGAAGTTAATCTGGGGAAATATTTTGTTTCATTTTAATAGGATGTATTTATATGGTTTGGTGGCCATCACAGTATAAAGAGGGGCTTCCCAGTTGATGCCTACCACTACTGTGCTGACTCACCCCGCATCACAAAGCAAAGTTACAAGGCAGATATTGTTACATGAATGTGTCTTGCAGCAGCTGGCCCCAGCATTACCTGTGCAATGGAGGAGTAACACAGTTTCAAATTTATTAAACTAGAACGTGGCCTGTGGGAAATTTTCGATTGTCAAACGTGTAAAATTGTGAGCGGAGGATGTGCTTCCCTTTGAGGTCTCCTCGAAATGAACATTCCCTCCCATCAGCAATATACTTGACAAGGTATGGTGGGAAATGTTTGGGTTCTGTGTTTGGCAGATGTGTTTGGGTTTGAATCTTCTCTTTTTGATATTTATAAACCTCAGTTTACTCTCCTGTAAGAAAGGAATAATAATATCTTTCCGAGTTACGATGGGAATAGCTACCGTTGAACACTTTGTCTGCCAGGCACTGGGCTTTACAACAACTCTGTGTGGTGGATACTGTTATTCCCATTTTACAGACGAAGTTATCCAAGGTCATACAGTAAGTGGGAGGTGGCCTCCATATCTACCAGACTCTTCCATGAGGATACAAGATAGCATATGGAATGTTTCTAGCATAAACCAGGCAGAGTCATCATCCAATAAATGGTAGGGATTGTTATGAAACCCACCACAGATCTCTCTCCCTTCTGACTGTCTATTGTAGCAACAAGCTCAACTTCAGAGCTTGCAGAACAGAGCTTGCAGAACAGAGCTTGTCTCTGTTCCTTTCTCCTACATGGTTCCTTTCTCCACTAGCAGAAGGCTTTATGTTCTTAATTATTACTCTTAGCCAATCTATCTTATTTTTGAAATTAGATAATAAATTATTTTAAAAATACAAAAACACTATTATACCACATTACTAAAACTATTATGATTGTTGATATATTCACTAACATTCTCTACATGTTCTAAAGTTTTGTTATAAATCATTTGTATGCATGCATCATTTAAAATATTACATGTTTTCTAGACCTGCAATGATATTTTATAATTGACATTTCCTGAGTCACTACATAGCCTTTAGTCTTATTAAAAGTCTTTCTTCAACCAGAATACACTATTCAAATTTTGTAATTTGTGAAAAGGACATTACATACCATGCAGAGTGTTTCTCTATTTCTGTTCAGGCAGTCATTCATTCAACCAATATTTACTATTTACCATGTGCCAGATATTGTCCTCAGTTTTTAAAACTTGTTTGTACATGCAATTGTTATATAATTGTATTCAAGGTTTAAATATAAGTATATATGTTTTATATATATGTTTTTTAAAACACCATTGTTTTTTTTTTTCATTGTTTTAAAACATTTTTCAGGTCTTCATAATTATCACTTTTGGTGGCTGTATAATGTTCCATTAAAAATATCTGCCATACTATGCCACTTATTAAACTATTCTTGGACATTTAAATAATGCATTACAATTGGAAAGAATGCTATAGTGAATATCTTCATACATAAAACTCTTCTCATCTGTTGGATTATTTCTTTACATTAAATTCCTTTAAGTCAGGGGACTGAACTTTTTTTGTTTGTTTGTTTTGGACAGCTATTGTCTTCCAAAGGACTTTAAGAATTCACGTTTTCATCAAATGTAAAGATATCGCAAACACTTGCATATTGTTACTTTAAAAATGTTTATTAGCACATATAAAATAGTGCCTCCTTCTTCTGTAGCTTTGCATTTCTCTAATAATTTGTGAGGTTAAACATTTTTCTACTTCTTTTTAAAACAAGTTTATTAACTCTTAAATTGTCTACCACAGGGCTGTGTTAAGAGGACCAACACCAACAGTAACATGGATCAACACAGTGAGTGATAAGTACTGAATTAGGTCCACGTGGTGAATCTTCACATGAAGATTGTGATGGGGACCATGATGGGGAGAGTGTGAGTTGGAAAGGCTGTCCAAACCTGGGTTCATATCCTTCTTCTTCACTTGCCTGTTGGGAAAACCTGGACTTCAAGTCCATTGTGTATAAGATTGCACGAACAGTATAAAACATCAAAGGTTGTGATGAGGCTTAGGTAACTCTGAGGCAGAGACTGTATCCTTAGCACACAGCACAGTGCCTAACATGCAGTAGGTGCCCGATAAATATGTAAGCTCGGTTAAGCCCTGATAACACAGAAGTCCCCAGTAAACGCTAAACCTTAAGATATTTTCCCTGATCTCCTGGAACTAATAACCTGGATATGACAATAAGATATAAGAATAAAATCATAAGTTCTTTATGCAGATATTTTCACAGGGAAGGCTTTCCATATAGAAAGAGTGCATTCTAGGAGAGTGCAGAGGACTCTTGATAGAAGTGAGACAAGAATAATCAACATGACTTGGTTTATCAAAAAGGTGGGAATGTCCAGAATAGCCATATCCATAGGGAATAGACTGTGAAGTAATTGTTGCCAGAGACGGGGGAAGGGGGAACGAAAACCAGCTGCTAATGGGTATGGGATTTCTTTGGGGAGTAAAGAAAATATTATACACTTAAATAGTGGTGATAGTGGTACAACTTAGTAAATATACATAAAATCACTAAATTGTGCATTTCAAAGGGGTGAATTTTATATGTGAATCACATCTAAAGAAAAAAATTAGAAGTATATTCTTTTCTGTGGCTTATAATTTAGAACCCATGCCAATTAAGCAAATTCTAAGGGAAGGTTAAATAAGGAATTTATTCAAAGGCTCTAATATTTCACTTTTGCATGTGACTCAGCCCCAAATTCAGAAACTAGGAGAGTGGTTGAATAAATTTTGGTACCAATTGCCCCTATCATCAAGAAGAAACTGTAAACATGTCTTGTTATGCTTTCCTACCCCAAATTAGCTACTCGTTTCCTTGAATTAAAAAGTATAAAGATCACTATTTTCAATGAGCCTGGGTCCGTTTAATGCTTAACAGTGTCTTAGGAGTTGCTGAGAGCATATCATAGCAGAGGGCAACAGATCACAGCACCTTGATATTATTCACATAAAAGCTGATAATTCCTTGGGTAAAAATGGTAGAGATGCCTTTACAAGGTCCCTTAACTACTCAATCAGAAAGCAAAAGAAGGCAGTTGAAGGTCGGACCACCACCAGCCTAACTATGTTTCTACTTTATAATTACCTTTTTTTCTGATGCTACCTTTTAAAATATCTTAGGTTACCTTTCTCTTGTCCTTCAAAATGTCTGAACAAATAATTTATTACTGCATAATTTAGTTATTTCAGTATGAAATGGTCAGAGAATGGGTATCTGTGATATTGCAATTTTATAATTAGACATACATATTTGGTTCTTGACACAGAGCTCCTAAAACCCATGGCATTTCATAAGTGAGGACAGTGACAAAGGTACCTTTTGTTATATTAATGAAGGGACTTTTGGACTGCCCTGTGAATTAGGGCTCGTTGCCTGTGGAATCAACCCTGTGATTCCAGGGTTACATCTTTTAGTCCCATCCCCCCACCCCCGACCTCCAGGAGGGGGGAGGGGCTGGAGATCGAGTTCAATCACCAAAGGCCAATGACTTAATCAATCATGCCTGTGTAATGAGGGAGGCCTCCATAAAAATCCAAAAGGACTGGGTTCGAAGAGCTTCCGGGTGTGTGAACCCATGGCAGTTTGGGGTGGGTGACTTGCTCTGGAAGGACACGGAAGCTCTAAGCTTTTTTTCCGAACCTCGTCCTGTAGGTCTTTCCATCTGGCTGCTCCTGAGTTGTACCTTTCTTGATAAAGTGGTAACCTAGTAAGTAAAATGTTTTTGACTTCTATGAGCAGCTCCAGCAAATTAATCAAAACCAAGGAGGGGGGACACCTGGGTGGCTCAGTCGGTGAAGCGTTCCACTTCCGCTCAGGTCAGGATCTTCCGGTTCGTGAGATCAAGCCCTGCATCAGGCTCTGTGCTGACAGCTGAGAGCCCAGAGCCTGCTTCAGATTCTGTCTCCCTCTCTCTCTGCCTCTCCCTCACTTGTGCACTCTCTCTCTCTCAAAAATAAATATTAAAATAAAATAGAATGAAAAAATGAGGGTGTCATGGGAACCTCTGAGTCTGTCAGAAGCAAAAGTAGCAAGCCTAGACTTGCCAAAAGCTATGCGAAGTGGAGGGCAGTCTTGTGGGACTATCTCTGTAGAGACAGCATGAGAAACCTATTGAGTTGAATTGTAGGATGCCTAGCGGGTGTTGGAGCATTGCTTGGTGTGAGGGGAAAAATTCACACGTTGGAACTAGGTGCAGAACCCTTAGTGTCATATGCCCAAAACAACTACACATAGTCTAATCGTATATTAATTGGTATTAACCAATAGCATTTTTCTGCTGAAAATTCAAAAGAGATTTATTTTAGCTGTATCTGTTCCAAAATGTAATAAGTTTATGTGAACAATCACGTGAAGAACATAATTGCATGATATACACACAGTACCGTGTATCAGACACGGCGGCAAACATCGTACTGCAATGTGTTAAGTGTCAATTTATCCTAAAGTTGTTCGGTAATAAGTGAAAAATGTGATTTGGCTCCTTGTTGTGTGGTTTCTTTCGCTGCACGTTCTCCAGCTGTTACTTGCTTGATGGCACTCAGAATACCTGGCTAGACACTCTCGAAGTTATAAGTCAAACATGGAGGAATCAGTCTGGCTTGCGTTTCCTGCTTGAGCCAACAGGAAGTAAAAATTAGTCCTCTGCTGTTTTGTCCTATTTAAAGGTTAAAAAAAAAAAAAATCCTATATGTGGGAAGCAACCAAAAGCCTTCTGCTAAAACAACTGATAAAACCTACACAATAAGTAATGACTTAAAATGTTAAATGGATTTTTTCCCCTTAACAAACTCAGAGTAGTTTAATCCTAAAGTGCATGTATCAGAGAGGAATAAACACGTGCTCAGTTGAATCTGAGGGTTGATAAAGGGTCCAAACTGGTAGAGAAAAAATATCCATATTGCCCTGTTTCCACTTTACTGTAGTCCATAAGATTCCTCAAAAAATTAAAAATAAACTACCCTACGACCCAGCAATTGCACTACTAGGTATTTATCCAAGGCATACGGGTATGCTGTTTCGAAGGGGCAAATGCACCCCAATGTTTATAGCAGTGCTATCAACAATAGCCAAAGTATGGAAAGAGCCCAAATGTCCATCGATGGATGAATGGATAAAGAAGATGTGGTATATATATGCAATGGAGTATTAGTCAGCAACCAAAAAGAATGAAATCTTGCTATTTGCAACTACATGGATGGAACTAGAGGGTATTATGCTAAGCGAAATTAGTCAGAGAAAGACAAATATCATATGACTTCACTCATATAAGGACTTTAGGACACAGAACAGACAAACACAAGAGAAGGGAAGCAAAAATAATATAAAAACAGGGAGGGGACAAAAACATAAGAGACTCTTAAATATGGAGAATAAACAGAGGGTTGCTGGAGGGGTTGTGGGAAGGGGGGTTGGGCTAAATGGGCAATGGGCATTAAGGAATCTATTCCTGAAATCACTGTTGCACCACATGCTAACTAACCTGGATGTAAATTAAACAATAAATAAATTTAAAAATATATTGTAGGCCATAGGAGATTATAGTGAATGTTCCTTTTAGTGGAAGTTTCTTTCAACTCTTGCTACTTAACAAAAGGAAGCTTACCTCTAAGAAGCCAAGATTTGGGAAAGGTTTGTCTGCTCACATCAAGACCCCCTCCCCTTGTTTTATTCTTATTTTTCTGTCTTTGAACACTCAGAAGCTCTACTCCCTGTCCAACACACTAAGAATGAAATGGTCTTAAGTAAGATCAGAAAGCTCTGGAAGCCAGGTCACTGATACCAGGCATTGGTTCCAGAAATGAATGGATGTGGTTCTCAGAGGGAAGTTACCCCAAGTTTGAGCTATTCTAGAACAGTCATTTCTAGACTGGCATTTCTCCTAGCAAAACCTAACCTTTGAATGGAGGGAGATTGTTCCCATCTGTCCCCACCTGTTCTTTCACTTCCCATCTCCTCTTCCACATCTTGAAAGCCGTGGCTGGGAAAAAAACCTCAAAAAAAGGGGAAGTCTTCAGAGTAAGGAAACCCTTCCAGTTTGCTTTTTTTCCTGAATGGCTGAGTTGGTATGGGAAGAGAAAAAGAAAACAACAAAACTGTCCTATTCAATTAAAGAGCTAAGGATTTAAACACTGGCTCAGTTCATTTGTCCCTGAATAAATTACTAAACCCCTCGGGCCTCGGGTTCCTGATCTATTAAATGGGCATAAAATATACGTCCTTGCTGGTTTACCCTGAAGAAAGTATCTGACACATAAGTGCTTAATAAATGGTGTTGGCCTTCCTGTGTGTTCTGGGAGGTGCTTTAGGCTGTGGCTGGGAGGAAAGGGAGGTTTGCCTCTAGCCTCTGCCCAGTCACGGTGCCAGATGAATGTCCTGGGTGATTCCAAAGGCAGTTTCAGTTCATTAGGCACACCTTGTGAAAGGGGTTCACAAGAGCTCAATTAAAAATGTCAGATGATACCAGCTTGTTCAGGGATCTCTCCATAACACTTTGAGGGGTTCCTTTAAATCAGGACATTATAAAAATACTAGAGGATTTTTACGATGGACAAATTCACACTGTAGAACAAAGTATACCCAATTTTGAAATAAACTTAGATATAACTATATATATAATTATATCTGCAATTCATATTTTTATTATAATTCAGCCTTTACTGATACAAAGATGGCAAAAATGAAATGAGATGAAAAACTGTATAATCAGTAGGTGAAAGTAGAACAAAAATGTAAATCACGGTGGAGCAGCATCCCCAGCCACATGCTCACACTTCCGATTTTAGAGAATTGTAACGTTGCCAGTTTGAGCGAGGCCCCCTTAACAATCCCACAGTCCGGCCAATCGCCTGAAGCATGTCATCACTTTAGATGCACGTGAAGATTACAGTCACTTGTTTCCTGATTACCCAGGTCACTTTTTAAAAGCATTTTATTTACTTTTTTGTATACATACCCACCTATAAAGATAAATTGATATAAATGGCACCATACACATGCGTCTTCAGTCCCTTTCTTCTCTTACATTATGGCCTGTGCCAGCCCTTGTCTCCCGCCCACTTTGCTCAACAAAATAACTTAGGTTAGCAACTCCATCTATCCTTCTATGAATGAGACCACCTTACACAAAATCCAAAGATGCCCTGGTCTCTACAGCTTCAGCCTAATCTTTCCCCACCTTCTACATCAAGAACTAAGTTTTATGATGTTCGACATGCTACTAGAAAGATAAACCAATATACCGTAGAACTATTTTCAAAAGCGAAGTTGAGATAGATGGACTTATCAGTCTTTGGTTAAGCTTGGTGCTTTGCACGTAGCACGTTGTCAGTAAAATCTTGATTCTGGAACTATTTCTAGTTTTTACTTGTTCCCCCCCACCCCCCTTCTTGGTACCACTCTGTCTACAAGGATGAATTTTCAGAGGTTTCTGGGTAAAAATTTTAGCCAAGACATATGTATGTTCTAGGGGGGTGGGCACATAACACCCTGAAGGTCAAAGGAAAGAGTGGAGGCAGGGTGCGATTGGCCACCGTGAATGGATGTTTGAGTTACCAAGAAAAATGGGCTAGAGGTTCCATCCAACACCTGCAAACCAATTGCCACGTATTAATGTCTCAGTTGACATCAAAGATCTTATTTAGTGCCTTATTTTGCTTAGTGTCATAAGAAAAGTCCCAGCAAAAAGGGGTGCCTGGGTGGCTCAGTCAGTTAAGCGTCCGACTTCGGCTCAGGTCATGATTTCGCGGTCCGTGAGTTCGAGCCCCGCATCAGGCTCTGTGCTGACAGCTCAGAGCCTGGAGCCTGTTTCAGATTCTGTGTCTCCCTCTCTCTCTGACCCTCCCCCGTTCATGCTCTGTCTCTCTCTGTCTCAAAAAAATAAATAAACGTTAAAAAAAAAAATTTTTTTTTAAAAAAAGAAAAGTCCCAGCAAAGTAATGAGCCCCTCAAGTCTCCTGCTTCATATCTTTTTTAAAAAACCATTTCTTGTTTTTGTTAATATTTATAAAAGAAATAAAGATGGAGTGTGCAGACAGGGGACACAGAATCCGAAGCAGTCTCTGTCAGCACAGAGTCCGATGCAGGGCTCAAACCCACGAACCGTGAAATCATGACCTGAGCCAAAGTTGGTCCCTTAACTGACTAAGCCACCCAGGTGCCCCTCCCACTTCACATCTTAAAGCTTCTTCTTAGGGTCTCCTTTCCTCTCTGAGGTTGCCAGGGCCCAGAAGGTCTCTCCTCATTCCCCATTAAAACTGCTTCAAAGAAAAAACCAGAGGGACACATTCACACTAATATCATATCATAAATGAATAATAAGAGAACTTCAACATACATACCAGTATTGTTTGCGATTTTATAAAAACCAAAGCATTATTTTTAAAAAGAAAAATCCAATAGGGTAGTTTTCAAGGATAATAGAAACACAGGAAGAAGTCCTGCAGAGCCTTTCTAGCACTCCTGAGTGCATACATAAGCCTCCATAGAAGGTGACCCTGAGAAACCATTACGAAGAGCACAGGGCTAGAGTCAAGAAAAGCTGCGGGCGTGACTCCAGCTCAGCCATGCACCAGACACTGGAACTTAACAAGTCACTTCACTGTCTAGGCCCCAGTTTCCTCATTTGTAAAGTGAAGGTCTTGAACTAGATCACTTCGAAGTCACTTCCAGCTCCAACATGCTGGGATTCTAGGATTATAATGGCCCTTTTGAGTGGACCACATTATCTGGATTTAAAAGAGATAGCATGCTTGCCATGATACCATAAAGGACTTCTTGGCAAATCCAGAATGGAAAGCTTCTTTTCTGCACGGAACCCACCCCTCCACCCCCTCCCACCCTTAAGGTGGAGAGCATGACTCAAGGAAAATTTGAACTCCAGTTCAACACAAGCATTGATCAATGACGTGCTATCTCATAAGACTGTTCCACTTGTTCTCAGTTTTCTGTCTATAAAAACAAAGTTTACACTAATGACAGGGTGATCTTTTTAAATATGAAAAAGGGGCATCTGGGTGGCTCAGTCGGTTGGGCGGCCGACTTCGGCTCAGGTCATGATCTCGCGGTCCATGAGTTCGAGCCCCGTGTCGGGCTCTGTGCTGACAGCTCAGAGCCTGGAGCCTGTTTCAGATTCTGTGTCTCCCTCTCTCTGACCCTCCCTCGTTCATGCTCTGTCTCTCTCTGTCTCAAAAATAAATAAAACGTTAAAAAAAATTATAAATAAATAAATAAATAAATAAATAAATAAATAAATAAATATGAAAAGCTGACCATGCTACCCCCTGCTCAATCATCTGGTAGTTTTTCATCACCTACTGTAGCAAATACTGTCAGTTGCCAACTCAGCAGCCATTTGTCCTGTTCCCCCTACTTTTTCTCAGAGGCCCAAATTTGTTCCAGTATTCTCTACCTGGCCATGTACTTCAGAAGAAGTGGGTCTGTCCCCTCCAGGGGGTGAGTCCAGGTTGGTCTGAGCCAGTCATGGTGGTTGCATTCCCCTTGCCAGTGAATGGTTTAGGGTTGGGCATGTAATGCAGTTTTGGCCACTGAGGCATGAGGATTAGTCTGTCAGGGGATCATCTTAAGAAAGATTTTCCTCCCTGATTAGAAAGACACAGATCAAGTCAGAAAGCAAACAAACAAACCTCTCTTCCTCTTTGGTCATCTTGCGATCCAAAGCAGCAGCAGTCTGAGGATAAAGAATGCCATACCAAGAATGGCAGAGCAAAAAAGTGGAAAGAGCCTAGGTCCTTAATGACAGAGTTGAGCCACTGAATTCAGCCATCTTAGAACCTCCCTGCCTTTGAGCACATTATATATGCTAATCAATGTTCTTCAGTGTTTAAGTCAGTAGTGTTGGAGGTTTCCATTCGTGCAGATGAACACATGCTAATACATCTACAGTGCAAAACTAGCATATAGTTTTTGGTACACAAAGCCCTTCATGATCTAATTGCCTCATCTCAGTCACCATCCATGAGGCTCTAGTCACCCTAGCCTTTGCCTAGCATGCCCACCTCCAAATTGTGCACCCTCATAAACACCACTACTCATCTTTCAAGTTCCAACAAAAGTATCTCCTCCTTTTTAAAATTTTGCTTAACTTCCTCGGGCAGGCCCTGCTGTACCGATTTCCAACAGTGTGTCGTACATGCCTCCATTACATTGTTACCATTTGCATGCCAGTCGACCACACTAGACTGTGAACTTCTTGAGGGCAGGGGCCTCCAGGGCCTGTTTCTCTTATATTACCAGTCCCTGAGCGTATTTCTGTCTCGTGGGCATGCTGAATGAATATAACACCTGACTTTACCTATCATTTTAGGAATAGAGCTCACCCTTAATTTGGAAAGTTTAATTCCTGTCTATCTCAGTGTGGGCCTTGCCCCAACTCAAATGCACAGAGGTCTGAGTAATTGAAATGTCTGAGACAACATAACCACCAGTTCCTGAGACCTTCACAGACTATGAGTGGTGGCTCTGGAGTTAGTTATGTTTGACAGTCTGACAATCAATCATGTTCTCTTCATTAAAAGAAATGAACAATGGAGGGAAATGTGCCCACTCCATTTGGGGAGTAGACGAATCCTATCCTATAACTCAGCTTCGAGATGAAGAAGTGCTAAGGCATAGCAAGCTACCTCGGTGATCCATCCAGCGTGAGGACATCAGGGCAGGCTAATATTTTAGAGTGACCAAAATTCGTATGGAGGAAATGTGGAACAGGGAGACTTCAGACCACAAATCCAAAACCTAAATCGGTTGAGCTTAAGCTTTCCTCTATGTTGAGAAACTGCCTCGCGGAGATCGGACACCATCTTCCACACCAGCCTGCGCTCTGCTGTTCTCTGTCCCCTCCACACACACCACACATATACGAACGTTGGGCGCTACCTACCATTCAACGTCTTTCTGTAAATAGCAGCAACTCCACTGAGTAACCATTTAAAAGTTCACATCTGCCCAGGGGTAAAACAAATGACACACCCTGCAATGCACAAGATAAGCCAGAGAACTGGAACACACAATTTCAGCAATTCCCTATTCAGGCCCAAAGCATTTTTTTGGGAATGCAGATCACCTTTAGCGGGACAGGGGGCGAACAATTACACTAGGGGTGCGATGACTCGTTTAAACAGCGTAATTCAAATATCTTATTCATGTTGCAATATAATCGAACTCCTGAGGGGTTGCTACACTCCTCGAAGGAAAGAAAAAAAAAAAGTGATAAAGGAGAAAATGCAGAGCAATGACATGGCGGGGTAAGCAGGTACCGGAGGCTGAAGGGAGTCAGGGTGAACGGGATGCTGGCCGCCCACTAGCCTTCACGGAGCAAATAGGGAAATTCCCCTCTACTGTTCCCGGAGTTGTGGGGCCCCACTGACCGCTTACACGGTCTATGGGAAAAACATGAATGCTAGTCCAGAGTCATTCGATCATCAAAACGTGCTGAGTACCTACTATGCGCTAGCATCGGGGGTGCAAAGAGAAGACAAAATTCCTCCCCCGGAAATAGCTCTCCCAATAGTAGGGAAGATAGACAAAACAGCGTGGCCAGCGCTAGAACAGAGAGGGAGAAAAGACACTTGCTGGGAGACAGTGAATTCTAGCTGAGAGTGCTGACGCAGGCCTCACAGGACGCGTGCTTAAAATGCCTTGAAAGAGGAGTAAGAAGGGTCTCTCCTGGGCCTACACAAGGCTCACAAACAAGGTAATGTGTCAAACGACAAGTTGCTGGGAGTAGTCTGGAGTGTGTGTGTCAGATACACACAGAAGGGCAGGGTGAGGGGCCGCGTTTACATGTAGGCCCAGGTCCAACCTGTCTCATTTCCCCCCCTGGCTGCTCCTGACTCACTCTCACATCCCTCAACACAACTCCCAGGCCTTTCTGGGCCTTCCCTCTTGAACACGTGCCCTGCCGTCCATCTCCAATTTCCCTCACCCTGTTCCCTTCTCTGCCTGGACATTTCATCTCTGTGTGAAGCCTCCCCACATCCTTGGGCAGAGCAAGGTGCTTGTCCCTCTGTCCCTCTGCCCACCTCCTTTTGGCCACTTGGTAGGATGGACTATGTTTCTACTTTAAAAAGGCATAGACACAGTCCCTGCCTTCAGGGAGTTTGGGAACCAAAAGCCCTGAAACACAGAGCAAGACACAAGCCACAAGTGCAGGCCCCAGTGCCCAGATGACCACCACAAGCTGAGCTGGCTTGTTATGACAAAGGTGCAGGGACCGAGGGCCATATCCTTAAGAGAGCTCCACTCTGCCCATGGCCCTCAATCAACCCTTTTGATTCCAGTATCTCTCACTGCATTGTCTCAATCCATGACCTCAATTTTGTTTCATCCCTTTACTCCTCCATTTCAGAGATTGCTCTGTTCTTCTCCTGCCCCACAACCAGCTGTCCAGAAACAACATGATAACAAGTAAGAGCACAAGCTGTGACTTCACCCAGAGCTAGACTTGCCTCCCAGCTGCAGCAACCCAATGACTTGCTGTGAATTGAAGGAGATGACAGCACTTAACTGCTCCAAGACATGGTAAGCACTCAACAATCCACAACTCCCGTGGCTGTTGATTAGCCTTGGGGTCATCCATCATTGCATCCACCTCCAAGCTTCATATCTACTGTCTTTTGAGTTCCAACAATTTTCTCCCCTCCCTCTCCTCTCCAACCTGCCCCTTATCCTTCAGCAAGAGTGACAGATCCTATATAACTGTAGGACCTCACAAGCTTCATAGAGGAGGTGGCTTGGATGATGGGTCTAAAAGACAAGTAGCCTTGGGATCTGTGGATCTGACAAGAAGAGGGCATACCAGAAAGTGGGAAATGGTGAATAAAGACAGAGACAGGAAAGTATGTATCTAGAGTTCTTGTAGGGGAATGTAGGGTCTCTGGTTTGGCTGGATGGTGGGGTCAATGCCAGAGATATTAGACGTCAAGATAGACAGAGGCTGGGACCATCATCTGCAGTTTCAGGGAAACCACAAGCATGGATTTGTGGGGGTAGGGGAGGGGGGAGCAGGCTGAAGGGTGACTGTATATGAGATGCATTGGGAAGAAAGAGACCCAAGATACAGGTCGCCCCTCAGGGGTGACCCTCGTGTCATACAAAACACACAAAATCGGAAGCCCTGAGCTCCAAGATCTGCAACCAATGAAGTGAGCCATCTTGGGACTTCAGTTGGCTCATCGGCAAAATGAAAAGCTGGACTTTCCTGTGGAGTTACCCAAGTTCAAATACCAGCCTGGCCACTTATCAGAACAAAAAGATCTTAGGTAAAGTCTTGAATATTTTGATGTCTTCATTTCCCTCATCTGTAAAATGATGGCAAGGGCCCTACTTTCCTTATGGTGCTGCTGCAAAGACAAAGCATAGACAACCATATTGGCATGAGATAGGAACTTAAAAAGGAAAAGATCTGACTGTTAAAAGTCCTTCCAGCTTAAAAAGAAAAAAAAAAAAAAAAAGATTCACAGTCCCTCCTATGACAGTCCTATCCTATTCAGAAAAAATCCTGGAACCTAATCTGGGCTAGTCTGGGGTACAACATGAAAATTTCCTTCTGATCCATTAAAAAAAAAAATTGCATCCTTAATGATCCTTTCCAGATTGTCTTCAGAAAATGAAAATGTATAATTAGGAAGTTAGAAAAGCAATTGTAAAAGTCTTGGAAATAATAAAACTCAGTTAAGCCTTTGATTTCTAACTCAGACTTGGCCTGCATTTAGAAGAGGAAGGGCTATCCAACAGGTATGCAGGCACACCGCTTGTGTCTTCCCGTGACTCATGGAAACTCTGGAAAGCAAACAGACCACAAAACTATAACCAAGTGCTTGCTCAAGTCCACCAAACCTTATATGTCCCCAAGTTTGTCTGTGACAGGTCAGTTTTGACCCCTTCCAGAATCTGAGGACCAAAAAGATGATCTATTTCAAGACTCTGACCAAGAAGGTCCTGTTTCAGTTCTTAAAAAAAAAAAAAAATCCCAAGAGTAAAAAAAAAAAAAAATTACCAAGTGTTACTAGTCCTATTCCACCCTTCACATACCTTGCACTTACTTACCCACCATTAGGAAAACATTTATCACACTAGCGGGTTTCTAGATGTCTGTCTCCCCAGAGACTGAACATAAGGATATGTCTACTTCATGTTTCATTCCCAGTGCCTCCTGTATGACCGTCACCATACCTACTATATTTTCAACACCTGTGATCCAGGGCAGCCTGAAACCACAGTGCATATTCTTGCAATTACACCTACCGCATCCCAAAGGACTGAAGGAAAAAATACCCGGAATACATGAGCGAATGAGCATTCACATCCCATGCCATTCTTTCCACCCCAGATACCCTTTCCTTTCATTTTTGAGACTTCTCAAGTCTCCTCTGGAAGACACTTCCTTGTTGATCCCCACTCACTTCTGACTGTGTCTCGCCACCGTGCCTCTCTCAGCAGTTAGCACTCAATGCGTGTTAGAGGAATTCTCACCTCTTTCACTCTGAAGCAGTGTGCTACATTGAGTAGGCTCTCTCTGAGCTTTGCCCTTTTGGCTCTCCTTCTACTTCATCTACTCAAAAAGTCCCCACTTCTTAAGCCTCCTTCTTCCTGCCCTCCTTTCCCACAGATGAAACATCTTTGAGGTGGACAGAGCAGGGCACAGGTCAGAGATTCTCACCTGACTATTCATCACAATCATCTACAGAGGTTAAAAAATAACAGACGGGGGCTCTCTGCGCCTCCCCATTCAATAGACAGCAGCGTCTTCGTGTGCAGTGCCAGCTGCATCCTCCAGACATGATGGTGGAGGTCAGAGTGAACGGATTTGACCTTATTGGGTACCTTGTTACCACGGCTGCTTTTAAATCTGGCAAAGTAAATATTGTCATCCCAAATGACTTCTTTGTTGACCTCAACTACATGGTCTATGTGTTCCAGTATGATTTCACCCATGACAAATTCAATGGCACAGTCAAAGCTGAGAATGTGGAACCCGTCATCAACAGAAAGCCCATCTCCGTCTTCTAAGAGAAAGTTCCCAACAACATCATGGGGTGATGCTCGTGCCGCATATGTTGTGGAGTCTGCTGGTGTCTTCACTACCATGGAGGAAGCTGGAGCTCACTTGAAGGGTAGAGCTAAGAGGGTCATCATCTCTGCCCATCCTGCTGATGCCCTCATGCTTGTGATGGGCGTGAGCCATGAGAAGTATGACAACTCTCTCAAGATTGTCAGCAATGCCTCCTGTACCACCAACTGCTTGGACCCTCAGGCCAAGGTCATCCATGGCAACTCTGGCACCGTGGAGGGACTCATGACCACAGTCCATGCCATCAGTGCCACCCAGCAGACTGTCAATGGCCCCTCTGGGAAGCTGTGGTGTGATGACTGAGGAGGGGCCCAGAACGGCATCCCTGCTTCTACTGGCACCGCCATGGCTGTGGGCAAGATCATCCTTGAGCTGAATGGGAAGCTCACTGACATGGCTTTCCATGCCTCCACCCTCAACATGTCAGTTGTGGATCGGACCTGCCACCTGGAGAAAGATGCCAAATACAATGACGTCAAGAAATGGTGGAGCAGGCATCGGAGGGCTCCCTCAAGGGCGTCCTGGGCTACACTGGCCAGGTTGTCTCTTGCAACTTCAACAGTGACACCCACTCTTCCACCTTTGATGCCGGGGCT